>NC_136957.1:20600606-20935606 GCF_032717465.1 Coenobita brevimanus | reverse complement strand
GTAGTCTTGACTTTTGGGAAAATATCTCTACCTCCTAATGTGAAAGTAGGATATGAAATTGTAAATGTCAGACCCTGCATTCCCAATCCCCTTCGTTACTCAAAATGTCAGATTTACGGACATCACGAAAAGACTTCTCGAGCTTCGAACGTGGTATGTGGCAAGTGCGTGGCTGCAGGTCACTCTGCTGACAACTGTACATCCGAGACTGAGTGCTGCTTTCACTGCAAGGATGCTCACTCCACTTCCTCGAGGATTTGTCCCAAGTGGAAGGAGGAGAAAGAGGTCTGCACAGTGAAGGCAACTGAGGGCATTTCCTTTTACGATGCAAGGAAGAAGGTGAAGGAGTTGCATTCAACTCTCAAGCCTAATATCTCCTATGCATCGGCGGTTGTGTCCCGTCCCTTGATGTGCACCGTTGAGACACAGACTGACCTTACATTCGTTCCTCATGCCCCACGCCATACCTCTCAGTCTAAGCCTCCTGTACGATCCAACTCTCTTATGGACATCCCTGTTGCTACATCATACTCTCAGGCTGCTGCTGCTCCTTCGCAGTTAGTGCGGCCAAAACAGAAGCCTGACAAGTCTGACAAAATTAATTTGACCACCCTCACTAAGCAGTCAAGTCCTCATCTCCTTCCCGCTCCTGGTCCAGCGAGGGAGAGAAAGAATAGCTCTTCCTCGGTGGAGTCTGGGGGCCTTATCATTGACGAAAATATGGAAGTCTCCATGAACAAGAACCGGGAAAGGTCCCCTGGTAGCCACTCGCCTGGACGCGGAGGGCATAAAAAAACTAAGCATACTGGCCACCCTCGTAAATCTTAAACCGCCGCATTCACTCTATTACAGTGGAATTGTAGAGGTGTTGGGAATAAGTTACCAAATATAGCAATCTTGCTGTCAATGCACAGGCCAGACGTTGTTTGTTTAAAGGAGATGCGCCTGAAGGATCATCCTGATCCTCCACAGTTCAAACACTATCACTCATATAGAAGATATGAAGGTCACGGAGTTGCCATATACACACACAAATCACACCCACAAACGGAAGTGATTCTAAATTCTACTCTGGAAGCTGTCGCGTGCAGAGTAAAATTTAATAACACGTATCTGTCTATTTGCTCTCTGTACTGTCCTCCACATGGCCCCATTGATAGTGATGCTTTAAATTCACTAGTTCAACATCTACCTGGGAATAAGTTAGTGTTGGACGACTTTAACGCCCATCGCTATCAATGGGGTAGTTTGAGGATCAATGGTCGTGGGGAGCAAGTAGCCAACCTAATACTACAGTCCAACCTCTGTCTTCTGAACGATGGTAGAGCGACTCATGTAGATGATCGTACTGGTAACTTTTCGGCCATTGACTTATCTTTGGCTTCCCCTGGTATACATCAAGATTTCTCATGGGACCCTTATGACGACTCCTTGGGAAGTGATCATTTACCCATCTGTCTTTCTTATACACGCGACATTGTTTCGGACCCTCCACCTCCAAAATTTAACTATAAGAAAGCAGATTGGGGATCCTTCTCAAGGATAGCCAATTTAGATATATCTGGGGAGACCATAGATGTTAAGGTTGAAAATATAACTACTTGCTATTCCCAAGACTTCTACAGTTCATGCAAAGCATAGAGCACATTGGTGGACGCCGGATTGTCGACAAGCATTAAGAAAATGCAATAGGAGATACAGGATTTTTGATAGTCAGCCCACTGAGGAAAATTTTGTTGCATACAAACAGGCACGGGCTGAGGCAAGGAGAATAATAAGAAGGGCCAAACGTGACTCCTGGCAGTCCTTTGTGTCCACGGTGACTCATACAACACCATTAAGTAAAGTCTGGTCCACCATAAGAATATTAAATAATAAAGGCCCATACTTCCCAATTACCACCCTGCAAGTAAATAATAACATCTATGACGAGCCCGTGGACGTTGCTAACATCCTCGCCAGGAGTTTTTCTCATGTAAGTACCTCAGCCAATTATGATCCGCGTTTCCAAAATCATAAACGCATGGCTGAGCTACAGATTAATGACTTTGCCACAGAAGATGTAGACTCCCCATACAACAAAGAGTTTACGTTAGATGAACTGCTCCTTGCCTTTAAATCCTGTAAAGACACCAGCCCTGGACCAGACACCATCACGTACTGTATGATCCAGCATCTTAATCAGGCCAACCTGATTAAGATGTTAACATTGTACAATGAGATTTTGGCGTCTCGAATGTTCCCAAACTCATGGCACTTTGCGAACGTCATACCGATACCCAAAGAGGCTGGTCGTCTTATGAATCCCACTTCATTTCGTCCTATTGTTTTGACTTCTTGCCTATGTAAGGTCATGGAACGTATGGTTAATAATAGGCTTCTTTCTGTTTTAGAGTCTAAGAATTTGTTAAATGATCAACAATGTGGCTTCCGTAAATACAGAAGTTCACTAGATCATTTAATGAATTTGGAGCATTGTATTGCAGAGGCATTTGCCAATTAAAAATTCATGATAGGGGTGTTCTTGGACATCCATAAAGCCTATGACATGACCTGGCAACACGGTATACTAAAGAAGCTCTATGCTTATGGTTTAAGAGGAAATTTGCCTATTTTTATTTCAAATTTCTTAAGGGACAGGACTTTCTCTGTCAAATTGCCCTGTAACGTAACATCGGATATATTTATCCAGGAAAACGGGGTGCCGCAGGGAAGTGTGCTTAGTCCTACTTTATTTAGTATTATGATCAATGATATTCTGTCATCAGCTCCCATCCCCAGGAATCTTAAATACTCGCTCTATGCTGACGATTGTGCAATATGGCACTCTTCCCATAATGCACAATTTTCGGCTGGGCGGATTCAAGCAGCCCTTGACTCCGTCCACCAATGGGCCTTGCAGTGGGGATTTAAGTTTTCCGTCCGTAAGTGTGCCGCTGTAGTTTTTACGACTCGTAACGTACCTAATTTGTTCTTAACTTTGGATAATCACGTGGTACCTTTTCAAAATTCTATAAAGTTTTTGGGAATTCATTTTGATCATCGTTTGAACTTTAAAATTCATGTTAATACTTTGCTTGCTCGTTGTGATAAACCGTTAAATGTCCTCAAGTAACTAGCAGGTACTACATGGGGTGCTGACAGAAAATCTTTATTAATGGTGTATAAGTCCCTTATTTGATCAAAGCTAGAATATGGCGCACAGGTGTATGGCTCGGCATCTGATGCCACACTGAAAGGATTGGATGTGTTGCAGAATAAATGTTTGTGAATGTGTCTTGGAGCTGTCCGGTGTACCCATGTAGCTCGCATGGAAGTGGAGGCGAATGTGCCTTCTCTCCATATTTGCCGTGACCACCTGGCATTATCGTACGGGTTATGAACATTAAGGAAAAGTAATATCGGCAATCTGGCCTGTACCCCCCTGCGTCAATACCACCACCTTCTGCAGGGGGTGCGTCGGCCACTTGCCGTTCGCCTCCACTTACTGACTCAGGAGCTTGGTGTGGACCCCAGTGACTGTGACATGTTGGTGTTTAAAAATATAGCGCCTTGTCAGCCACCCGGCTTTACAGTGGATGTATCATGGTTCCCAGCACCAAAGGCCAAGGCGCCGGAGGCTGAAGTCCACCACTAGTTTCATAACATCATTGTTCGTCACTTGGGGTCCCATCAATTGTACACTGACGGCTCCAAGTCGAGTGAATGTGTGGGTGCAAGTGTGTGGTCGACTGAATGTGCACTTAGGTATCAGTTGCCGACTCATACATCTGTGTTTACCTCAGAACTTTTTGCTATTGACAAAGCCATAGACTATGCTCTCAATTCTAGGCATGGC
Source organism: Coenobita brevimanus (assembly GCF_032717465.1). Classification (NCBI taxonomy): domain Eukaryota; kingdom Metazoa; phylum Arthropoda; class Malacostraca; order Decapoda; family Coenobitidae; genus Coenobita; species Coenobita brevimanus. The sequence continues at coordinate 20,931,768 of NC_136957.1, read as the reverse complement.
TCATTTGTCATATTTTCAGATTCAAAATCAGCCCTTCAGGCAATTGCATCTTGTACTACAGACTCTCACGAGATCCAGGGCCGCATCGTTAATAAGTTGCATTCATGCAACAAGTCATTCACGCTGATCTGGGTGCCTGGTCATTGTCGTGTCTACGGCAATGAGCAGGTTCACTTACTTCCAAAGTCGAACTCGAGAAGATTTGGGACGTTCCTCGTGATCTACGGTCAAGTCTCTCTCTTGGAAAGAAATCAATAAATCTTTTGTGGCAAGGTCAGTGGACCAGACTAAATATTCCAACTTGTAAGCCGCACCTGGGCGACTGGGACACTGCCAACCTCCCCAGTCGCCTTGAAGAAAAAGTACTGGCATGGTTACGGCTCAATACCGCCATTTTAACTCACATGAAACCATATATGGAAAGACGCTTCCCACCGCATTGTGACATCTGTAACGCAATGTTAGCTATCAGTCATATCATCCTGCGCTGTCGGCGATTTATTCATGAACGTGCTTCACTTATAAATTACTGCGGCCCAGCAGACGTCCCCTTCACAATTTCCACCATCCTGGGTGATGGGGACACTGTTATGACTGATAAATTGATGTCTTTCCTGAGAGAGACCAGACTGATCAGAGTGATGTGACTTTTTTACTGTATGGTTATAGTTTTTATCAACTGTAAATATGTATATATTGTACTGTTAATTAGGGTTGACAGTTGACGTATTTGAAATAGTTCCTCCACCCACTGATCTATTTCTAATATTGATGTTCCCTACGTCAAACCCCGTTCCTCGACTAACAGTCACCAGCTGATGAGTGCAAGTGTGCAATATAGGAAGGTATTGGGCACTTGCAGTCGATGGTAGTCTGCTGGGCGAGGTTTTTCACTTTTTGTACAAATTATGTAAATATATTATACCATCTTACTTAAGTTATTCTAATTAGGGCCGACAGCTGATATATATGGAAATGTTCCTGACTCGTCTGGTTCCCTTTCATATATTGATGTCCCCTATATTAGGTTGTGCCTCGACTGACAGTCACCAGATGATGAGTGCAGGTATGTAATGTAGAAAGGCATCACATATCTGCAGTCGATGGTGTTCTCTTGGTCGAGGCTTTTTTACCATTAGTGTAGGTCTAGTTATTTGTCTCTTAGGATTTAGTATAGGTTAGCGATTTGTCTGTTAGGTGATTAGTTTTAGGGTCTTTAGATTAGGCATTTTAGGTTATAATTAATATAAGGTTAAAAATATAAAAAAAAAAATAATAAAACTACAAAAAAATAAAATAAAAATTATTATATTTATATGTACGTGTGCATGAAAGTGTGTATGTTCATATGCATGGATGTGTGTATGTATGTGTGTATATATATTTATATGATCGTATATATAATATTATATGTATCAATGTATATACATATATATACTTTTGCCTTAATGACCAGGGGCTCCGGCCCCAATGGTCGACAGGCAAAAAAAAATAAATAAATAAATAAATAAAAATCTTTTTACATTAGGTCGGAGTTAGACCAGGGAGTGTCAGAAAAATGACCAACAAAACTTTTGACGATGGTGTGGTACGCGATATATATATATATGTATATATATATATATATATATATATATATATATATATATATATATATATATATATATATATATATATATATATATATATATATATATATATATATATACAAAGGTGGGCACCCGTTTCACAAAAAGTGTCGTCGGTAACGGTACCGGTACTTCCCTAAAATTGTAGTTCACTACCGGTACCGGTACACACACAAAAAAAGAATACCGAGTACCGACTTGGTACTCGGTACATGAATATGAATCTGTAAACTTGCTGAATATTGATTTTTGTTGTTGTTGTTGTTTTTGTTACCACATTGAGGACCCAGAGACCAGTCTTGTCAGCAGAGCCGGACCTGATGAGAGATGAAGGATGTTGTCAGACAATTGTCACAGTTACATTAACTATGGCCTGACTAAAGCATAATGTTTTGCGACCGTTCAAGCCTTTACGTTCAATACATAGATCGCTAAACTTTAAGCGGCCACTGTAATTCACATTCTTATACACCTAGTTTAGAGTTTATCAAAATAGACACAATTTTATGACTACAGTATATCGTGTCATTACATGCACAATAATCTGATGAATACTTACACAGTGCACTTCACTTTTCTTTTCCTGTGATGCCCTTGAGAAAAATGAGCAATTCAAAATGATAGTCACTGAGTCCCGCCCGTTTTGGTTTGAGCACGTCCTTCCCCCATGAAAACAGACGTTCCACAGCAGCACTGGATGGTATTGGCGTGTTATAAGTTACAAATAAGTCTCCGAAAACCTTACAAGGAAAGCAGTCCTTGTTGATTTTATACTTCCGGGGTTTCTCCAAAATTTCCTTTACTAGCTTTATCCCAGCCTCTTTTTTCTTCCTCCCTTTTACATAGAGGAGTTCGAAAAACTCTTCCTTGACATCTTGCTCGTCATTATCATCAGTGGTGCTGCTCTCCGCGTCCTCTAGCCTGCTGTCCAGTAGTGACACCATCGACTTCACCCTCCTCCTCATTTTCACTACGTCATAGGAGGCAGAATCAGGTAACTACGCCAACCATGATAGCTTGAATTGGGGATAAAAGACAGCAGAAGGCAGGCAATCAATGTCCTCGAAATGATGGCCGAACCTGCCTTCCACACCCCCCATCACTGCGTTCACTAGAGGCTAGCACACCGACAGATCGGTGCATTCCTTCACCTCTTTTAATTTCTTGAGGCACATGGCCAGGGTCGGCAGCAGCACTCCCATGTAGTCCTTCTCCTCACTTTTTTTTTTTTTTTTTAAATCACACGATGCATGAATATAAACAAAATGTACCGGTACCGAGTACCGACAAAATAATTATGCTTAAAAATGTACCGTCGGTACCAATTTAGGTACATGATGAAAAAAGTAGTCACTACCGCTACCGGTGCTCGAATTGTAACTCAGTAATGTAACTCGATACTTTTGTACCTCGGTACTGCCCACATATCTATCTATCGATCGATCTATATCTATAGATAGATAGATATGTTCGTGGTAGGTGGGGGCGCTCACCATCCACTCACTCGATGTAGTGCTGCTGTCAGGTGTCTGCCCTTTCCTCTCTTCCATCCTTCTTTCCTTCCATCCTCTTCTGTCTTCCTTTCCTTCATTCTTTCCTTGTCCGTCTGCCAACAGGTGACTTTACACTCCCTCTTCTGTCTATCCTTCATTCTTTCCTCTTCCTTCTGCCTGTGGGTGACTCTACACTGAGTGACAAGCCAAATGGTTTCCTGTACACCAGGAAACTATTTACTACGCTGGGTGGTAACCATATAAAAAAAAATTGGCACTTGGTGGTTTAATGGGTAATTACTGCGCTCCAGTCGAATTGAGCCTGCGAAAGTTCATATCCAAGGGGTGGTTGGGGTTGATTACTCATGTAATGCCACTCAGGGATGAGTGAGGCTCATCACTCTCATCTTAAATGTCGGGACCAACTGCCTAGCCCAGGGCTCCAACGCTCCTTATGGGGCAATGTAGGACTGGATGATGGATGGATATATATATATATATATATATATATATATATATATATATTGCCAGACCCCTCAATCCCGTTAGGGGTGGCCACAAACAAATCGCCTCCACGTCGCCCTCTCCCCCGTCATTTCACTGCCCCGCTCCCAACTGACACCCCCCTCTCTCATATACCTCTCCATCCCATCCCTCCATCTCATCATCGGCCTCCCCCTCCCTCTTCCCCTCTCCACCTCACTCACATACACTCTCATCGTCAGTCTTTCACCCTGCATCCTCTCCACATGGCCAAACCACCTCAGTGCATTCCTCCTAAAGCTTCCTATCACATCCACATCCACACCAGAACGCTCCTTTATATCCTCATTTGTCAGCCTGTCTCTCCACGTGACTCCACAGGCTCCTCTTAAATAACTCATTTCCACTGCTCTCATTCTTGACTTGTGTCCTTCCAGCAACGTCCAAGCTTCACTTCCATACGTTAGAGTTGGTATCACTATACTGTCATGTAGTAACTTTTTCACTTCCATGCCCACTTCCCTGCTTCTTATCACTGCTTACAAGGGACCAGCAACCTTTCTTCCCTGCTGTACCCTTTCAAGCACTTCATCCTCCAAACCTCCATCCATACTCATCACACTACCCAAGCACTTAAACGTACTCTCATTTTCCAATTCCTCACCATCCAACCTCACTGTACATTCACTGACTTCACCTCTCTCAAAGACCATCACTTTACTCTTCCCTACATTCACCTTTAGATTCCGTTTCTTACACACTCTCCCAAACTCATCCACCAAGCCTTGCAGCTCTCCTTCGTCTTCACTCAACAACACAGTATCATCTGCAAACAACAGTACAGGGAGTTTCCAAACACTACCCTCTCTCACCAGGGCCACTCCAACATCCACTACCCTACCTCGTACCTCTTTTATTACCTCATCCATGTACAGATTGAACAACCATGGAGACATGACACATCCCTGTTTCAACCCAACCCTCAAACAGAAAAATTCACTCAGTTCACCATCCACACGCACTGCAGCCTTAGCACCATCATACAGTACATACTCTTCACAGCATTCAACAACTTCCCATCTACTCCATATATTGTTAATACTTTCCACAATCCTTGTCTGTCCACCCTGTCATATGCTTTCTCCAAATCCATGAACGCTGCATACAACTTATTTCCCTTCTCTAGAAACTTTTCCACTAAAGATCTAAGAATAAATATCTGATCTACACAACCTCTTCCCTTCCTAACGCCTCCCAGTTCTTCTTCAACTAATTCCTCTGTTCTTTCTCTAACTCTGTTAATAAGTATCCTACCATACACTTTAACTGTTATACTAAGAAGACAGATTCCCCTATGATTACCACACACTTCTTTTTCCCCTTTTCCTTTGTGCAAGGGAATAATTATACCTGACTCCGAATTCTCTGGGACTCTACCTTCCTCCCAGGCCAATCTGCACATTTTCCACATCCATTCTACTACTATCTCTCCCCCACACTTCAGCATTTCACCACACACTCCATCAATTCCAGGGGCTTTCCCCAATTTAACTTTCTTCATTGCTTCCACAACTTCTATCCTACTGATTTCTTCCTGTCTTTTCACCTCCCTCCTTCTCCCAGCCATTCCCCAGCCACTTATACTTGCATTACTTCCATCCTCTATGTTCAACAATTCCTTAAAGTGTTCTCTCTATCTGCTCACTTTTTCTCCCTTCACTAGTAATCTACCATTTTTATCTTTCACTCCCCTGCTAACTTCACTTCCACCCTGTCTTACTTTTTTCACCTCTTTCCAGAACATTTTCTTACAGTCCCTCCCTTTTACACTCAAGTTCCTTCCAAATTCCTCATCTGCTCTCTTCTTACTCTGTCTTACTAATCTTTTCACCTCTCTCTTTCTTTCTACTTATAACTTTCTCTTCTGCCTCTCAACTTCTTCCACGCCCCTATTTCTCATCCATTCATTGTATCCTTTCTTCTTTTGTGCCACAGCCTGTCTCACCTCTTCACTCCACCACGCTGTTCCTTGCACACCCCTCCGTCTTCTCTTCATCCCACATACCATGCTGCACATATTTCTTTTGTAAATATCCTGCACACACCTTTCACGTCCCCCATCTGCTCCAATTCATATTTGCCCAATCGTTCCTCCACTTCTCTCTTATACTCTGCCTCATCCTCTTGTAACCTTTCCACTCTCCTTACATATACTCCTTCTTCCCGTCCTTCCCTTCTTCTATTTCTCCATCCTAATTGGACCTTGATTCTGGCCACCACCAAGTAGTGATCAGAAAGTCCACTCCCCCAACCTCTATAAGCTCTTGCATCCATTACACATTTTCTCATCCTTTCATCCACACTCACATAATCAATCATTGCCTTCCTTTCATTCAGTTCACCACCCACCCTTCTCATCACTCGCCATGTATACCTGTGGATCATTTTGTGCCTGAAGAGGGTATTGGCTATCACCAACCCCCTCTCATCACAAATGTCCACTAATGCACTGCCATTCTCATCTACCTCAGCAGGCACACCCTACTCACCAATTATTCCATCCACCTTCACATTCCCTACTTTACCATTCATATCACCGATCAAAGCACTCTTTCATTTCTTCCAAACTTTTACATGCACACTTCCACATTTGTCCTGAACTCTTGTCTCACTCTGCTTTCACGATCTTGCGTTGGCGCATACACATATACACAATCGCCCACATTTGTATTCCAACTTTCAATCTTAACCACACAATCCTTGACCCAACTGATCCATACTCTCTTATGCTCTTCTTCCATCATTTACTCACAACTATACATACTCATTCTTTTGCCCTCTCATTCTCACCTACTCCTGCACATATACCCCATCCATACTCCCATTCTCTCACACTCTCAACTCTCTATTTCGTTTCAGTTATTCCACATACATCAACTTTCGCACCCTCAAGCACCTGGACAATCTCTCTCTCTTTCACCTCATCATTCGTTCACCTTACATTCCACGTTCCAATAACCATGTCCTTTGTCCGGTCCTTGGTCGTCATCTTTTGGTCAGTCCTTGTCCGAGGCTTATTGTTTGTCTTTTTAGTTAGTTTTCCGGGGAGGGGCACTAACCTCTGCCAACCCTTTTAGTCGCCCTTTACGACAAGCAGGGATACTAGGGGAGTATTCTTGAAACCCCCCCTACCCCCAGGGGGGCTATATATACTGTATATATATATATATATTGTTACGGAACAGAGAAAGATAATGTACACATTAAGTGAGAATACTAAGAGTCACTACTGTCCCGTAAAGTTCCAGGTTCAAAACAAAAGAGTTAGGTAAAATTACAAGTTAAAGTTTAATGCTCAAACTAACAACAAAACATTCAGAACTCATAAGGATAATGTAATGGCAAATAAACAGGTTAAATATATGGTTAACTGCAATAGCCTCTATTAACACGAAATTAGCAAGAGTAAATTTATCTAAGTCAGCACTGATAAAATGAGATACCAGATAATACTCAGTGAATGCCAGATAAATTATTACAGATACAAACTATTATAAAAAATGACTGACATAAAGAACCCTACGTGAATTACAAAAACTTCACTAGGCCTACAAATTAAACTTATGCTATACAGTACAAGAAAAAATGCAACAACAGTTATACTCAAATTACACACAGCTGCTAGATGTTTGGAGATTTCTTGAGCACTCACAATAATAATATCTGTACAGGGGAGGACAGAGATGTGAACAAAATGAGGAGCAGATCTAAGTGGCAATGATGCAGAGACCGAGCTCATTATATAGGGGCCGGCAGAGCTTGACACAACTTGCAATAAGGACGCGCAAATGAAGCCATGGGGACATAGAGTTGACAATCCCGCTCTGGACAACAGAGAGAACGACTTACTCTACTATAACGGTAGAAGGGGGGGACTGAGGCAGAACACGCTCGTGATCAAACATGCAGCAACTGTGCGTTAAAATTACACAAAGGATGATGAAATCATAGGCTATGTAACACCTCCCCACAAAGAAAAAAGAAATTTACAAAGGAAATTTCTTATTACTCTAAAACAATCTGTATATGGCATTACAGACCATGCAAAGGTCTTTCCTAATGTTACAAAACATGAGATCTCCCTAGCACGTTCAGTCATAGGTACTTGCCAGTATCCCTTTAACAAATCAAACTTACTTATGTACCTAGCCTTTCCGATCTTGTCTATGCAATCTTCCACACGAGGGAGAGGGTAAGTGTCTGTTTTGGTTATCTGATTAACACGTCTGTAGTCAATGCAAAGCCTCTGTGACCCACCTGGCTTAGGGACTAGAGTGACAGGAGAACTCCACTCGCTCTGACAGGGCTCAATCATCTTGTGGTCCAACAGGTAGCCAAGCTCCTTCTGGATGAGAGGAACTTTCACTGGGTTCACACGGTAAGGAGGCAATTTAATTGGCTTTGCGTCTCCAACATCGACATCATGCATCAACACAGTAGTTCTTCCTGGAGTGGCACGGAACACTTGCGGGTACTCCTGCAGTAATGCCGAAAACTCCTGCCTTTCCTCAGGAGGTAGATGAGAAAGCTTAGTCTGGAGATCATTCATGATATCAGGATTCTTCCCCAAACTATCACTCAGGTTCATACTGCATGGGAGAGCTTCACTTGCAGACTCGGGTGGAACAGCTACAGTGCAGACTGGGTTATTTTCGTCCCGCCTGTGATACAACTTTAGCATGTTGATGTGACATAGTTGCTTGTTCTTTCTACGATCTGGTGTGGCGATGACATAGTTGACATCACTGAGTTTCTTCTCCACGAAATAAGGGCCACTAAACTTGGCTTGAAGAGGTTGCCCATGAACTGGTAGCAGAATCAAAACCTGATCTCCTGGCTGAAAGTGGCGTAACCTGGACTTCTTATCATACCAAGTCTTCATCTTCTCCTGAGCAGCTCCTAAATTCTCTCTCGCCAGCTGTAAAGCAGTGGACAGCCGTTCTTTGAACTTCATCACATACTCCAGCAGGTTGACGTCATCTTCCTCCGACAGCCAGCATTCCTTGAGTAACTTAAGGGGTCCTCTTACTTCATGGCCAAACAGTAGTTCAAAAGGTGAGAAGCCCAGTGATTCATTTGGAGATTCTCTTGCAGCAAACACAACGAATGGAAGACCTTTATCCCAGTCTTTCTGATGTTCCAAACAGTATTTCTTGAGCATCGATTTGAGTGTTTGATGATATCTCTCCAACGCTCCTTGGGTCTGGGGATGGTAAGCTGAAGACGTGATCTGGGTGATGCCCAACTCTTTCAGAGACTGCTTGAAAACGTTTGACATGAAATTACTTCCCGGTCTGACTGTACCTCCTTGGGCAGACCAAACTTTGTGAAGAACCCCAGCATTTCCTTAACCACGTTCTTTGCTGAGATATTTCTAAGTGGAATGGCTTCAGGATAACGAGTAGCCATATCAATCATGGTCAACACATAAGAAAATCCTGAAGAAGTCTTAGGAAGAGGGCCCACAATATCCACCAACACACGGGTGAAAGGCGCCTCAAAAGGAGGAATGGGAACTAGAGGTGCAACCTTTTCGGTCTGATTACACTTCCCCACAACTTGACAGGTGTGACAAGACTTACAATACCAGGAAACATCCCTGAAGATACCTGGCCAGTAGAAGTGTTTCAAAATGCGTGCCACAGTCTTCCTCACTCCAAGGTGTCCTGCCAAACTGGAATCATGAGCCACTCGAATGATATCCTGCCTGCTAACACGAGGGATGACAACTTGATGTACAACCTCCCATTCACAGTCGGCTGATGCTGTTGGGGGTCTCCACTTCCTCATAAGTACTCCTGACTTTACATAATAACAAGTAGAAGCACCGGCTGACTCTTCTTCACTGTAAGCAGAGTTAGCTAGACCTTTCAACTCAGGGTCAGCAACCTGCAACTCAACCAACTCTTGACGAGACAAATTATCAACACTACGGGGTACTGCCTCATCTGGTGAGTGGTCCAAATTAGCAAGAAAAGTGTCAGCTAGGATAACATCATCATCATCATTATCCTCTAAATCACCAGTAACTTTAGACTTAGCCCTAGTGACAGCACATGCAGGGAACACATCAGGGACATCACAATCCTGGGACGCAGCCACTGGCTCACTAGACAACTGAGGAGCTGGACACACTTGACTTCCACCAATATCATTTCCAAGTAAGAAAGTTACACCTGACATTGGGAGTGTCTCAACCAACCCAACCATAACAGAACCATTAACAAAACCAGACTCTAAATTCACTCTGCACAGAGGGACAGAGAAGTAATTATTCCCTACACCTTGTAAGATCACAGTTTCATCAGAGGAATTAACATTAGAGCCTAGAACACTGGTCAGCATAAGGGATTGGCAAGCACCTGTATCACGATATATTTGAACTGATTTCCTGTCATTACTGTCCAGAGGACTGACAAAACCATCAGACAGGAAATTAGCACATGAACTCTTGAGAGTGTCACCCACGTTACTGCTCAAAAGAGGAGCTCCATCATGAGAATTTAAGTTACCCCTCAAAGCAGGTTCAGTTAACTCAGTTAAAGAATTCTGGGAACTCTCAAGAGTGGACACTAGACCAATTGACTGAATATTTAAAGACTCCTTTTTGTTCACATCACGCTGTCTCCTGAAACATCTCTCCGTAGTATGACCAAGCTTACTACAATAAGTACATTTACTTTTCTGATATCTAGAGGTGAAGCTGGTATTTACTTCCTGAGAAACATCATCCTTATTCTCTTTCCTGTTACCTGTACTCTGAGTAGAGGCAACGTACTTACTCTCAGCTTTCCCTTTTTCTCTAGAATATCTCTTGTGAGTGAGAACATACTCATCAGCTAAAACTGCAGCATCAGACAAATTATCTATTCTTTTCTCATCAAGATATAGGCTTACATCTTTACTAATACACCTTTTGAAATCCTCCAGCAAAATCATCTGCTTAAATTTACCAAAATCAGAATCCACATTCTTAGAATTTAACCACTGCTCTAACAAATCTTCTTTGATTTTTGCATACTCAACATGGGATTGCTTATCTTGCTTATAAGTTGTCCTAAATTTTACTCTATAAGCTTCAGGAACAAGCTCATAGGCCTTAAGAATCAAGCTCTTAACTACATCATAATTATCAGACTGATCCTGAGGCAAAGATGCATAAGTTACTTGAGCTTTACCGGTGAGAACAGTTTGAAGGAGTACTGGCCAATACTCCTTAGGCCAATTAAAACCTGTAGCTACCCTCTCAAACAACTGAAAATACTTTGTTAAATCAGATTCATTAAAAGGAGGGACAAGTTTAACATTTTTAGCCACATCAAAATCATCAGAGCTAGATGATCCAGTTCCACCTTGTTTCATGCGATACTCATGGTCTGCCTGAATCCTGGCAAGTTCAATTTGTGCCTGAGCCTGTACCTCTGCCTCTTGAATACGAGCATTTGCCTCATTAACACGAGCCTCCTGCAGGGCTAGCTGTAACTTAGCTAATTCAATCTGCGTTTGCTCATTTGGAGGAGTTACATTAAACAAGCTTTCATTAATCATGTCAACAATCTGATCTTTAGAATGATGAGAGCGAACAACAATTCCCAATTGTTGAGCAACAAGCTTAAGTTCATTCTTTGTTCTGTTTTCTATATCACACACTGTTTGCACATTTGACAAAAAGTCCTTGGCTTCATCAAGTGTAGTAATAGTAGACATAATTAATAAGAAACAGTCACAAAATATCAAGCAATATCCTTATGATAATATCCTGAATATCCTGATATGAGGTCGCCAAATTTATGTTACGGAACAGAGAAAGATAATGTACACATTAAGTGAGAATACTAAGAGTCACTACTGTCCCGTAAAGTTCCAGGTTCAAAACAAAAGAGATAGGTAAAATTACAAGTTAAAGTTTAATGCTCAAACTAACAACAAAACATTCAGAACTCATAAGGATAATGTAATGGCAAATAAACAGGTTAAATATATGGTTAACTGCAATAGCCTCTATTAACACGAAATTAGCAAGAGTAAATTTATCTAAGTCAGCCCTGATAAAATGAGATACCAGATAATACTCAGTGAATGCCAGATAAATTATTACAGATACAAACTATTATAAAAAATGACTGACATAAAGAACCCTACGTGAATTACAAAAACTTCACTAGGCCTACAAATTAAACTTATGCTATACAGTACAAGAAAAAATGCAACAACAGTTATACTCAAATTACACACAGCTGCTAGATGTTTGGAGATTTCTTGAGCACTCACAATAATAATATCTGTACAGGAGAGGACAGAGATGTGAACAAAATGAGGAGCAGATCTAAGTGGCAATGATGCAGAGACCGAGCTCATTATATAGGGGCCGGCAGAGCTTGACACAACTTGCAATAAGGACGCGCAAATGAAGCCATGGGGACATAGAGTTGACAATCCCGCTCTGGACAACAGAGAGAACGACTTACTCTACTATAACGGTAGAAGGGGGGGACTGAGGCAGAACACGCTCGTGATCAAACATGCAGCAACTGTGCGTTAAAATTACACAAAGGATGATGAAATCATAGGCTATGTAACAATATATATATATATATATATATATATATATATATATATATATGTATATATGTGTGTGTGTGTGTGTGTGTGTGTGTGTGTGTGTGTGTGTGTACTTTTTGATCAGAGTTTATCATTGTGAGCTCAGCAACGGTATAAAACAAAAATATGGTATCTGCAAACATTTTGTGATGGAAGGCTATTAGTTTCGGTAGAGGCGGCCTGCAGTCCTAATGGACCCAAGATCGAATCCCGGCTGGGGCAGGGAACAGTTAAAGAATCTTAATTTCGTAAAAACACACTTTACTGATCTATCAGAAGACCCGCCGATATGTAGTAAAAATACCCCCGCTAATACCAGTATACTTGTTATCTATTCAGTATGGACGGTGGGTGTTAGCACCGAAATGGTGACATGTGGAGGTGTGTAATGGTGCATGGAGAGAGACCGAAATTGGTGAGATAGTTCAAATACCTAGGTACAGTGATAGATAAGAGAGGAAAACATGCAAAAGAAGTTGAAAGTAGAGTGACACAAGGAAGAAAAGTAGCTGGTGCAGTGAAGGCCTTGATAAGAAACAGAGGCTTGAATGTTGCCGCTGCACTAGGCTTACATGAGGGAGTGTTAGTGACAACTTTAACATATGGATGTGAGACTATGGTGTGGCATGAAATTGAAAAGTAAAGAGTAAGAGCAGTGGAAATGGGACTGCTGAGGAATGTATGTGGAGTACACAGGGTGGATAGGATACGAAATAATGTGATTCGTGAAAGATGTGGAGTGTGAAAGTCGGTGGAAACCAGAATCGAAGAAGAGAATGTACTGAGATGGTATGGTCATGTGGAGAGAATGGATAACAATAGAGGGGCGAAAAAGATATATCTGAACGAGTTTGAAGGAGGGAGAAGGCGAGGTAGGCCAAGGAGAAGGTGGAGAGATATGGTGGATGAGTGTGTGAGGAAGAGAGGTTTGGAAGTTGGTGAGGCTAGAGACCTGACAAGAGATCGAGCTGGCTGGATGAATATTGTGAGAAGTGCAAGATCAAGGATTTGGCAACCCTTTTTAACGTGGCAGCGTCCGGATTGACTCAATCGGATACGTTAATGTGAAGCTACAGAATGTGATGAATGATTTTTGGAGTATCAGATAGAGCCAGGATTCCGAGGGCATGAATGATGTGAGGCCCATTGGACTGGGCAAATTTGGGCTGTCTGGACATTGCTACTTCTCACTCTGCCCTAGAGTGGGAAAGGAGGTCCAGATGATGATGATGAAATATGGTGAATATATATATATATATATATGTCATAGAAAGACTTTGTAGTTACTTGTAGTGAAGTTATATATATTAGACTTGTGGACAAGCGGTTGTTATACTTGAGTAGCTTTGTAAGTAGATAATCTTCTTTCCCATTTGTCATTCAATGACAAGGAGAGGTAAAGAATAGTATGGGACTATTTTTATTTGTCTTGGAAATATTAACAAGTCTCTCACACAGAGCGAAGTATAAAGTAGAGTCCCGCTAGCTATCTCCCTATCTCTCTCTCTCTCTCTTCCAAGTTGCTAAGCCTTTCTTCCTACTCCCTGCCGCTTCTATGGCCTCTCTCCTTCTGAGCTCTCTTTCCTAAATTCTGGTGAAACAGGAGTCGTGTGACGTGTGTTCCCTGTGGTTGGAAAGTTCTAGAAGCCTGTGTGTGAGTATGTGTGTATGTGTGTGTATGGTCAACAAGGCTTTGTTCACCTGATGAATTGCTGACAACTAACTGCATCATCTCCTGACTGGCTACTTCGTAATCTGTCGTCAGCTTTTCCTCAGTGTAACTTGCAAGATCATTTCCCATTCCCAGGCTCGCATAGAGCTGTCTATCTATCTATTTATCTATCTATCTATTATGATTTGTAATTATAATATGGACTCATAACATATGCTCGGTCCATGCAGCTGAAGGTCCTCCAACAGCAATTATCATTGACACATGCTAATCTATTAGTACATAATATTGATTATAATATTGTATACATATATTATTTATAGTAAATAGTGATTATTCAGTAATATTACATTTTAAACAAGTTGTATACATATTTGAATAAATGTGGGCCTCCGCGTCCAAAGGGGGTCATGCACCAAAAATAAAATTTTACAGGAGAGGCTTGTAAAGGTCAACAAAGTGTTTGCAACTGTAATTTCGTTAGTTTTTGACGTCCAGTGCTCATTTTGGTATCAAATTACAGCTTAACACCTGAAGTGTATGAATCTGATAGAAGATAATGAATTTTGTGAAAAGTAATGTATCTATTGCTTGTTACAGTTGCATAATGTTGCACCCATAATGAACTTTACAAGCATCTCCTGTTGCAAATTATTACAATAATATCAATACTAATACTGTTAACAATAGTCGATAGCATGGGCAGCATAAAAGCATCATAAAAATACCGGACAAAAATGATACTATTACTACTACTACTACTACTAATGCTACCACTACTAGCAATAATACAGCCCCACACAACATTCCTCCTCTTCCCCCACACACATTAACACTTTTTCTATCTCTTTACACAAAATTAATACCCATAGTCACCCATTAATAGTAAAGAATGCAGTACAGTTCCAGTAGTGCCATGTTGTGCCATGTAGTGCCATAGTTTTCCTCCGTTATCCATACTCCGTCGTCCAATATCCAGGCCAGGGTCGTCAGCTGGGGTGGTCAGGGCAGGTGAGGTGTGACACTATAGTGCCATGTAGTGCCACAGTCCTCCTTCATTATCCATAATCCGTCGTCCATCCAGGCCACAATGGGGAACTTCCTTGTTACAGCCGATGTTATTACATCTGCGTAATCCTTAGTACTTGGCAGGTAGTTCGTCTTCCTGATCTTCTTTTCAATGTTGCTGAAGGCTCAATCACAGGGCATGTATGAGTGGCCGGACTTCAGGAACAGAAACTCCACCTGCACAGACACCTACCCCGCCACCACCAACACCTCTGCCACACTCACTACACTGGACATGCTAGCCTTTGGACGCGGAGTTTGCCTCGAGCCGAGTGCGTGCAGGTTTGGACGTGGTAATGTTGAACGAAATACGACTTTCAACCCTATGTCCAGTGTCGGAAGGAGGTCATTTCCACATCCAACCGTTAGAGGAAGGGTTAAACTAGTGCTCTCTGGTGCTATCACAAAACTGGCCAGGCCGGCACTTGACCCCCTTTGGACGCGGAGGCCCACAAATGCATTAAAAGTAAATTGTTTAACTGTAATACAGTATGTACTTGGGTTATTGTAGTGAAATGCATACATGTAAGAAAAAAAAAAGTTTAAAATTAAGATTATGGTAAGAGTTATTAATATTTCATTTAAAGATAATGGTACTGGTATGCCATACATGGGTCATTCTTCTTTGTATTTTTTTCTTTATATTTTTATATATATATATATATATATATATATATATATATATATATATATATATATATAATTAATACTATATACAAAATATGTACACTTCATGCAGGGGGGTTAAATTGGATGTTAACTCTCCCCCCACTAAATAATGACTCCAAATTAGCAATTCTTGCATGCATTCTGTGGATTGCGAACAGCAGTACTGCAAATACAATGCAGAAGATTATAAAGACAGTAGGTGCTGGGCTATGCACATAATATGGGTTGAACATACTCAAACTCAAATCTTCCCAGGGCTTCATTGTTCGTTGCATAGTTTCAAACTTAGGTGAAGTCAACTTAATACTTGTGCTCATTTTTAAGTCCATATCAGGCAGTGGGTGGAAATGTTTGTGTGTATGATTGAGAATGGCGTAGTGATTGATGGTGGATAAAGTAGACACGGCTGGTGTAAATACCGCACAGTAGTCTGGTGCTATGTATAATCCTGATGCTGATGTATGAGATGGTGGTATATCTGGACAGACTAAGTAAACTGATGTGTTATGAGGGAAATAAAAAAACTGTGAGTGTCCGATGCGTTGATGGTGTACAAGTTTATCTGGAGCAAAAGTGAAATGCAAAGATGATGAATATTGTCATTTCTGATGATAGCCATTTCACAAAGGACTGTATCAGTAGGCTGAAACGTGAAAATGTACACAGGACAAAGATGAACAGCATGTAAGGATGTGCGGCACTTTCGTTCAATCGTTGATTCACTTGCGAAAGTGACAGTGTCCCGTCTCTTGGAGACCATGATGAGTTCGGTGTCTGTGTTGATGTTGATGATGACCAAAGTGTTGTTATTTTTATAGGGGAAGGGGTGTATTTGGTATACTGTGAACAGGTCTTCAGTTATGAATGGTACATGAACTACTACTGATGTTGGTGTTAGTGTTGCTTCTAAATATGGATAATATTGCATGAATTCTCTACTGCGGAACAACGGCTTCAATTTATGTTTATGTATGCCTTGACTAACTATCTGACGTAGCTCATGAACTGGGAGTAAGTCAATTGTGATCTTGCCATCGCCAGCATTCGAAATTCCTTGCATAAGTGCCCTGAAACGATCTCTAGTGTTCTCTAATTGTAGTAGAATCGTGTCAATATGTTCTGTAATGATGGAGAAGTGTTGGAAAAGTGTAATGTTTCCTTCCATATCATTTATTTTATCTACACTCTCGAGAGCTATGTTTTCTGCTTTTTTCAGATTTTTCACAATTGTCTTCATTGCTGAGTTCTGTCCTGTGATGAATTTATCTTGGTATGTTAGTACCTGAGCTATCTGATTAAATTTGTTGTTTATTTCTTTAAGGTCATCCTCTGTAGCCAATCCAAAGATGTTCCCAAGAACTGGGCCACCCAGGTCGAACAAACCGCGCTTTTGGCGAGTACGTGTGATGTTGTTCCTGTCGCTCAGTACCTCCGTTCCATAAGATGGGAGATCTTGGATCATGATGAGCATAGTTGACTTTGCCTGTTCTAGTTTCCATTTCGCTAACTTTACCATTTCATTCACTTCCTTGGTGTTATGTGCCTGTGAAACATAATTTCCTATCATGAAGTCCAGAGTTCGCATTGGCGTCGCAAGTCTGTCTAGATAAGTAGGTAATTCATACAAGTAATCTAGACTTATTTCAGCACTCATGACGTCCTTTACGATTTTAGTCGTGGCCATTGGAGCTATGAGGCATCCTTGTCGTACTATGTGTTGGGGGTCTAAGTGCGCATATCCTCTTGCTATGTAGAGGAGAATCCATAGCATAAGTCCCTTCATCGTAACTTGATACAGATCGTAGAGGTGTGTCGATACAGAAGTCGATCTCGGAAGAAAAATGCAGGTTTGATTGAAGATCTCTTGATAATTCTAGTGCTGTGTTGATGGACGATATTACTCAGGAAATTCCATGGCCTGGTGCTTGTGGTGGTTAACAGCTGTCCCAGGCAAACCTCAGCATAGAATTTCCAACTCAACTGTGAAAATAAATGAGTATGAGTAGGAGCTATGTGAATAATGAGTAATGAGTAGTGGGTGAGAAGTGCCTGGTGTCAGTCACACGTTGCTTGGCATGGCAGGCTCGCGTTGTGATGTCATCTCAGCACATGGTGACGTCGGCTTCCCACACTGGTAGCTGTGGTGAGTAAATGAGTAGCGATGAGTAACTTGAGTGAAGATGAGTGAGGAAGATGAGTTGTGAATATGGACTTGGTATTCGCTTCGTCGTCTTGACCTCTTCACTCCTGCGTCAGCGATGGGGGTTGGGTTGATGTAGCAGAGAGAGGAGGGTGAGATCTGGTGGTTATGAGTTATGAGTCGTGTCTCACTCTTCGTTTGTTTGTTTTGTATTTTCTTCCTTGATGTGTTCTTGGTCCTTTTATCTTGTGATTTACTCGTTGTAGGATGAAGACTGCCGCTACTTGTAGGTGCGTGTAGAAGATTATACAGACGACTCGTAGAGTTGTTACTTGTAGTTGATTGTAGATGGTTGTAGTTCATTCACTGTAGAACCGAAGTTAATCTTGTAGAGTGTCGCCTGCTTTTGTAGAAATTCCCTGTTGATTCGAAGACGAGGTGTGTTCTTTTCGCTGCTACCAAATGTCATAAAAAGACTTTGTAGTTACTTGTAGAGAAGTTATATATATTAGACTTGTGGACGAGCGGTTGTTATACTTGAGTAGCTTTGTAAGTAGATAATCTTCTTTCCCATTTGTCATTCAATGACAAGGAGAGATAAAGAATAGTATGGGACTATTTTTATTTGTCTTGGAAATATTAACAAGTCTCTCACACAGAGCGAAGTATAAAGTAGAGTCCCGCTAGCTATCTCCCTATCTCTCTCTCTCTCTCTCTCTCTCTCTCTCTCTCTCTCTTCCAAGTTGCTAAGCCTTTCTTCCTACTCCCTGCCGCTTCTATGGCCTCTCCTTCTGAGCTCTCTTTCCTAAATTCTGGTGAAACAGGAGTCGTATCACGTGTGTTCCCTGTGGTTGGAATGTTCTAGAAGCCTGTGTGTGAGTATGTGTGTATGTGTGTGTATGGTCAACAAGGCTTTGTTCACCTGGTGAATTGCTGACAACTAACTGCATCATCTCCTGACTGGCTACTTCGTACTCTGTCGTCAGCTTTTCCTCAGTGTAACTTGCAAGATCATTTCCCATTCCCAGGCTCGCATAGAGCTGTCTATCTATCTATTTATCTATCTATCTATTATGATTTGTAATTATAATAAGGACTCATATATATATATATATATATATATATATATATATATATATATATATATATATATATATATATATTTATGTCATAAAGGACTTTGTAGTAACTTGCAGAGAAGTTTTGTTGTTTAGTTGTCACTCTCGATTTCTTGTAGTAGGAATTAAAGATGAATACAGTGAGTTGATCTTAATTTATTATCTTCAGAGAAAATCTAAGTTGAGCAGGGTATGTCTTACAGAGACAATATAATAAGTAAGTCTAGTTGGGCCCCTCTTTCTTGTTCACTCTCTCCACTACCTGTCGGTTCTATGGCCTGTCTCCTTCTGAGCTCTGCTTCCTAAATTCTGGTGAAACAGGGGTCGTGTCATGTGTGTTACACTGTGGTTGGAAAGTTCCAGAAACCTGTGTGTGAGTATGTGTGTATGTCACTAGGCTTTGTTCGCATGCTATCTCACTGACACACTACCTACATCATCCCCTGACTTGCTACTTCCTGTGTATGTCAACATTTCCTCACTTAACTTGCAAGATCATTTCCCTTTCCCAGGCTTGGATGGAGCTGTCTATCTATCTATTTATCTATCTATCTATTATAATTTGTAATTATAATATGGACTCATAACATTTTAAAATATGGACTCATAATATATATATATATATATATATATATATATATATATATATATATATATATATATATATATTTATCTATCTATCTATCTATATATATATATATCTATCTATCTATCTATATATATATATATATATATATATATATATATATATATATATATATATATATATAAATCAATTCCTGTGGCACCCTACCGGATGCATAGGGCCTCGATGAACTCTCTCCATCAATATTTGTCTCTTGCCATCTCCTTCAGGTCCCACCAAAACTCCTCTCCTGCTTCTCTTTTCATCGTCCCCAACCAGGTTCCCCACGGCCTACCTCTATCTCTTCTTCCTCTAGCAGTCCACTCTGGCACATCCTGTATTAAACTGCCTTCTTTTCTGCATATGTGCCCCAGCCACTTCCAGCGAGACAGTCTCACATATTCATTAACTGGTTCCACTCTCGTAGTATCCCTTACTCTTGCATTTGTAACTCTGTCTTGTCACTTTACCCCAAGAACCCTTCTCAGTATTTTATTCTCAAATCCTAATACTTTCTGAACTGTTGCAATTGTACTGTACCATGACTCATGCCCATAAATTAAAATTGGTCTAACCATGGACTTGTAAATTTTCACTTTAGTATGTACCGAAAGCATATTTTTATTCCAAACAGATTTCAACATTCCAACAGCTCGCCAAGCCTATCTAATCCTCTCCTTAATTTCATTGTTTAATGATCCATTAAATGATACAATCGTTCCCAGATATATAAAGTTTTCTACATTCTTCACCACATTATTCCCAATTACATAATCCATTTGGTTCTCCATTTTCATGTTAATAATTTCAGTCTTTCCACAATTTATAACCAATCCCACTTTCCCTCCTTCCTCCACCAGACAATCAAGCACCCTCTGCATCTCGTAAATACTTCTGCAAGTCAGTACAATATCATCAGCATATTCCAAATCCATCAGCTTCTTATTTTCTTTCCAGTTAATTCCTGAACTTGTTCACCTTACAACCTTTTTCATAACATAATCCATAACCAAAACAAACAGGAATGGCGAAAGAACTCCTCCTTGAATCACTCCTGACCTAACTTCAAATAGATCATTCAAAGAACCACCCACCATTACCTTACAAAAAGTACCTTCATGCATGCTTCTAATAATATTTACAAACTTTTCTCGTATACCATAGAATCTTATAATTTTCAACATAGCTCCACGTGAAACACAATCAAACGCCTTTTTAAAATCCACAAAACACATACTAAGTGGCATTTTCATCTCATTAGCTTGTTGCATTAGATGCCTTACATTAAAATCTGATCATTACAACCTTCATCCTTTCTAAATCCTGCTTGTTCTTCTCTTAATATTTTATCAATTACTGGCTCTATTCTGTTCAACAAGATTTTGGAAGAGACTTTTGTAACTACAGATGTCAAAGTTATCCCCTTCCAATTGCCACACACACTTAAATCTCCCTTTTTTGGTATTTTTATAATCACTCCATTTTTCCACTCTTCTGGAATTCCACCATTATCCCAAGCCACATTAAAAAGTTTTAAAAGTGCATTCATCAGCTCATCATTTTCCACCTTAAGCATTTTAGGAAATATTCCATCCTCTCCTGGGGCCTTAAAATTCTTTCTCCTTTATAGATTTTGCTACCTCTTCCAAGGTTATATCCCCTGTTTCTATCTGTAAATCTCTCTCGGCTGGCAAAATGTCCTCTTCAGCTGGGATTGGTATATTAAGAATAGATTCAAAGTGCTCTTTCCACCTTCCTTTTTTATCCAAATCTTTAGTCATCAAATTACCATTTCTATCTCGTACAGGTATTTCCTTCCTTCTCTTTTCAGTCCCAGTTAACTCCTTTATGGCCTGATACGCTGCTCTTGTGCTCTGACCGTTATTATTACTTATTATAATTTCTGTCTCTGTTGCCTTTTCATCATATAGGCTCCTCTTATCACGTCTAACGAGTCTCTTTACTTCAGAATGTAAACTCCAGTACTTTGTTCTAAGTACTTCAACTACCTGGCCATCAACATCTCGTTCTTCACTTCTTAACTTCGCCTCTTTCCTTTTCTGAATTGCATTCCATGTTTCATCTGACATCCACTTTTTCCTTCTCGCTTTTCCCTTTTTCTTAATGGTAACCTTAGCACTCTCATGCAAAACCTCTTTTACCTCTCTCCACATTTGATTAATATCATTGTCTTCAGATTCCATCAAAGTCTGTAGGACTAGAAACCTGTTCCTACATTCCCACCGAAACTATTCCTTCGTGTTCTCATCACTTCTCAGCTCATCAAAATCATACTTACCACCTCCTGTACGATTATCATTAACGTTTCTCTTAAGTTTTATTTTAATCTTTGACACAACAAGTTGATGATCACTACCTATATCTGCCCCCCTCCTTACGCAAACATCTTGCAAATAACTCCTATGCCTTCTGCTAATTGCAATGTGGTCAATCTGGTTACGATATTTACCACATGGTGAAATCCAAGTAGTATTATGTATCTTTCTATGCTCAAAGATAGTTCCACCAATTATAATGTTATTTGTCAAACAAAAGCTTCCAAATCGCACCCCATTTTCGTTTCTTATATATATATATATATATATATATATATATATATATATATATATATATATATATATATATATATGCAAAAGTTGGCAAAGCAAAAAAAAAAAAAGAAAAAAAAAGAGAAGCATGTATGGAAAAATTTGGAGTGGGAGAAAGGAATGAAAGAAGTGATATGACGGTTAAGTTTGCTAAAATGGATAACATGAAAATAATGAACACAGTCTTTTACAAAAGAAAAGGAGAAAATGGACCTGGAGTAGTCCATATGGAGACACAAAGAGTGAAATCGACTTCATTATATTAGATAATAACACAATCAGAAATGTCACAGTCATCAACAAAGCAAATATAGGAAGTGACCACAGACTCCTGGGTTGCACAGCCGGATTTAGTTTCAGAAGTGGAAGAAAGAAAATGATTAAAACTGAAAAGATATGCCCAATAAAAGTAAACAAAACAAAGCAGCCTTTCAGTTGGAAATACCGAACAGATTTCAGGCTCTATGTAATGCTGAATGTGACAGTAGTGAGTTGAATGACAGACTAACAAAAGTGCTAGAGTATCAGCGGGGGTAATACGGAAACCTAATATAACCAAAGGGAATAAGTATTCGGAAATGACACTGGAACTCATGAACAAAAAATTATTGAAATGAAAGTAAAAACAAAGATAAGACAGAACGAGCGGAATTAAATAAGCTTATCAACAAGAGGCAAAGTGAAGAAAAAAGGAGAAAAATGGATCAGATCAAAGAAACCATCAGAAAAAGGGAAAGTCTGAAACAGGTCCAGAGAAAAATAGCACTAAGAATGCAACAAATTATATTACTGAAAGACAAACACGGTGAAGTCACTAAATGCAGAGATAGTTGATGAATTTTACAAAGAACTGTATGCATCAAAGACAGTAGCAGCCTACGAATAGGTAACTTTTCAGTTGACACAAGTGAAATACCAGACGAAATATACATTTCTCTTAAATATATGAAAAGAGGGAAGGCTCTGGGAGAAGATGGAATAGTAGCAGATTTATTGTTGGTTGCAGGAATGGAAGTACAAAAAGGCTCTCCCACTTACTTTTACTCGCGTACAAAAAAGAAAAAATTCTCATAACATGGTGTATTGCAACAGTTGTTTTACTTTACAAAAAAGGCTCCTCAAAAGATCTTAGTAACTATCCATCCATTAGTTTACTGCACTAACAGTCATTTACAGACTCTTCACTAAAGTCCTTACAAAGAGAATAACAACAAATCTGGAAGAAAACCAACCTCGTGAACAGGCACCATTCCGAAACGGGTATTCGACGATACTTTTCCCAAAATGAAATCACTAATTGAAAAAAACTAAAGAATATAACAAACCACTGTGCTTAGGTTTTGTTGATTACAAAAAGGCTTTTGACTCAGTGAAGCACTTAGCTATACATTCATTGCAAGAACGAGGAGTGAATGAGAACACTGTAAAACTGCTTGAAAACATATATAAAGAGGGAAATGGTACAGTTAACCCGTCACGTCCCGAGGTTTTCCGCACCTATGACATCCCCCAGTCCCGAGCCTTTAAGGAAAAAAAATTTTTATTGCTAAAACTTCCGCTTAGGTCGAGAAACGAAGGAAAATCACAAAGAAAGTGGTTCCCGCGATCTATAAGTGGTCCGTACAGGTGCGGCTGCCCCCGGCAGGTATGATGTTCTGTAATGGGCTGGATATGCGTTTACGTTTTCTATGGTAAGGAATAATGGGAGAAACAACACACAACACCTCTATATTTATTGAATTTGAACTAATAAACAATAACAGTAACAATATAATGGATTTCAGACACATATATATGAAAAATAAGCATTGTACCATCGCGCGAGCATAGCGAGTTTGGTCCGAGTCGTAACATGCTATATGCTAAGTGTCTGGTATGAGTCAACCTATCATTTTTTCTACTTGTATACTTCTGTTTCAATGACATTTTACCAATTACAACTGTTTGTAAGTGTTTTCAGATGTTTTCATTCATTATGATGACATGCGGCATAAGTATAGTGCACATCAGCTTAGTAAGCACACTCGCTATGACTCGTATTTCAACATACCAAATTGTTTTATCACTTTCCAATTATTTTCCCCTTTACATAGAACCTTTCCTCCACCACTGTAAAGGTTTTCAATTATTTTCATTCATTACGAGGGCATTTAGCGATATGCTAGCGCATATTCACGTAGCAACCACGACCTCAAACACTCGTGTTTCATCATCTACTTTATTTATTCACTCCACTTATAATTTCCCACTTACATTACACACGTTTACACCCCTATAATGCACTGTACATACTTACTGCCATTATTTATTCAAGTGAGCGTGAGAATATCGCATGAAAATACCCTCGCAAGGAATGTTTCGACAAACATAATACTCACACACTTATATACTAATTCACTCACACACTTATATACTAATTATTCACTTTATCACTTGCTGACTTTTATTTTCACTAATACGTGCCTTATTCATTCAACTGAGCGTCAGGAAATCGCATCTCTATACACACGCTATGAATATTTGACTTAGAATATATATCAGCACTTACAATAATTTGACCTTATATTATACCCGTAAGAATTTCCAATAATAACAATATATAATTACGGGCCGTATTTATTGCACTGAGCGACAGAATATCGCATCATAAAACCCTCGCTATGTAAGTGTCAACTTAGCGCAGATTTATATACTTACATACAATGTTTTCACTTATGTTCTACCCGTATGCACTTTATACTAATATTTGGAGATCCACATGACTGATAATTTCACTGAGCGTCTGTCTGTCGCATTTACCTCATAATTTCTGCGTCCTTTCGCATTCACACCATACTAAAATTGCATCAACGTGTGGTATTCACTAAAACATGGGTGAATACAGAGACCCACGTCACACTGCACGCACTCATAGCGGGTGTCCTTCCTCTGTGTCGTGAGTCTCACCTGGAAATTACTGCACACGTGACACCTGCGTTGGGGCCTAGGTCTGTTTGGCTGGGGAGGGATAGGAGTGGGGAAATGGCGCCCGGATAATCTCAGGGGAGTTTGGGCAATAGGGGCAGTGCGGGTGCGATGTTGGGGCCTTTCAACAGCATACTTTGCAAAGATTTCTCTTGTGAGCTCCCTCACAAACCCTTCAAATGTTTCCTGAACGCCTGTTGTCATGGCGTGAAGGTGGTGGCAATTCAGAGCAGTGATGTCTAGCAAGTGAAAGAACAGTTTTTTATACCACTTCATCGTGGTCCTGGCACACTCTACCGTCGATATCATGGAGTCTGACTGCTCCACGAGGCGCATGTTTATATTGTATTCCATAACACACTCAGGTTTCCAAACACGACGCCTGTTCTCGCTATGGTAATCTACGGAATCAGTACGGTGCATCAAGGGGCGGTGAACCGTGGACAAGAGGCTTACTTCTCTGTTGTGGTTCCACATTGTTGCAAGGATGTTGTTGGCTTTGAAGAAGACAACCTCATTCCTTGCAAGTTTCCGCCCTACCTTGGCCATGTGACGCCGGTTCACCTTTACGGTTCCACAGACTCCCGTTTCATGCATGTGAAGATAACGAGCGAGAAGAGGGCTAGTGTATCAATTGCCGAGGTAGAGAACGTGACCACGATGAAGGTAGTCTTCTATCATCGTCTTTACCACTGCTCCCGAGAGTCCAATACTTCGATCTTCTATTATGTCTGTCTGTGCACCAGTGTACAAGACTATGTCTTGCACGTATCCAGTCCTACAGTCGCACATAATAAAGATCTTGAACACAAAATGGTGCCTTTTACTGGGTATATACTGTCTGAATGAAATATTGCCTCTCCACAACACGAGACTCTCGTCTATGACGAGGTCTCTATAGGGATAGAATGAGGAACGAAAGGTTTGCCTGAGGTGATCAAAGACCAACCTAATTCGCCTCATTTTATCAATGTTGTTTGC
This sequence comes from Coenobita brevimanus, assembly GCF_032717465.1. NCBI lineage: Eukaryota > Metazoa > Arthropoda > Malacostraca > Decapoda > Coenobitidae > Coenobita > Coenobita brevimanus. The sequence goes on along the minus strand of NC_136957.1, from coordinate 20,905,657 downwards.
ATTTGCAGGGTCATGAGCATCATAGAAATGGAGGCAACTTAGAATTTGTTGAAACCGATTACGGCCCATCACTTGACCAAATATTGGGGTAAACATAACAGGGTCCCTAGTCCAGTAAGCAGGAATTCTATTCTTTCGTATAATACCCATCAAAAGGACCAGGGCAAAAAATAAGAACATTTCTGGAAGGGAGACGGGGTAATCATAGATGATAGAATGCCTACTCCTTGTTCCCAATCTTTCACTCTCTAGGCGCTGGGCGCTTGCAAACAGATTGGTTTGGTATACAATCTGATCAACAAATGCCTCACTGAAAAACAGGTGGAAAAAATCCAACCTGGTGGAATTACGATGAATTCCTGGAGCAATGCAGCCAGATTGCCCCTGCTCAGTGAAGGGGTGAATGAGGGGAGAAAAATCACTCCCATCCTCCCAATCCCACGACACAAATCCCTCGTCCCCATCATCCCCATCACCGCCTTCGTCTGGGTGGGGAGGAGATCCTGGTTGGGGAGGTGGGGGAGAAGGAGTGTGGAGGGGTTCCTCACTGTCACTCCTCTTCCCTCTGCCTTTACCCCCTCCCTTTCCCTTACCCTTACGGTCTTGAGGAACATTAGGGGGCTGTGGGGATGAAATAGGGGAATATTGGGGAGCATAAGACGTGCTGGGGAGTGGTTCCTCCCCACCTTCCCCCTCCATTACAACACCACGTGCTCTCTCATGCACCCTAGCTCGACCACGTGTTAGGGGATATTGGGGAGCATAAGACGTGCTTTGGAGTGATTCCTCTCCATCTTCCCCCTCCCTCACAACCCCATGTGATAAGGAACGCACCCGCACTGGCCCATGTGATCCACTACGCAGCCTCACACTACGTAGGGAGAGCAATGACTCACTCACGTCACTCTCACTTTCCCTAATCCTCCCTGGACTTTCCCTTTCACTCCCCACTCCCTCCACTTGACTTCCTAGCTCCCCAAACAAAATACTAGGCCCATACCTGCTCATAAGACGTGGTGTGCGCTCTGGGCCACGATGTGTTATCACCTCACGTCCATACCACGTGGCAGCACGTCCCACGGCTCCGTCATCGTCCTCATCCTCGTCCTCGTCCTCGAATTTTGGTTCCAAATCACGCTGGGGATAGGGATAGGATATTGCACGTGCCTTCTTTGCCTCCTGCCCCTCTCTAGCAGCACGGTAAGTCACGTACTGCCACTTCCTGGGAGACGGAACTTCCTCGTCACTGCTGGTGGTTTCTTCCTCCTCTGGCTGCACATAATCCTTGTCCATATCCTCGTCGTCCAGTGGGGAATCACTGTCGCCAGTAAAGGTGTCCAGGGCTACTTGAATTTCGCTGTCTGAGAGACCTCTCTTAGCCATGTCTGAGCAGGACCGTGGCTACCAGGTGAGTGGACGAGTGGCGGGCTAGCGCGGGTCGCACGGGGTCACCGAGTGTCCCTGCCTGATGGCAGGTAGGGGAAGGTCATGTGAGGGTACGTACCGCAAATCAAGCGCGAATTTTGAAAATTGTCGAAATTATGCACATTGCAATTGCACGACGTACCGGTACGTCGCCGGGACTGGCAAATGCAAATCGTTGCAACATACCCATACGTCGACAGGACGGGGTGGGTTAAATTACATAAAGACTTGGAAAAAAAATAAGCCTGAGACAAGCGTGCGTCAAAGAGATAGTCTCTCCAAAATTATTTACATCATGCCTAGAAAGTATTTTCAGAACGCTAGACTGCCAGAACAAAGAAATAAACATAGAAGGAGAAAGCTAAACCATTTAAGATTTTCAGATGACATTGTCCTAATCTCAAAAACAGCAGAGATATTGCAAGAAATGTTAAATGACCTGAACAGAAAACGTCTCAAAGTAGGGCTAAAGATGAACCAGAGTGAAACAAAAGCAATGTTTAATCCACATACACCAAAGAGCGTCATCAGAAGAAGTGAAGAAGTTCTTGAAGAAGTCGTGGAATACCATTACTTGTGACAAATATTATAATTAACGAAAGACCATGACAGCGAAATAAAAAGACGCATTACAATTAGATGAAAAGCTTTTGGGAAACATAGTGAGATTATGAAATGTAGCTTGCCAATTTGTATGAAACAAAAAGTATAAAACAAATGTATAATTCCAGCATAAAACGAATGTATAATTCCAGCACTGATGTACGGTTGTGAGACCTGGAAACTAACAAAATCCATGGAAAATAAACTAATAAGTTCTCAGAGAGCAGTGGAAAGGTCAATGTTGGGAATATCTTTAAGCGATAGGAAAAGATCAGCTTCGATGAGAGAGCAGACTAAACTCAAAGACATTATAGAATTTATAAAAGAACAGAAATGGAGGTGGGCAGGCCATGTAGCAAGAATTAGGGACAACCGATGGAGCAAGAGGCTTACTGACTGGACACCAAGAGACTGAAGGCTCAGCAGAAAAAGGCCAGACAGGAGGTAGAGAGATGGGATAGAGAAATTTGCAGGGAAAACGGCTGAGATTGACTCAGTCAAGGAATATGTGAAGAAGGTTGAGGGTGGCTTTTGTTCAGCGGTGGACTTGTAATGGCTGATGATGATGATGATGTTGATGATAATAATAATAATAATAATAATAATAATAATAATAATAATAACATTGTTGAGAAGCAGGATTAGCTAGTTAGGTAGTGCTGGAGTATTCCCGATGATTCTCGTAGTTTGGCTACGTGTCAAAGTTGCCAGTTGACCTGCTGTTTGTGAGCACTTATTTTATAATTTTACATTAATTTTTGAGCTCTTTTTCTCTATAATATTTTATTATGTGATTGTTAAATTATGTAATTTTATCTCAGTTTGCATGCTAAATAATTTGGAGTGTTAAGTAGTGTAAAAAACTCTGGGATATTTTAGATGTGTCTGGCTTTGTAAGTGTTGTAACTGTTGTTGCTCCCTCGGGAATGCACGAGAACTTTGGAAAAGTAGTAGATGAGTCTAGTACATAGGAAGCATATATAAGGATGGGGAAGAAACTAGAGCAGTTTCAGTCAGTTTCATTTCAGTTTGAGTGTAGTTCAGCATCAGTGCAGTGTCAGTGCAGTTAATGAAGATTGAATATCTCTGGTACTTGCAAAAACAGTGAAGTGTAGTTGGTAAGCATTAAAATGTAATTATCTAGAAAATAAAGACAGTGAACTTAAGAAGCCAGTGTTTATTTACAATGCCTGTGCTGATCTTGTGTGCTGTAAACCGAAAGGCTGACCATAAAAAGAACAACTCACTGGGCAGCGTCCTTCCTATACTGTACTACTGCTGTTTACGACTGTGGTAGTGTGGGACAGGGTTGTAACAGTGTTGTCAGGGGTGTGGATCATTAGAAAAGTGCTGCAGTGTCTAACCTTCGACATGGATGCAGAAGGTGTACAGATGAGAAGCCAGGCTAGGAAGAACGAGGTGTCATTGGCTGTAACCATGAAGCTATTGCAAGGAAAAAGTGTACAACTACAAGAACAATTACACGCACAGAATGAAGGACAGAAAGAACTCAAAGGACTATTACAAGCACAAAATGGAAAACAAAAATCAAAGACAACTGCAAGCACAGAGTGAACAGCTAGAGGCACAAAGTGAAGAACAGAAAGAACGATATGAACAGCTTCAAGAGGCATTACAGGAGAAACAGAGGGAGTTACAACTGAGGATGCAAGGACAGCTAGATGCTTTCGTGGGGGAAATGAGAGAAGTGCAGCAACAGTTGAAGGATGATGTATATGCTGAGCTATGTCAGCAGAAGTATGAGGTAAGCAATGATGTGACGGAGTGCAAACAGCATCAGATGACCAGTTGAAGACAATCAGTAAGGGAACTGTGATGGAGTGCAGACAGCATGTACATAGCCAGTTGAAGCATACAGTCAATCATGTAAAGACAATTAGTGAGAAAATTTAGGCTGTGGAGAAATGTTGCACAGTCAAGCCTCAAGCTAGTGTACAGGAGGCATATGAAAAGAATGGACAGTGTATGGTGAATCTTGACGGATCTCAAGCATCAAAAGGTAGCATTATAGGGCTGAATAATCAGCATGCAGAAGTTTTAAGGCCTGGACTTGATTATGATGCCCCAATTTTTAGGCCCCAGACCAGTGAAGTGCATGGCTATAATAGGGGTCCAGTATAGGCAAAATATCCTGGGAAGCCTACCATGCACAGACTGAGCTACTTGCTGATCAGAATGGTTGGGGTGACAGGCAGAGGGCAGTGCCACAACGGAAATTCTGGGCTGGATGTCAGTAGAGGAAAGGAACAGTTATAAGTCCTTGGTAGAAGTACTGGAGCGCTGATATGGGACCATGTGCCAGACTGAGGTTTACAGGGCAAGATCCCAGACCTGTGTACGCGCTCGAGGTGACTCCCTCCAACAGCTTGCTCACGACCTGGAGAGTATGGCACAAAAGGCATACCCTGGAGCAGCACCTAACCTGTTGGCTATTCTTCTGAGAGACCAGTTCATTGATGCTCTTGATGGGGCAGAGCTGAAAGTGCAAGTGAAGCAAGCACAGCCCAGAAGCATGCAAGAGGCACTAGCCAGGGTTCTAGAATTTTAGTCCTATGTCAGGTCCAGTACGTCCACTTTTCAGACCGGTCCTAGTGCAGGATTCAAGACAAGAAAGGAAAAGGTACGTGAAGCAGAAAAATTTGAAGGAAGTTGCTGGTTCTGTGAAAAGCCAGGACATAGGAAAGAGGACTGCTACAAGTGGAAGAGTGATCAGGAGAAGATCAGAGGAGGTTGCTGGTTCAGCGAAAAGGCAGGACACAAGCAGGTGGATTGTTTCAAATGGAAAAAGGATCAAGAATGAAACAATGCGATTGCAACAATCAGGTGTTGGACATGTGGTGAGGTGCGTCACTTCAGTTATGACTGTCCAAATGAGAAGGATGGCAAGATGAAGGCTGCAGAAGACGAGAAGGATGAAAGTAAATTAGTAAAGACTGGTGACAAGAGGCAATCACCAGCCGGTTTTTCCCAAGTAGCCCCACCACCGAGAAAGTGTAAGAGAACTGTGATTGATAGTGTGTGAGAAGATGGAAGAACAGATGGCGACCAGTGGAGGAGGAATGGGAAACTTAGCAAGCAATGTCGCCGTACTGTAATGACAGGGCCAGCATCAAATGAAAAAGACATGAAGAGGATGGAGATGGAGGATGCAGATTTACAACCAGTGTTAGAGTGGCTGCAGCAGAGGTTCTACTGGACTGGCATGCATCAGAACATCGAAGAGTGATGTTAGGCCTGTGATGTATGGTGTGCCAAGAAGGGGCCCAAGAAGTGTGGTTGCGCCCCTCTCCTGCTGTACCAAATGAGTGCACCAATGGAGAGAGTCACGGTGGATATTCCTGGACTTCTGCCACTCACTGAAAGAGGAAACTGGTGTATACGTGTTGCCATGGACTACTTCATAATGTAGCCAGAAGCCTATACCATCCCCAATCAAGAGGCTGCGACTGTTGCTCAGGTGTTGGTTGACCAGTTTTTCTGTTGTTTTGGGATGCCACAAGATCTACATTCAGAGCAGGGTAGAAACTTTGAGTCTGCTGTGTTCCGTGAATGCAGCAAGTTACTGGGGATCAAGAAGACCAGGAAAACCCCACTAAAGCCACAGTCAGATAGGATGGTGGAGATATTCAGCTGGACCCTGGGACAAGAACTAGCCAAGTACTGTGAAGAGGGACAAATGGAATGAGACCAGACATTACCTGCATTGCTGCTGGTATATCGGTCTGCATCCCATTAGTCTACTGGCTACACACCTGCAAAACTGATGTTTGACCACGAGTTACACTTACCTGTTGACTTGTTAATGGGAGGACCACCTGGTGAAGAGCTGCCTACAGACACCCTCAGCTATGAGAAACATCTTCTGGAAATGCTGGCTGAGTTACACCGTCAGATATGAGAACCTCTAAAAGTAAAGTGATGAAGTGCAACTATGATGCCAAGGCAAGTAATGTGAACTTCAGGGATGGTGACCAAGTTTGGTTATACAATCCTCAGCAAAAGAAGGGACAGTCACCGAAGCTGCAGAGCCAGTGGGATGGGCCTTACACTGTTGGACTGCCTATCAGATGTAACGTACCGGATTCGGTGAGGCAGGAAATCTCGACCAAAGGTGGTACACATGAATAGTCTGTGGCAGTTCCATGGGCCAGGACAGTACAGCTGGGACATCTCCGAGGAATCGTACTCTTCCGCAGCTGAGGATGTTGAGGAGGACCAAGGAGCTGAAATGCATGAGGATGGTGACAGTTTTCCAAAGAGAAGTGCATCAGGAAGAATACCAAGACATCCCAGAAGGAGTGGACTGTGTGGAGGAGCAAGGACATCGTCTGAAGTGGCATAAATGAAGACCCGATTAGTTGAAGGAATGTTTTGTGTATGATTAGGATTTTAGTTTGGATTAAGGATTATGTTTGTATACATTGCATAGTTTTGTCTGGATGACAAAAAGAATAGGGAGGGGGTAGTGTTGAGAAGCGAGATTTGCTAGTTAGGTAGTGCAGGAGTACTCCCGATGATTCTTGCAGTTCGGCTACGTGTCAGAGTTCCCAGTTAGCCTGCTCTTTGTGAACATTGTTATTCTGTAAGTTGTACATAAATTTTTGTGCTCTTTTTCTCAGTAATGTTTTATTTATGTGACCGTTAAATTATATAATTTTATCTCAGTTTATATGCTAAATAATTTAGAGTGTTAAGCAGTGTAAGAGAACTCTGGGATAATTTGGATGTCTCCGAGTTGGTAACTGTTGTAACTGTTGCTCCCTCGTGAATACGCAAGAACTTTGGAGAAGTAGGAAATGATTCTACAATATAGCAAGCTTATATAAGGATGGCAAAGAGACTAGGGCAGTTTCAGTTCAGTTTGAGCGTGGTTCAGTATCAGTGCAGTGTCTGTGCAGTTGGTGAAGATTGTATATCTCTGGCTTCTGTGAAAACAGTGAAGTGTAGCTGGTAAGCATTAAATGTAATTATTTGGAAAATAAAGACTGTGAACTTAAGAAGCCAGTGTTTATTTACAACACCTGAGCTGATCTTTATGCGGTGTACAATGAAAGGCTGACCACAGGAAGAACAACTCCCTTTGCAACATTCTTCCTATACTGTACGACTGCTGTTGGGGCCTGTGGCAGTGTGTGATGGAGTCATAACGATATACAGTATTGTACCCCCTCCACAATATGTCTACCCCCGATGTATATATGTCCCCCCCCAATGCATACATGCCCCCACTAATCTTGCTAGGTCAGCACCCTTTCCCACGCCTGAAGACGGCGTTATTGCATCAGTTCTTAGCAGACAGCCGACACGGGCAGACTATTTTACTGTGAGCTTGTAATAAACTCCTTATCTAGCTGTTTGTACACGGAGTTTCTATTACCAAAGTATTGCAAGTTACATTTGGTAGCAGCGGTGTTTTGAACCATCACATTCTGACCGCCTCCTTGGATTTTTAGTGATACAACAAGATACACGACGACTCGCATCTGCCAGCCTCGCCCCTCCTCTGTGCCTCTAGTGGTGTCATACCTTGGCTGTGCTTTTCGAGTGTACCATTTTTCTCACCAGTGCTCACCTCTCAAACAACCGCACCCATACGCCTTGTTCCTGACCGCATGTGTCGCCGTCGCCGACCTACGCACCTGTTGCACCTGTTCCCAGCACCTGTTCCGGACTCATCATAGCTCCTGCCCCCACGGTGCCACTTATCACTGTCTGCCCGCTGCCTGCCCACCACCATTCTCTGCATTTGCAACTCACCAGCTCTACACCTGCCTTGCGCCGACATCTGCCTCACCACCCACCACCGGCCTCCGCCGTCGCCCGCATCTGGTCTGCATTACGGAGCCTCCTAAGACCGCCACTCCCTGCCAGTGATTCATCGCGGCGTCTCTTCTCCTCTCCGCCCAGCTGTCTCTCCACCGCCGCCCCGCCCCGCCCCGCCCCGTCACCCCTCCCCGCCCCAGCCCAGCTACGCCCAGCCACCCTGCACGTCATACATCTCGACACTCCCGTTTCTACTGTTTAACTATAGTATATCTTTCCTTTCTCTAGAGATTATCCTCGATTTTCTCTACAGATTGGTTATTGTAAATATTCCATCTCATTTCCATTACCCCGTTTTCATCTTCACCTACGTTATTTATATTCCATCTCCTCCTTCGCATTTTATTTAAACCATCCATGCCCGCACCTTCATTCATTTTCACACCTAGTGTATTCCATTCTCTCATTGTTATTTATACATTTCCACCTACGTATCCATCTTCATCCTTTCATCTTCCATTGCCGCATTAAATGTCATACTTTCCATGTCAACCGCTTACCACCAGCCCTCTCGACCCGGAAACATCACCTGCTCATACCCCGTCTGCCGACTCTAACACAATCACTCATTTACGAAGTGGCAAAGAGTACCACCGCCCTGTACCTGAGACTCCCATTTCACTTCCCTCAGAATCACTTACTACCCGTCCTACCCTCGTAAATCCAGGTATCTCCTCCTCTACTCCTGCCTCTACACTCCCTTCTTCTTCCTCTACTCCTTCCCCTGTCGTTCCCTCTCCTGCCTCCCTTCATACCCCGTCTTGCTCGCCCTTAACTGCCACTACCTTCTCTCTCTCCCTCACCTCTCCTGCCACCACTTCTACACTTTCAGCCATGGCCAACCCTCCACAGTCTATCTATCTCGACGATGCCAATCGTCCCAAATTTACTGGCCAGGACCCAACTTGGTCTGTCTATGATTTCCTCAGAGAAGTCGACACAGAAATAAACAATAAACAAATTACTGAGGAATCGCTCAAAGTAGCTTACCTCCTCGGTCGCTTGCACCACGGTAAATCAGACATCGGATCCGCGATCCGTGCAGGACATTTCGATAGCATTCGTACCTTTGCTGATTTTCGTAATTTGCCCATTCAGTACCCCTCATACCATTCTTACTGACAGCGGTACAGAATTCAACAATAGCCTTCTCGATGAGATCTGTCGCCACTTTCGTATCAGAAAGTGCAATGTCGTGCCTAACCATCCGGCTTCCAATGGCCTTGTAGAACGCCACAACCGAAAAATCTTAGAGTGCCTCCGACATCTAGGCTCCCATAGTTCGTCCTGGGATGACTGGATTCCCCAAGTGGCATCTTCCATCAATAGTTCCATCAATACATCCATTGCTGAATCTCCCTTCTTCGTCCTCTTTGGTTTTGACAAGGACCTCCCATACTCTCTCTTATCCTCAAAGCCAGAACCCATCTACAACATGGATGATTATGTTAAACTAAAATTGGCCAACTTCCAGACAATCCACCAGTATGTCCAATCCACTTTGGCTTCCTCTCAGGAGGACATGCTGCAGCGCCAACATAAGTCCGCCTCTCCTATCACTATCAATGTAGGCGATCTTGTCTTTGCTCATTCCCATACGCGTTCCTCTAAGTTGGATGACAAATTTACAGGGCCCCACCAAGTCCTCACTCAACAAGGCAACAAATTTCACCTCCAGGACCTGTCCACTAGGGACACCAGATGGGTCCACGTCGATGACTTAAAGCGAGCACCCCGTGGCCTCGTGTTGGAAGAGTCACTTACACAACCTCCTGCCCCCTCTTCCCCTCCTCCCATCCTTCAGTCTACCTTGTCTCCACCTATCCCTCACTCTCCTTCATCTCCATCTCCACCTGCTCATTCATCAACCAATCAATATCGGTCCAAACTGTGCTCTGCCCATCAACCTCTTCACGCCCTCCCCCATTAACTCTACCCTGATTTTCTAGGTACGATGTTAGCGATCTCCCTGCTGGCAGTGCTGACCCTCCTCGGGTGTGGGTCAGGTCAGGACGATGGTGGAGTCCCGGGGCCTTGGTCGGCTCAGGAGGCGAGGTCTCCTTGCGCTACGATCTTGCGCCCCTGGCCGACGTAGCCAGTGCCCTACCTGCCTACGCGCACCAGCTCCACAAAATCAGGAACCATCTCACGGCCCTCATGGGGACACACAACCCAAATGAGTATCTCTATAATCTTTTCCTCCCACTCTCCTGGCAATTGCAATATATAAGTACCAGATTCACTGAGCTCATTGACACATTTTCTTCTTCTACCTCAAACTCAACATGGATATTCTCCAACTAGCCATTGACTCTCTCCTGTCTCAAGGCTCTACCTTGGTTTGTATCCTGGTCGATGCTATCAATGGACGTGTCACTGCCGACTTAGTACCTGTCTCAGCTCTCCGTTCTGTCCTGGAATGGGCTCACTCCACCTTCGGTCTCTCCCCGGTCCTCCCTTACTCCTCCCTTGAATATTATTATCCTGTTCTCGAAGCCACTCTTCTCACCACATACGTCGTTGTCCATATTCCTCTCCGTTCTGCCATAACCTTTAACCTTTTCCACATCATTCCCTTCCCTTTCCGCCTCAACAACTCCTTGTTACAGGTATCTTTTCCTTCAGAATATTTCCTCCTCTCCCATGATCATCTTTCCGTTGCCTTCCTTTCTTCCACAGACCTCCAGCAATGTTCCTCTCTTACTCTGACCTCTCGTCTCTGTGCTGCCCACCTTTTCGCTATCTTCCCTAGCAGTGCCACACCCTGTGAGTCTGCTTTAGTTCGCAACCATTCCATCTACTCGGCCTGTTCTTTTGTCCCAGCTCCTGACCTCCCGGTCCACCATGCTCACCTCAACCATGTCCAGTATTTCTTCTTTGCTGTTCCCATCTCTGTCACAATCATGTGTCCTGGTTCTTCCGTTCGCTCCATCCCCGCTAGTGGTCTCTACCAAGCCCCTGACTATTGTACCGTCAAATCAGAGTCCGTCATCACTTACGCCACTCGCTATCACCAAGCTGTTCGTAAACACTCCTATGACATCTTTCAACCAATCGACATGCCTTCAACCCTACCATCTGCCAACATTACCATCACCTCCCCTCACTTGCGCATGCTCACCTTCCTCAATGACAGTGATTTCATTATGGATCAATTTTCTCTGGCCTTCAGCCATTCATGGGTTCATCCAACAGTTGTGTTTCCCCCTGTGGTTATCGTTTTCATAGGTTTTCTACTCATCATCTGTGCAGTGCATTGTTGTGTCAGAAGAATGGAACGTCGACTCCAGGAAATTGGAGTCGCTACCGGCATAGTACGCCCTACACACGACGTAGAAACTCCCCATACTTAGTGCCCTCGCATTCAGTGACTACCATTGCCATCTAACAATTACCTAAACTGTGAACAGCACTCTGCCTCCTAGAAAATGATGGTATTTCTTTCATGCATTACTGAGTGACAGTGTATTCTACAGAAAATACAAATGAAACAAACAAAAAAAAAATGAAGGAAGAACAACAATAGAACTCTCATATCTACTCCTTGTTTATCATGTATCAAACTATTATTATGTAATTCCCATTATGTTATATATCCCTTCGACCCTTACTGGATTTGTACCTGTTATTCCTTGTACATCTTATGTGTATATATCCTTCCAATTCCCTCCCCTCAACATGGCCATGTCTCCCCTACTGCCCCTGTATCATACTTCTCCCTTGTACAAACCTCCCGGTCCTGCCTTACTACTATAATCAAACACCATTTAACTCCCGGTGTCAGGAGACACCGTCTCAGCTACCCAGGGGAGTAGTGTACCCTCTCCACAATATGTCTACCTCCGATGTATATATGTCCCCCCCCAATGCATACATGCCCCCACTAATCTTGCTAGGTCAGCACCCTTTCCCACGCCTGAAGACGGCGTTATTGCATCAGTTCTTAGCAGACAGCCGACACGGGCAGACTATTTTACTGTGAGCTTGTAATAAACTCCTTATCTAGCTGTTTGTACACGGAGTTTCTATTACCAAAGTATTGCAAGTTACAGTATACACATACATGTAGTGTACATATACAATAGATAGATAGATACATACATACATATACAAATACATCGATAGATATATAGGCAGACAGATAGATATGTACGTCATGGATTGACCACGGTGACGGTGCTTCGTCTCAATAGACGTGCAACGTAGGTGTGACGTAAACGATTATACTAGTGCCATATCGACCTCCAGCCACTACCTTCTGTAGTAACAATAAGTGAATATATACCATTACATCATTCTCCCAAAGAATGTCCAGATTACATACTTATACAGGATTGACTCTGAAGTGGCGAGTTGTCCAACATTTTGAATTAAATTCGACTTATTAATATTTCACCTGCATATGTGTATATTTTTATGGAAAACGGGAAATAACCCCAGGAACTGTGTAAATCATATTATGGAGGAGAGATTAGGAAATATGTTTAGCTTTGCTTTAGGCATAATTTATATCTGTATGAACACACACACACACACACACACACACACACACACACACACACACACACACACACAGAGGAGGGGGGAACAGTTGAGAGAAGAGAACAGAGGAGAGGAGAAGTGAAGGGAAGAAAATGAGGAGAGAACAGAAGCAAGATTTAGAGAAATGGAGAGAAGTCAGGAAAACAGAGGAAAATAAAACAGAGACAGTAGTAACCGAACACAGCAAACACAAAACAACCCCGAAAACCGAACTTTTCCATCTGACCTGTGCCAAAAATTGCAGTACCGCCACGATGTACTGCTCAGCTCCCAGTCCCTCAGATGTAAACACTGCTGTACTCGCCTTGTTCTTCCCCGTCATCAGGCAACCGTCTTCCTGTGCTCCTACATTGCGCTTACACATTGCCCAGTCTGGTTGTGAAATGGAGTCGTGATAAGGATAGATATGATAGGAATTAGTGATAGTGGAAGAGGAGTGAGATCTGTGAAAAGAGGAAGTGGATATGAGACACATGAAGGGGAGGAGGAATGGGGGAACGAAAAAAGGCGGAAATTTTATGAGTACGGCCGTGGAATTCGTAAGACACAGAGGATAGAGGTGTGCTAAATTTGTGTGGGAATAGGATGCTTTATGAAACTGGTGGTAATAAATGGTGGGAGGAATGAGTAAGTTTGTTGATAAAGATTGCTGTGAAGTAGTTATGGTTTTCTTGATGCTCTAAAGACGTTACTGCTTCTGAATGAGGATGATGGTATTACTTTCACTGTTAATGATGATAAAAGTGACGGTGTTAAAGCAAATGCAGAATGAATATTAAAAAAAAAAAACACTGCAGCATTATGCAGCATCAACAGACAGTAATCAACATCTTACGATAAACCTGTGAGCAAACGAAAAAGGGATGCTGCCTCAGTCTGTACACACACACACAAGCACTTGGCTGCTTCTGTACAACCAGCTGCATAGGGGGAAGGGGAAAGTGGTAATAGGTGAGGATAAGGGGAGTGATGAAAGGAAGGGTGGGATGGGGTAGGGGAAGGAGATTAGGATCTAGCATAAATTGATGTTCTGTCTTAACTCATGTGCCACGGGTGTCAGATTGGTCCAACAAGCACTGGGTCCCGGGAGAAACCCGGATGTTGGACCGATCCAACAGTGCTTTCCTGCTGCCGTTTGAAGTTTCCGTCATTTTCTTTTTTTACACTACCATACTCAAGTGTTCGAGGTTGATGTGAGTCACCACACTCACTCCTCCAAGTGCAGCGTATGCGTGTGGACAATGAGTTCAAACTCCAACACATCCATCTCCATCCACCCACCTCACTTGCACCCCCAGCATACTACATCCACCCCTGCCAAGTCCCCTACGATGCCTAGGCGATTGGGAGGGCGCTTGAAATGACGGTTTCGTCCATTTCAACCAACGAAACATCGTCCTCTGAGGGTGGTTGCTACCATGTGGAGAGCAATGTCAGTCAAGCTCCCATTCTTCTTGCCAGAGCTCCATGCCACCCCTGAAGAGTGACCCAGACGACCTTGCATCTCTCTCTACCCGTCTAAGAACTAAACATTTGCTGCGCAACCCACGTGGAGGCCCCGATGAATCGTTCTGATTGCTCTGCCCTACCAGGACATCTTGCATCACCCCTGCTGGGTATGTCCATCAGTGATGTTCCCATACCTGGCACTTTAGATGCGAAGCGAGGCACTTCAGTACAGGGTCTAAAATAAGGAAAAATGATCACTGCACATCGAAGGCAAAATTTTGTGACTCTCTCTCTCTCTCTCTCTCTCTCTCTCTCTCTCTCTATACACTGTGTATATCTATCTATTTTTCTCTATCTATCTAACTATATCTATCTATCTATCTATCTATCAATACAGTATATCTCTGTGTATCTATTTCTCTCTCTCTCTCTCTCTCTTTATATATATATATATATATATATATATATATATATATACTGTATATCGTGGTCCCTCGCGTTTAGCGTGTTTCAAGTTAGCGATTTTCGTGTTTGGTGATAGGTTAGAGAAGGTACCAATCCCACCCATTTAGCGATTGTCTTACACGTTTAGCGATAAGGGGCGTGAAATGCCTTGCCCGTCCGCCACCTGACCGCCATTGTTATCATTGCTATGAGCATCTGGCAACCTTTGGTGCTTTTTTTTTTTTTCTCAGACAGTACCGAACATTTGGCATTTTTCGCTGGTGAGTAGATGTATAACCATACAGTACTGTGTCTGTATTATGTATTACTAACACACTGTGTTTCATTTTCAGCAATTAAATAGTAAATCGGGGGTCAAATGGGTGGCTTGGAGGATGGGAACACTCTAAATGTTATTTTTCCCATAGAAAGTACACTTCACATTTAGTGATGGCTTCGCAAGACTAATTAAATCGCTAAACCCGAGGGACCACTGTATATATATATATATATATATATATATCTATATATATATATATATATATATATATATATATATATATATATATATATATATATATATATCCTGACCGAAGTGGGGACGATACAGCCAATGTATCTCCACCAAGTTGCTTAGGCTGTCTAGCAGAGATATATGTAGGGTGAGAAGTGCTTGTAAGTGTAATTGTAGTGTTGGAGTGGCTTTGGATGTGTGTGTAGTTTGTGAACCAAGTGTAATCAGCCCACGCAAACCGACTGGGTGCAAGCATACTTTACAGCATGCTACACTGGTTCAAGCACAGAACCCCTTGTGTCCGCCAATGCAGTACGTGGCATGAAGAACGCTCCCAAAGCTTATTACCCTGGCGGGGTGAGAACCCTCGCTCTTCAGTGTACGAGAACACACACTCTACGACTCTTCCACAGAGGCTCATATATATATATATATATATATATATATATATATATATATATATATATATATATATATATATATATTTATTTATATATACTGTATATATATATATATATATATATACTGTATATATATATATATATATATATATATATATATAGATATATATATACTCGTATATATAGACCCAGGGGCAGGATCCCACTGCTACCTGGAGCATCCCTGGGTTGCTGATAGGGGAAGGCCTTGTAGATATACAAGGTACCGTCTTAGACGGTGTGGACCATGGGACCCGCTGTAGATGTATAGGGTTCCACCGAATATAATTAATAAGGTGGCACAAAAATTACATCTCACCAGGACCCGTGGCAGGGACGTGAGATTATTTGCCACAATCCTCCCAACCAAACATGAGTTATATTGCAAATGATTTGACGGGCGTTCCTGTTGAATCATCGACTACTAAAGGTCCAACCGCACTGCCTCCTGTGCTTAGGGGCAGTGTGCCACCGAAAGTGAGTAGGCACTGTGTTGGCAGGTTAGAGACTGGTTTATTAAACACTCTTAAATCCATAAAGATCTATGCATGCAATGTAAGAAGCCTCACGGAAGATTACAAACTTGATAACTTAATGACTGAACTGGAAAACATTAATTAGGATATTGTAGGATTGAGTGAGACCCACAGAATAGATGAATTAGTAATTCAGCTTGAAGACAGCAACCACCCATTTTTCTACAGAGGAAAGCAAAATGAGAGTTAGTGGTGTTGGATTTCTAATTAATAGAAAACTTGCAGGCAACAATGTTAAATTCAGCAGTGTCTCTGACAGAGCAGCATTGGCGGTAATTAGACTGTGCAAAAAAAATACCCTGAAAGTAATACAAGTATATGTACCAACTTGTCAAAGCTCAGATGAAAAATTGAAACATTCCATGACGACATCTCCCACATCATGGAAGAAGAAAAGACCACATATACTACACTCATTGGAGACTTCAATGAAAAAGCTGGGAAATAAAAAAATGAAGAAGCATGTATGGGAAAATTTGGAGTGGGAGAAAGGAACGAAAGTGGATAAATGCTGGTAATTTTTGCTGAAATGTATAACACGAGAGTAATAAACACATTCTTTCACAAAAGAACAGGGAGAAAGTGGACCTGGAGAAGCCCAAATGGAAAAACAAAGAATGAAATCGACTTCATTATACCAGATAAGAATAACACAATCACAAATGTCACAGTTAACAACAAAGCAAATATCGGAAGTGATCATAGAATGGTGGATTGGACAGCCGGATTCAATTTCAGAAATGAAAAAAAAATAAGATGATTAAAGATAAAAAGATATGCCTAATAAAAGTGAGCGAAAATAAAGCAGCCCTCCAGTTGGAGATAAGGAACAGATTTCAGGCTCTAAGTAATACTGAATGTAACACTGATCAGCTGAATGGCAGCCTAACAAAAGTGCTTAGAGAATCAGTGTAGGTAGTAGGAAAACCTAATACAACCAAAACCAAGATATATTTAGAAAAGACACTCGAGCTTATGGGAAAAAGAAAGGAAATAAAAGTAAAAACAAAGAAAGATGAAACAGAACGAGCGGAAATAAATAAACTTATAAAAAAAAAACAAAGAAAAAAGAAGGAGGCACGTGTACCAGATCAAAGAAACCATCAAAAAAGGAAAAAGTCTAGAACAGGTCCGTAGTAAAATGTCACTAGGAAAGCAACAAATTACATCACTGAAAGACAACAACGGTGAAGTCATTATAATGCAGAGATAAGATGGTGAAGAGAGTTGAAGAATTCTACAAAGAACTGTGTGTATCAAAGACCGTGGTACCAATAGCTAGCTTTTCAGTTGACACAATTGAAATACCTGCGGTTACACCAGACGAAGTAAATATTTCTCTCTAAAATATGAAAAGAGGGAAACATCCGGGAGAAGATGGAATAGTAGTAGATTTAGTGTTGGATGCAGGAGTAGAAGTACAAAATAGGCTTGCTGACTTATTTACTCGATGTATAAAAAAGAAGAAAATTCCCAAAACATGGTGTAATGCAATAGTCATTTTACTGTACAAAAAAGATGACTCAAAAGATCTTAGTAACAATCGACCCATTAGCTTATTATGTCATTTATAAACTTTTTTTTTTTTTATCCAGCAATACAAAACCAATACGAAGTACTTGCCCCGAAAGACCACTCTCACTTCATCACTTGTTTTCTATACCGTAGTTTTTTTACCTTCTAACAACTAACATAAAAGCCTTTAATTTCTCATAATTCTTATTTCATTACAGAAATGACAGTTATTTCTAGGTGATAATTTTGGTCATAACACTTATATTCTGTACTGTAGTTTTCATTATCTTCTAATAACGTACACATGAGGCGCATATTTCTCTAAATTCTTACTTCGCCACAGGAATGGGACTCATTTCAGACTGGTTTTGTCATAACACTTACTGGAGTCACATGGAGAGATAGACTGACAAATGAGGAAGTGAAGGAGCGTTGTGGTGTGGTTGTGGATGTGATAGGAACCGTTAGGAGAAACACACTGAGGTGGTTTGGCCATGTGGATTAGGTGGAGAGCGAGAGACTGACGAGGAGAGTGTATGTGAGTGAGGTGGAGGCGGGGAGAGGGAGGCCTAGCCCAAGGATGAGATGGAGGGATGGAGTGGAGAGGTATATGAGAGAGGGGAGTGTGAGCTGGGAGGAGGACAGTGAAAATTGTCGGGGGACAGGGCGATTTGGTGGCGATTTGTTTGTGGCCACTCCTTACGGGATTAAGGCATCTGGCAATAGATATATAGACTTATTTTCAATGTCGTAGATTTTCTTACCTATTATAACTTACGCAAATTGCTCATTTGTATAAAATCTTTCTTCATTAGTCAATATCATTTCTTACTTCAAGAAGAAAACAAAAAGCATTCTTTACATTGGAATTATCCTTATTATGTGTACCACTTATTATTTCAAATTTTTTGTGTGAATTTCCACTATATGCACTTTTCCAATCGCCCGCAAAGTACTAGGCTGGGGCGGTGTGGGTGCTAGTGAGACGATGGTGATTGCGTGGACCCCACAAAAGAAGATAAGAGGCTGTAAAGCAGCGTTTATGTCGCACATGACTGTTGGCTACCTGACCATGGTCCCCAGAGTCCAACACCTCAGAGGATTTTCCCGATGTATCAATAGGATAGGGGAAGTCCTCGGACTCTGGACGGTCATCAGATCTTTCTCAAGTTGCAGCAACAAACTATGGGAGGAGGCACTGGATGGTGACCGGGGCATATCGATTTGAGATAACTTCCTTTCTCAGCCGTCATCTCCCCACTCGTCAGTGACGACACTGTCACTTCTAATACCCTCCCAGTCGCACTTACACTCACCCTCTTCCTCGTACAAGTAGGCATCTTGGCAGGGGTGGAGGTAACAGGGGCCAGGCATGTGGCAGCAGCAGCAAGTGAATAGCAAGTGAATCAGACAATGCTGAATCGGAATTCATTAGACAGTCTTCACATCATGCATGGTAGACTGCCATTGCTTGCGCGATAAAGTGGTAAAAAAAAATGGCAGCCATTTCAAATCGTGGTGGGAAAAGCAAAATGGTTATCTCCATCCACCAGAGTTCTCCCGATACCTGATTTTCTATGCTCAGTGGCGTCAGGCAGGCTTTAGGGGCTAACGACTCTCATGTGGAAGATAGACATTAATGTTACGCCTTCTTCTCAAAAACATGATTCAGGCAACATTTGTTCTATACACATCTGCAGCTTAAGTTGCAATCCTCCACTTCAGTGGAATATCATTTTCTAACATTAGCAGCTGTGATTTCGTCCACACATTGTAGCAGTCTTTCAGGGCAACAATCGCCACCTCGTCTAGTGACACATCACAAGCAGCCATTTACTGAGAAGAACGAATCTCATATTCCCAGTTATACAAAACATTATCTTTCTATGATTTACATAATAGGCGTATGTTTCAATGCTTGAGTCCTGAAGTCAAAGTTCAATATGATTTTTGCCGTGTGAAGCAGATTCTTTGTTTGTGCAGATCTCAGAATTTGTAACCACTCTGTTAGGCTATAATACCCTTTTACGGGAAGGTATTAATGTGCAAGTTAATAGTATAACATATAGAGGATTAAGTAATTCTTCTTGTTCCGCTCCCACACCACCTAATAATGTACCAACACAGATGCATATTTATTTATTTGACACTTTTTGTAATTTGCCAGTTTCCAAGGGATTATATCAAAATCGTGAGGAAGGCAAAAATTACTGCATTATGAATACTATTTTCAGTGTTACCAATTAAAAGGCTCTACTCCTTTTTATGAGGATGCTTGATCTATAGCCATGGATTTTTTTTTTTAAATCACAAACTCTGCGGTTGAAGTGAGTGTCGACCACAAAATACATGCACACTGTCAGCTTGAAAGGATTCATTTGACACATCAAGCTTCAAGACTGTCTCATAACTGGGGCCTCTAAAGTGCAAACAAATGAACAGACAAATGGAAAACTAATTGTACTTCAGTCGCTCAAAACCCTGAAGTTAATCTTTGGGAATTACAAGGACAGAAAACTGTCATTCTGGTTCAGTCACCTAAGGCCCTCAGTTTAGTCTCTGGAAACAGTATGGGTAGAAAACACTCGCCGAGACTCTGTCATTCAAGGCCTTCAACTTCGTCTTTGGGAATTATATGACTTAAATGAAATGGTTATTGAAGGATGAATGTAATTCCTCACATTTGAAAGTTCTCTCCAAAATCGAATAAAAACATCCCTCGCTCCCCTTTCTCTCAGTAACCTCCCCCCCACCCAAAAAAAAAAACATGTGTTGGAAAGTCAGAAAGACTGTGGTGAAACTGGGCTTGTTGTTTGGTGGCTGGCTTGCTGTGTCGTATTGGCCTTGGCCTTTTTGGTCAATGCGACCTTAGGGTTGACTTGATCCTGTCAACCACTGTTGCATGGACACAGTATTGGCTGCAGGGGAATTATTTGATACTTTGTCAGATTCGTTCCATTATCACAGGCTGTAGAGCACAAATGAACAAATGGACGGATGAACAAACCGACAAATGGGAGATTGTCGTTCTGGTTCAACCATTAAAGTCCCACAAGTTCGGGGACATTCATCACAGAAATATGTATAGCCAACATAATGTACTTAAAGAAAAATTCACAAGAAACCATTTTTTTTTTTTTTTAAAGCGAGGAAGAA
The DNA here is from genome assembly GCF_032717465.1 of Coenobita brevimanus. NCBI lineage: Eukaryota > Metazoa > Arthropoda > Malacostraca > Decapoda > Coenobitidae > Coenobita > Coenobita brevimanus. The sequence goes on along the minus strand of NC_136957.1, from coordinate 20,885,189 downwards.
GGAACCAAAGGCCATGAGCCCGCAGTAACAGTTCCATCCAAGAGAAAAGCAAAATACAATTGAGAGCCAAATTCAAGATCCGATCATTTTGAGATGCCTGGACACACTGCGTTTGAAAGACTGGAGATCATAGGCAGCAGGAAATACAGACAAAGGGAGACAGTTCCAGAGCTGACGTGTTGCATAAATGAAAGACTGGGAGTAACGGTTAACTCTTGCATTAAAGAGTTGGACAGAAAAGGGATGAGAGTTTGCTGCCAGACGGGTGCTACGTGCCCGTCGTAGAGGTGGAAGAATGCAAGCAGACAGTTCAAAGGAGCAGTGACCATTAAAGTAGCGATAGAAAAGAGATAAAGATGCAACAGTGCGGCAAAGAAACAAAGGTTGAAGGGCGTCAGTAAGAGGAGGAGAGTTAATGAGACGAAAAGCCTTTGACTCCACTCTATTGAGAAGAGCTGTATGTGGGGAGCCTCCCCACACATGAGACTTGTACTCCACGCAGGGTCAGATAAAACCCCTGTATAGAGTCCACAACTGTGCAGGGGTAAAGAAAGAGTGGAGTCGGCTTAGCACACTCAATCTCTTGGAAGCAGATTTTACAAGAGATATAATATGATCTTTCCAAGATAAGTCCCGAGTAAATGAAACCCCAAGCATGTTCAAGGACGATGCAGGATTAAGCTGAATATTATTAAACATTAGCAGGTATACCTGTGGAAGATTTTGTCTGGTTGATAGGTGTAAGAACTGAGTCTTAGATGCATTAAAAACAACCATTTTATTTTTACCCCAGTCAGACATATGAGCCAAGTCAGACATTAGGTGTGCCATAGCCTCATCCCTTGCTTGTTGAAGTAACTGCTGAGATGGGCGTTGCGGGAACCGAATGGAAAGGTGAAGGGTGGAGTCATCAGCATATGAGTGGATAGGGTTAGATGTACAGCTTAGAAGATCATTGATGAATAAAAGGAAGAGAGTTGGTGATAGGACAGAGCCCTGAGGAACACCACTGTTGATAGATCTAGGAGAAGAACGATGGCCATCTACAACAGAGGCTATAGAACGACCGGAAAGGAAGCTAGCGATGAAGGCACAGATAGAAGGATAGAAACTGTAGGAGAGCAGTTTGGAAATTAAAGATTTATGCCAGACTCGATCGAAAGCCTTTGAGATGTCAAGTGCAATGGCAAAGCTTTTGCCAAAGTCCCGAAAGAAGGATGACCAGGAGTCTGAAAGGTAGGTGAGAAGATCGTCAGTGGAGCATGTCTGACAGAACCCGTACTAACGATCGGAAAGAAGGTTGTGATAGGAAAGATGCCTTAAAATTTTTCTATTGAGAATTGACTCGAAAACTTTTGAAATACAGGGCGTTAACCCACGGCGTCCCAGGGACGTACTTCCACGTCCTCATGTTTTGTCACAGCTAATCCCGGCGACGTTCTTGAACGTCCTGCAATTGCAAGGTTCATAATTTCCACAATTTTCAAAATTCGCGCAAGATTTTCGTTTCGCCCGGGTACCCAAGCCTCCCCTACCTGCCGCCAGGCGGGCAGCGTCCTAGACCCCGTGTGACCCGCGCTCGCCCTTGTCTCGGTCACTCACCTGCTAGCAGTGACCCAGGTCAGACATGGCGCGGAAAGGTCTCTCAGACGAGGAAATCGCATCCGTCCTGGAAGCCTTCACTGGAGACAGTGATTCTCCACTCGATGATGATGTGGTGGATCGCGATTACGTCCAGCCAGAGGAAGAAATAAGTAGCAGTGATGAGGAGGTCCCTTCGCCCCGAAAAACGCGGTATGTGACATACCGTAAGGCAAGGGAAGGCCAGCCTGCTCCCCAACCACGTGCACAGCTATCTCTCCATCCCGAATCTGATGAGGATGAGGATGAGGACGATGAGGATGACGGAGGCCTAGGACGTGATATCGCCGCGTGGTTGGGAAAAAAGAAAATATCACCACGAGGATCAGAAGGTGGGGCGAGACGACACATAAGGTATGGTGAAAGTACTTTGTCTGGGGAAGTGGCAAGTGGTGTGGTGGGATTGCTGGGAGAAAGGGAAAGTGTTGTGGCGGCAGCGCGGGGTGAAAGTGAGAGTGGTGTGGGGGTAGTGCGGGGTGAAGGGGCAAGTGGTGTGAGGGAGGCAGCACGAGCCTGTGGTGCTCGTAGGCCTAGGGGAGAGGAGGTTGAGTCACTCCCCAGCACTTCTTTCGCCCCTGAATATTCCCAAACTTCCTCCCCACAGCCCCAGGATGTGGGGAAAGGAAAGAAAGGGAAGGGAAAGGGTAAAGGAAAAGGGAGAGGGAAGAGAAGTGCGAGTGATGAGAGGCGCTGCTCTCCACCTCCCCAACCTACCCCACCACCCTCACCTCCCCACCCTTCAGCCTTGTTTCAAGGAGTATCATAATTTCCTACACTACTGAAACTGTGTGGGAAGGCGAAATGACGCTCATGATAATGGTAAGGCCAGTCAGTAGGTGCTAAGTCAAATATAAAGTTGAAACAGGTGTTATTTTTTCAGAAAAGTAATGTATAAGATGAGAATTAGTGTAAGTGGAAAGAATTGTTATCAAAACTACACCCACTGTGTAAATCTGGTCAGTAAATATGTGATAGCAAGGAAATAAAGTGGAAACGGGTGTAATGTTAGCATGAATAAAACGTATAAGTTGAACATTAGTGTAAGTTGTCATAATTGATGTCACGAGTACACCCACATTCTGGTCAGTAAGTATGTGATAGGAATTATATACAGTGGAAGATGTTGTAATGTTAGTAGTAAGGTATTTTATAAGTTGAATACTAGTGTAAGATGAAACAAATGATATCGCGATAACACTCCCTGTGTAAGTACGCGCAAATATGATGCTCAGTTCCATCGTAAGTTCAGAAATGATGTGATATCAATTATATCAAGTGTAAACATGTGCAATGTTAGTGGAGAATTATTATATAAGTACAAAAATAGGTTGTAAGTTGAAATAGTTGTCATAGCGACTTCACCGTGTGTGTTATTATGTGCTATTATTACGCTATATATTTACGTAAGGCCTGAAATAATCTCAAAACAGTTCTATAAAGTTGAAAAGTGTATAATAATATTAGAAAAGTATTATGTAAGTAGAAAAAGCACAATACGAGTTGAAACAACAGTCACAGCGAGTTCACTCACTACGTAAATAAGCGCTAACATTACGCTAAATGTTATCAAAAGGCCTGTGAATACGTAAAAACAGTTCAATAAAATGTAAAATGGTATAATGTTATTGTAGAAGTATTATGTAAGTAAAAAAAATTATATTTATCATGATTTTAGAATGTTAGCGATTCATCGTGACTAAGTTGGCCGATTTTGCTCGTTTCGCACGATGGTACAATGCTTATTTCTGCTCTAATTTTGTATAAAATCCAGTATACTCTTTTATCACATGTTTTAATGTTTGTAATAAATTTATTTCTACTTACTTTCATTGGTTTCCCAGACTTATAATACCATAGAAAACGTTAGAGGCTCAGACAGCCTAGGGAGAACACGGGGCCAGGTGGGACCAAGGCATACCTGGTTAAGCTAATTAGGGACCCCGGGACCAATTTCTTTGCCACCGACCATTGTTTCTGACCAAAAGCGAAAGTTTAAGCAAAAAAAAAAAAAAGGTCAAAAAATGGTCGGGATTGGGGGGTACCAGTGGTCGAAAAGTGGTCGGGACGGGGCGGGTTAAAGCAATTGGACGATAGTTGGAGGGTTGGGAGTGGTCACCCTTCTTTGAGACTGGCTTAATGAGAGCAAACTTCCAGCAAGAAGGAAAGGTACAAGTTGACAGACAAAGGCAAAAGAGTTTGCATAGGCAGGGTGTAAGCACACCACAGTTCTTGAGAACAACAGGAGGGACCCCATCAGGACCATATGCCTTGTTAGTTCTGAGGCCAGTGATGGCAGAAAATACATCAGCTGAAGAAATTTTAATGTCAGCCATGAGGAAGTCGGAGGGGGGAAGTGATGGAGGAACAGCACCGGAATCTTCTAAGGTGGAATTGGATGAGAAAGACTGTGTGAAGAGATATGCTTTATCAGTAGAAGAAATAGCTACAGAACCATCAGAGCAGAAAAGAGGAGGGAAGGATGATGAGATAAAGTTGTTAGAAAGGTTTTTGGCAAGGTGCCAGAAGGAGAGGGAAGAATTCGAGTTGGAGAGTTGAGAACATTTAGTACGGATGAAATTATTTTTAGCAGAGTGAAGAACAGACTTAGCACGATTCCGGGCAGAAACGTAAAGATGATGTGATTCAGTGGTGGGTTGGCTCCGGTACCTTTTGTAGGCCCTCTCCTTGTTGTGGACAGCATTAGAACAAGCGTGATTAAACCAAGGCTTTCTTGCGTTAGTCAAAGGATATGAGAAAGGAATGTATGCTTCCATGCCCGAGAGAATAACCTCCGTAATGCGCAAGGCACACTCAGATGGCTCACGGCCATGGAAGCAATAATCATTCCAGTGAAAATCAAAGAAGTACTGCCTGAGGGCCTCCCAGTCCGTGGCTGCGAAATGCCATGGACGACATTTCCCTGGAGGGTCCACAGGCCGTACCGGAGTGATAGGACAGGTTAAGGTGATAAGGTTGTGACCGGAGGAGCCCAACGGAGAGAAAAGATTAACAGAGTAAGCAGAAGGATTAGTTGTGAGGAAGAGGTCAAGTATGTTGGAGCTCTCTCCAAGGCGGTCCGGAATACGGGTAGGGTGCTGTACAAGCTGCTCTAGGTCATTAAGGATAGAAAAGATGTAGGCTTGTTCACCAGGTGGATCAGTGAAAGGAGAGGAGAGCCAAAGGTGGTGGTGAACATTGAAATCTCCTAGAATGGAGATTTCTGAGAAAGGAGAAATGGATAGAATGTGTTCCATCGTAGAAGTAAGATAGTCGAAGAATTTTTGATAGTCAGTAGAATTAGGTGATAAATAAACAGCACAGATATATTTAGTCAGAGAATGACAGGAAAGCCGAAGCCAGAGTGTAGAGAATTCAGAAGAATCGAGTTCAGGAACACGAGAGCAAGATAAGTCGTTGCGTATATATACACAACAGCTACCTTTGGCTCCCAGTGCCACCTTTAGCTCCCAGTGCCTGGCACTAATTCTGGGACGCCCCTTGCTATACCCGGCATTATTTACAGTAACTGCTTGTTTCCAGCCACCATATCTCATCAAATACATCATCTAGAACATAAAAGAAAAGAAAAACAAATATTCACCAATATATCTCTCCACTGCAAGTGTCACCTGTTATCTAGGTGGATGTGTTGTACAGCACAGAGGCGAAGGACAATGCTAATTTTTTGGAGTGGAGACGCTGTGTTCAGACGAGTGCACGATGCCATAACTAGGGTGTGCTGTCCATGCAGGACAGGGCATCCTATGTAGGACGGTAATGGCACATCCATTTCCCTCCCTACTTTCACTCAACTCCATCCTTGCATCAGCGAGCAACTTAGCGGGAACAGAGAAGGCGGTGGGAGTGGGATGTACATCAGATGAAGAGGAACTATAATTAATTGTTCCATACCCTTCCTTGGTGCGCGGATGGCTGGCTGTGACATCTCCCAGCCTCCCCTACACTTCTGTGAAGTCGTCGTGGCAAAAAATATGGGTTGTCACACGAAGCTGTGATGGAAAAAGATAAATAGCTACGTCCATCAACCAGGAGTTTCCAAACACCTTATGTCCCAGTGCCATCACCTGGGCTTTAGGGGGTAACTTTTATACTTGAATACAGTGGTAAAAAGAATTTGATTAACATTTTTCTTTCACTCGTCAAGACCAGAGATAATCCAGCAACATCGTAACCTCATTAACCCCTTTGCTGCAGAAGCGTTGTTGTAACCCACGCCCTGGGTGAGGCAAATATGGAAAAATAGGATGTTTTCTCCAGCAGTTTTCACTCATTTAAACCTAATCAAACATGTTAAAATTTTTGCCAAACAAGGTTCCGCCGTTACTTTTATCTTTAAAACAAACTAGATGTCTGTAGGTGGGCCAGAGATGGAGCGAAGTGAGTTGAATAGAAGGTGTTTTTTGTGGTTTGCTAAAATGAGGTGACCAGGCAGGAGCAAGACAGTGTTGCAAGTGGCTGCCACACATGTGAGGGTAAGAAGATTGGGAGGTGACTTCCATGCTCGATAACATCAAAAATCAAGTTACTCACCAATTTTCAACGGTAAAGACACTTGTGAGGCTATGGATGTAACCTGTAACCTACACTGAGGCTATGGATGTAATCTACAAGAGCAAACTCACAAGTGCTACAATTAGCGTTATACATGCTGTGTTAATGTAACAGTGAGATAATAAATGTTTTCTTTATAAGTATGGACTTTTCCACTAAATATATCATTCATTGTTATCACTAATTACTACATGGTCACGTGTAAGCCATGCACGTAACATAATGACACAGATGCCGCGCAAGAGAATATGTGTAGTATTTGATTCTTCTGCAATTATTCACTTTTACTTACTTTTCAATAACTTGCTACAAATTATGCATATAGGATATAATTTACTGTCTCTGTAAGTAGTTAGCTATGCTCTTATAGATATTGCAATCCACAATAACTTCACACCAAACGTCACTTTCACTTTTTTGCAGCACACTTCAATGTCATTCACCATTGTCTCATTCACTATCCTACTAGTTTATATTTTCTCACATATCATGCATTTTATATTATGTCTCTTTTTAGTAATTAGCGTTGCTCTTATTACTACAGAAATCCACCATAACTTCATGTCGAGGGTCACATTCATTTTTCGTAGCGCACAGTAGTATCACTCACCATTGTCTTCTTATTCAGTATTACACTTTTTTTTTTTTTACGTACTATCCATTTCTTGTCGGTACTTAATTTTGCTCTTACAGTTACGGCAATTCACAGTAACGCCATAGCGAACATTACTTTCACTATTGTGTAGCACAGCGCAGTGTGACACCACTGTCTCTTCATTCATTATTACACAAATATATATTTTCTTACATTTTTTTCTGTCTGATGCCAGTACTTAGCTTTGCTCTTATAGTTATAGCAATCCACAACAACTTTATAGTGAGCATCACTTTCAGTTTTGTGTAACGCATTGCTATGTCTCTCGCCACTGTCTCCAAGAAGGTCATAACACATATTTACGTAATCTCCCGATGCGTTCGCGTGTCCTTTGTATCACGAAAGGCAGAGTTGGCTGGGGAAATTCAAGGCATGACAGGGAAGGGCAGGGAAGGGTAAAGAAAGACAAAGTATGGCAGGGAAAGGCAGGGTAGAGTAGGAAAATGCAGGGTATGGTAGGAAAAGACAGGATCGAAAATGGATATGTTGGTTGTGTAAGGAGATGCAGGTAGGGAAAGGCAAAGCATGGCAGAAAAAGGCAAGGTAGGGTAGGGAAGGTCAGGGGAAGGGAGGGAAGGGCAGAGTAGGGTAGCGAAAGGCAATGTTGAGTAGTGAGATGCTAGACAGAGTAAGGAGATGCAAGGCTGGGTAGGAAAAGTCAAAGCACTGCAGGTAGGGTAGAGTTAGGGCAGGTAGACTAGGGAAAGGCATGGTAGGATAGGGAAAGTCAGGATAAATGAGGGTGATACAAGGTAAGGCAGGGAGAGGCAGGACTTAATAGCGATATGCAGGGTTGGGTAATGTGCAGTCAGGGAAAGGCAAAGCGCGGCAGGGAAAGACAGGGTAGGGTTAGGAAAGGTAAGGTAAGGGATGGATGGGCGGGGTAAGGCAGGGAAAGCAGATTAGAGTAGGGAGATGTAGGGTAGAATAAGTTGATGCAGGGTTTGGTAGGAAAAGCCAAAGAATGTCAGGGAAGGGCCGGGTAGGGTAGAGAAAGCAGTATGGAGATGCAGGGTATGGTAGAGAAAGGCAGGGTAAAGTAGGTAGTAGCGGCTTGGAGTAGGACAGGGAATGGCAGGGTAGAGTAGGGAGATGCAGGAGAGAGAGAGAGAGAGAGAGAGAGAGAGAGAGAGAGAGAGAGAGAGAGAGAGAGAGAGAGAGCAGGGTAGGGAAAGGCAATGCTTAGCACGGTAAGGCAGGGCAGGATATGAAGAGGCAGGGTCACGTGCACTAATTGTAGCAGTTCTCTCCTCACTTCCACCTTTTCTTTGGCAAAGGCGTCAAAGTTGTCACTAGTCATTATGCAGCGCCACACAATTGGCTGGGCTTGCTTCCCACCTAGGTGCGCTGTGGTGGAAGTGGGGATTTTGAGAGAAACAAGGAACAACCCTCACACTATGTGGCAGACTGAGTGGTGCAATAATTCTGCAACCAGGGAGGTATACACGTGATCCACTCAGCAAGCATGATCAAGAGTTAGACGGGAATAACTGAACGCGAAATATCAGAAAATACCAGCAGTCCATTGCAGTCGTGCACACAGACCTTTTGGAAGGTCTGTGACAGTCTGAGGATAAAGCAATTAATGTCACGTTTCCCTTACAGATAATGTTTGTGTTGAATATTGTTTTCCATTCATCCAATCCTATGCAAGTTTGATGACACTTTCTACATTGCATTCACATTTTGTTGCATTAACAAACAGGCTAGAAAGGACCGTTAGAGCTTCTGTACCCTCGTGTTCTCTTGCCCCTTCTCTAAGGTCTTCATATGCCCTCACCCTGTCTATTTTGCTCTTATTCTCAAGGCATAGGTGGTGTAGAGGTAACATATCCGACCCATAGCTATCTCGTTATCTCGCCCGGACGGAGTCCGGCTAGGTATTGTTTTTACGAGTAGTTGAGTTTATTTGTTAGGAACATTACGGAAAAACAGCTGATTGAAATTACATGAAACTTTCAGGATATGTGGGTACTGGGCCCAAGAAAAATTGGTTAAATTTTGGAGGAAATCGAGTGAACTTTAAAGGTCAAAATCAAGGTCACGGATTTTCAGAGGGTTATAACTTGAAAACGGTTGAAGATAGATATATTCACGATTATGAACATACAGGAACTCGCAATATGGGCTTTTATTTGGCACAAAGACCTTTGACTTTGAATTACCTTGAATGGTCAAACTCATGGTCACGGATGTTCAAGGGGCTATAACTTGAAACTGGTTGAAGATAGAGAGATAACTAGTATTATCAACATATAGGAGATCCCATATGGGTTTTTAATTGGTGCTTAGACTTCTGATTGTGGGTGACCTTGAAAGGTCAAACTCAAGGTCACAGATATTCAGGGGGCTATAATTCGAAACTCGTTGAAGAGATGTTTATTATTACCAAGATATTGAAAGTCTCATATGGGCTTTCATTTGGCAGCATGATCTTTGACCTTGAGTGACCTTGAAAGGTCAAATGCAAGACCACGGCTTTTCAGAGGGCGTAACTTTAAAAGATTTGCACCACTACCTTAGGCTTTAATTGTACGCTGACACTAAATGGCAGAAACGAGTCAGTATTTAACCGCAATAGAATAACTGCTGTCGGGCGAGGTTTGCTGTGCCTGGCACCTCTTGTTTCGTTCTTGAAACGGTCAGACTGCTGGACAGTGTGTATTACCCTTGTTCCTGTTCACTCAACAGCAGAACTGGAAAGCTGGTTGTAAAGTCTGCTGAGTGTCGTGTTCTAAGGGAAGACTAAGACTAAAAAATTTACTCTCTTCGTGAATGACTCTTGTCTACTAAATAGAAATCAGGTCCATATAATTAAATTTGAAACTCGCAAGGGGGAAGGCAAATCCTAAACATTTTATATCGATATTGCAACGGAGAAGTAACATTAAAAGAAGTTCGACCTTTATCCTCGTTGCTAATTCCCACATGAACAATGGAATACAGTCTATTTTCTGTCCTCAGAACTGAATCAGTATTGCCCATTAGAATGTAAGGGTTCGTCTTCACCGCCGCATACTGTTTTAATGTTAGAAGTTAACGCTATGTCATCTTTCTCTTACCCTATTCACCCAACCACCTCTTCCCTTACCATGGCCCACCAGTCTCTCCCGCAACTGTTAATGTCCGCCAAGAGCTACCTAGCGCTTGCATGCAGTAGTGAGAGCAGTGTGTCTGAGCTGTATTCTAAGTGCTAAGGGAAGCTGCATGGCATCTCTTCCTCAGCGATCTGTGTTGTATAGAATATCCTAAGATCTTTAGCATGCTGCCTCTATCGCTTTAATACCAACACACTTTGCATCGGTGAATCGCAACGGAGGAGGTATTAGGAAATTCCTAAAGATACTTGGAAAACGATCGTCTGTTTATGTGGCCACAACTGTAGATCTTCCCCTGGGTGATGTTCAAAGAGACACTAACACTCACTCACCTTCTTTCGCTGTGTTGTTGTTCATCGACCCTACGTGCTGAAATAGCAGGAATGCATATTTGGTGTTAGCTAGGATAGTGATCTCGTACTCAGAAAGCTAATATAAGTTAAACTGTAATGATCTGCTTCGAAAGAAAAAATAAATATATACCCTAAACCTATCTATATCTATATCTATCTATACACACACACACATATATATATATATATATATATATATATATATATATATATATATATATATATATATATATATATATATATATATATCATCATCAGCCGTTGAGGTCCACTGCAGGACCGGCCTATCCCTCCCGAAGCAGGGATGATACAGCCAATATATCTCTACCCAGTGGCTTAGGCTGTCTTGTAGAGACTGTATGTAGGGTGAGAAGTGCTTGTGAGTGTGACTGAAGTGTTGTAGTGGCTTTGGATGTGTGTGTAGTCTGTGAACCAAGTGTAATCGGCCAGCCTTAAGCCGATTGGGTGCAAGCATACTAGTATGCGACACTGGTTCAACCACAGCACTCCTTGTGTCCGCCAGAGTAGCAAGTGGCTTGGTGAACGCTTCCCAAAGTTTTTACAACTCTGGCGGGAGGCGAACCAGCGCTCACCAGCGTGCAAAACGCACACTCTACCACAGAGGCTCATCTATCTATCTATTTATCTATCTATCTATCTATATCTATATCTATATCTATCTATCTATCTATATCTATCTATCTATCTATCTATCTATATATATATATATATATATATATATATATATATATATATATATGGCATTACTGGGTTCTGAGAGTCATTACACATTGTCTTGTTTGATCTTGATCATGTGAATCAGTATTTATGTCCGCACCTGCACAGTCAGCTAAAAGAAAAACATAACTCACGGGCTGAAAGGCACTATTTGTGCTACTTTTTCCAAAAATTCCCTTATCACATTGTTATCAATGTTTAAACCGACTATTCCGGCAACGTAGTGTTGGTTTATTCCATCTCTCTGCAGACTATTTTAATCTATTCAGGAAAGGCTCTTCGAAATGAAGGGATAATAGCCTGCTCGACCTATTTCTCACCATCACTTAATTTCCACAGGCCGAAGTTAGGACGAATACAATCAAAACTACGTCATCGGACTGAAGAGTTAAGTTAAATACCATAATATGTTAACCCCTTCACTACAATGACGCCTTCCATAGAAGCTGCTGTTCCTCTCCTCTCTGTCTGTCTGTCTGTCTGTCTCTCTCTCTCTCTCTCTCTCTCTCTCTCTCTCTCTCTCTCTCACTCTCTCTCTCTCTCTCTCTCTCCCTCTCTCACACACACGGAAAATGTGATGAAAACTAGCTAGTAGTGGCACCGTGAGAGATTATACAGAGCTTGCTTATTAATCTCCTCCATCTTATTCTTGTCATGCACACCCTCTGAACCGTCAGTGCCACTCGTTACTCTTCAACCATCAGCCCTTACCTTTCACCCTCCTGCTCACGCCTCTTTCAACCATTTCTCCCCAAATCGACCTCATCCTCTGACCTTCCTCTGTCCTCACATTTCATTTTTCACTCCCCCATCTTGGACTTCCCCCTTGGTCCTTCTTCACCCACCCCCTGCTCTCAACTCTTAATCCGCACCTTCACCCTCACCTCTCGCTACTCCCGCAACCCTGACATTTACCTCTCACTCTTGCAGTTACACTCACCCACATGTTTATCCTCATGCTCACCCGTACTCTTATGCTCATGCTTACTCTCAACGTCACTCGCACCATCAACTCTGCCCTCGCCTCACACTCTTGTCTCTAAGAACATAAAATATGATTTCTGTGCATCCCTTTGTATGAATTTTTCACGACAGCTTGTGTGTGCTGCATAGCAGTTCTCGGAGGGACTGGTGGTTGGGGCAAAGCATTCCTTCTTCGTTATCTTTTTGTTAGACACGTGTCACTGATACCTTAGTTATAACCTATCTAATAACATACAGCCTTGGAGGGGTCATTTCGTCTGTTGTTTTAGCCTTCCCTAGCAACCCTGTTCCACTTGGACCTTATCAATTCTCGCCCTGCCTAGTGCGCGACTCCTGACACGAGATAAAGCACGAGGCCCATCAGTCAGTCACAAGGAACTCATTTGTCTCACCCTTTCTCTCTCTCTCTCTCTCTCTTTTCCTTCCCACTTACCGCCTCCCTTGACACGCCGCTGTCTTATGTGACGTCCTACCTTCATTTCTTACCTCAGCTTCCCCATTTACCACCTCTTTTCCTTCATATCATAGATAATTTCTTGCACACTTATCGTCTTCTTTTACATCTTGCTCTTCACTCACCCTTCACTCCTCCCACCCCCCTCCGACGTGCACACTCTTACTTTTGTCCTGGCCTCTTACTTTGCACTTTTCTCTTTCTCCACTTTTTACCCTTTATATCACATGTCATGCCATCTACACTTCACAACTCTTTCTCATGCTCTTTTTTTTTTTTTTACCCCTTCACTTCCATCTACTTCCATCTCTTTTCAACCTCACTTCTTGAGTCACTCCTCCTCTGCCTCTTGTTTCCCACCATATCACACCACACTTCTCATCTCACGCTTCTCTCTACCTTTTCGTCCTTTCTCCTACCCGTTATTTCCCACACGCCTTCTGCCACCCTCACCTCTTATTTCATTCGTTCTTTCCTTCCACTTCACTTTCACCACCATTTGCCCTTATGTTCCACCCTTTTTTATCATCTTTCTCAGCCTGTTTCCTGTTTCTCTTTCTTTCTCCAGTTGTCCTTCATTTTTCCTTTATACTTTAAATTAATGCATTTTTTTTTACCACTTTTTTCTCATTGTTCTATAACCCTTTCCCTTCCTCCCTCATCTTCCCCTCATTTTCATTAAACTCTCTCTCTCTCACTCTCTCTCTCTCTCTCTCTCTCTCTCTCTCTCTCTCTCTCTCTCTCTCTCTTTCTCTCTCTCAACTTACCAGACCCAGGTGTGAGTAGTCCCCTGGTCCATATATCATGTGCGGTGTTAGGTAGAGTAGGCAGCCCAGCACCGTGAGTGAGGTGCCGAGGGCCAGCCACCTAGGGCGATGGCCGTACCCTGACGCGTAGGCCAGGTGAAGGGACACAAACACCTGCAGCACGTCGTTGCCCGTCTGGATGACACCTGGCCACGAAGAACAGAAGTGCTGACAAGGATATCATGCTAAATGTTGAGGAACTTGCCAACAAGTCTGAAGGAAGAATGAAAACCTGTTGTTCTCAAAATATAAATAAATTAATGATAAATAATTATTAATGAATATTAATAAATATGACAAATTATAGTTCCTTAAAGTCTGAGATGCCTGGACACAACCAGTAATTGGCTGAAGGCCACCATACAAAGTCACCTGATGAGTGGGAAGAAGGTATACACGAAACCAGTTCAGTACACCTAACTACTAAGAAGCTGTTCTGTTTAGAGAAGCAAAATAATCCTTCCATAATAGATCACAAGAAGAAACGGCAAGAAAGCTGAGGCAAGAAGAAGGGCGGAGTTATTTGTCGTCGCAGGTAATTGATTAGTCATCAGGTAGTGTTGAGCTGAGAATCAAAGAATTCAGCAGTTGCTGTTGGATGGTGAGGATATGGAGAATGTGAGTGCATTCAAGTACTTGGGTAGTGTGATGAGTAAGGATGGAACTTTGGGGGATGAAGTACGTGAAAGGGTACAGCAGGGAAGAAAGGTTGTTGGTACACTGAAAGCAGTGATGAGAAATAGGGAGGTGAGTATGGAAGTTAAGAAGTCACTGCATGATGGTATTGTGATCCCTACCCTGACGTATGGAAGCGAGGCGTGGACATTGCAAGAGGGGAACAAGTCAAGAGTGAGAGCAGTGGAAATGAGTTACTTGAGAGGAGCATGTGGAGTAACGTGGAGGGACAGGTTGACGAATGAAGAAGTTAAGGAACGTTGTGGGGTAGATGTGGATGTGGTTGAAAAGATCAGGAGAAATACACTGAGGTGGTTTGGACATGTGGAGAGAATGGAGAATGAAAGACTGACTAAGAGGGTGTATGTAGGTGAGGTGGAGGGAGGGAGAGGGAGGGGTAGACCGAGGATGAGGTGGAGGGATGGAGTTGAGAGGTATATGAGGGAGAGGGGGGTGAGTTGGGGGGAGGGGAGTCAAACGGTGGGTGACAGAGTGACTTGGAGGCGTTTTGTCTGCGGCCACCCTTTGCGGGATTAGGGCGTCGGGCTATAGATAGATAGATAGATAGATAGATAGATTATTATTTCATTATTATTATTATTATTATTATTATTATTATTATTAGTCATCCATCCATCATCCAATCCTACATTGCCCCAAGAGGAGCGTAGGAGCCCGGGGCTAGGCAGTTGGTCTCGACATTTTAGATGAGAGTGACCAGCCTCACTCATCTCTGAGTGGCATTACATGAGCAATCAACCCCAACCATTCCTTGGACATAAACCTTCACCGGCTCAATCCGACTGGAGCGCAATAATTACCCACTAAACCACCAGGTGCCAAAATTTGGTTATAAGGTTACCACCCAGCGTAGTAAATGGTTTCCTGGTGAACAGAGAACTATTTGGCTTGTCACTCAGTGTAGTCACCCACAGGCAGAAGGAAGAGGAAAGAATGAAGGAAAGACAGAAGAGGAAGTGTAAAGTCACCCGTAGGCAGAAGGACAAGGAAAGAATGAAGGATAGAAAGATAGAAGAGGATGAAAGGAAAGAAGGATGGAAGAGAGGAAAGGGCAGATATCGCAGCAATACATCGAGTGAATGGATGGTGAGCGCCCCCACCTACCACTAGCGCCCCCACCTACCACTATTATTATTACATCATTATTATTGTTATTATTATTATTATTATTATTATTATTATTATTATTATCATCATTATTATTTTCTCATCATTTTTATTTGGAGGCATTAAACCAAATGGGGCAACATAGGATTGGATGATAGATGGATGGAATAAACTAATTTTTATTTTTGCACCAAATCAGATAGAGAAGGCATAGTAGACATTACATGTATATACGCCAATACCTCATCTCGTTATTGTTCCTGTGACAAATGTGATGAGTGTTGTGAAAAATCGCTGGAAACGTGAAGGATGGAGTCATTAGCATATGATTCGATAGGGCTGGATGTATTGTACAACTGGGAAGGTCACTGGTAAATAGAAAGGAGAAAGTAACTGAAAAGGCAAAACCATAAGAAACACTATTATCGATATTTTTCCTAAAACATGGGTGTTTACAAGTGTGCTGTACAGAGCATCCAGAAACTGGTCAAGAGGAGAAGGTGCAGAATGATGAAGGGAAACCGTAACAGGTAGTTTTAAGTTTAATACAATAGCTGTTAGGCATTAACCTGGTAAAAGGTAGGATGAAGGAACGCAAGCCTTCATGCTTGAGAGGAGAGCCACTATAATATGCAGTATTCAGTCAGATTGATCTCGACCACAGAAGTGACTATCATTCCAAGGAAAGCCAAAGAAATACTGTCTGAGAGCCTTTCAGTAAGCTGTGCTTACTAGGCCCCTAAACGTCACCTCTTGGAAGGGGCCAGGAGCGTTACTAGAGTGACAGATCAGGTTACTGAGACGCGGCTATGATCTGAGGAAGCTAAGAGGGATGTAAGAAAGGGACGAATCATTACTGAACTCTCCAAAGCAACAAGGATGTGGGTAAGGTGTACAAGTTCTCTTGGTGATGATGGTTAGAAAACATATAGACTTATCACCAGATGGATTTCTGAGTAGAAAGGAAATTCAAAAGTGGTGTTGAACACTGAGGTCTCTTAAAACGGACACGTCACAGATGGGAGTAATGAAAGGAAAATAGTCGTGTTTAGCAGTGGGACAAATAACGAAATTTTGGTAGTGAAGAAGAAGAGGGAAAAGTATATATCAAAGGTATATGCAGCCAGATAGTTACATGGTGATTTTACAGTCTAGCTCCCTATTCTGTTCCCAGTAGGAATGCGTATTTAGATGTAAGTTATGCCTATCGATTGCAATTAACTTATTAAAATATACTAACTGGTTACAGAACTGGGCAGCCCGAAGCGCCTCTCGATAGTGGTGAGTGTGCCTGAGGTGTAAGAGAAGAACATCCCCTGACACACCGCCATACACGAGAACGCCAGCAGGTAACACTCAGCACGGGCCAGCATCTGTAGACGGCCACCCCTCACACACCCCAGGCCGCACCTGAGCATGATATATATAGCGTGGATTTGCCTATTGTTTGATGAATTTCTGTGTGCTGTATGAACTACTCCATCGGCAGTGTAAATGTCTACCATGCAAAATTCTCTACATCCTATAATTCAATTATGATTTTCAGAGTTCCATGATTGATTACCCTTTTGATACAATAATACATACTCTGCATTCCTCACATCGGAGACTAAGTCGTCCTTTCAACATGCAAGATGGCTTCTGGGTTGGGACACAATTTACAGATGTCTCATCTATGTTGCAATCTTACAAGAAGACAGCTTCAGTCTGTGGGCATTATTGCTACACTTGATCTATCCACAGAATGAATAAGAAAGACATTATGGTCAGTTCGTTTTTCTTTTTCTTTTTTTCTTTTTTTGATGGAACTGCTCTACTCCCATGAAATGAGAACTTGGTGGTGGTTGTTCAAAATTCGATTAACCTTACCTTTTTGGTAGAGATGAGTCTCCCTGATTCCTAGTCGAAGTGACCCTTTATTCTGACTTCACTTCGCAAGAATCTTTGTCAGGTGAAAAAGAAGGTGCTATAATCGTTTATTTCAAGTAAATTAAATGACCATGATTATCATTAATATCACTAAATATTGTAATTAATATTATTGCCATTGTCCTTTGCATTAATAGAGTACTCGAGTCTTCATTGATCTCAGTAACAACAGTTTCATTATTGTGTTATGCTTCCTCTAGGTAGCCTACCAGCAATATCATCATCACCTTCATCATTTCATGCTCATCATTATCACTGAGGAAAACCCAGTTTTACTCCTACACTATGACGTCATCATCATCATCGAAAATCTTAGCTATCATTTTGAACCAATCGGTGCTGGGAATATTTTGACCCTCGGGTAATGCACAGCTGGGCATGATTTTGGACAAATACTGAGACTCTTAAAGCAAAAAAAATCACTTCAACTCTTATAGAATGGCATTATACATTGTACTGAAAACAGAAAAACAGTTCATAACCTTCAATGAGCTTTTTCTTTGAGTAGAGATGAGTCTCCCTGATTCCTAGTCGAAGTGACCCTTTATTCTGACTTCACTTCGCAAGAATCTTTGTCAGGTGAAAAAGAACATGCTATCTTTGAGCTGGGAGAGTCTTTAATACTTCACAATAAGTTAAACTAGGATGCTGAACAAGCAACTTCAATGCT
Source organism: Coenobita brevimanus (assembly GCF_032717465.1). NCBI lineage: Eukaryota > Metazoa > Arthropoda > Malacostraca > Decapoda > Coenobitidae > Coenobita > Coenobita brevimanus. The sequence continues at coordinate 20,867,486 of NC_136957.1, read as the reverse complement.
AAGTCTTCATTTAACCAGTAACGATGTTTAATAATGATCCAACGACGAAGAATAAGTTTACAATATTTTCAAGTGATGCTTTTCCATGTGTTACACCTAATAAAACCATTTCATCGTACATTTTGTAATTATTCTACTAATTACAGCACACAGTTACATGGTTAGCAGTTCTGGTCCCAACCCTATTCCTAGATCATATTAATGATCTCTTATCTGTCATCCACAACCCAATCCATTCATATGCAGATGACAACACTTCACAGTTCATTCTCGCTCAAACACCCATTCACAGAGTTTAATATCTCTCTCAACTCAGTGCAGCCATTTCCGTAAATCAAGACTTATCTATGGCCACTCAATGAGGACAAAATAACCTCGTCTCATTTGATGCTAGTAAAACCAAATACATACAATTTACTTATAGACAGATATTGCCAGACTAGTATATTATCCTCAGTGCTACTAATATTCCCGTCTCCAAAAGTATTGAAATTCTCGGTGTTTCACTTAATGCCCTCGGCTGGACCTCTCATGTCGGATCATTTGCTAAAACCGCCTCAAAGAAACTTGGATTATTGTACAGTCCGTAAATTCTTCACTGACGGGCAGTTAGCTATCATTTACAAGAGTGATATGTGCTCTCAGCTGGAATATTGCACACTCTTGTGGAATGGATGTGGAGAGGTTGCACTAAAACAACTAGACAAAATTCAGAACAAAGCTGTTAGAATTATTACTAAGCCTGCTGTTACAAATACACTTCGTACCTCCCCTACAGGTAAGAAGGAATGTTGCCTCCCTTACATTATTTTACAGATGCTTGTATGGCAAATGCTCAGACAAAGTTGCGTCCCTCGTCCCACCTCACCATGTCTTCCTTCGTTCTACACGGGCATCTGGCAACGCTCATGACTAGAATGTCACACGGTCATATTGCTAAATTTCTGCCGATCAGAATTCTTTTATTCCCCGAACTGCATCTCTCTGGAACTCGCTCTCCTGGAGCTGTTTCACCCAAACTTTAACCTACAGCTGTTCAAGTACAACTATCACAGCTTTTTTTTTTTTTTTTTTTTTTTTTTAATGAATGGAGGACTCCCGTAATCTGGTGTATGGATTATTTTTTTTTTTTCAATTTGTTTTTCCTTCCTCTGTTCTCTTATTTAAAATAAAAAAATGATCGTAATGATTCTTCTATGTTCTATACTTCCTTCAGTGATTTTATTGAACATTGTTTAATACATTATTACTTTCAAGCGCAGAAGTTTTCAGGTTACGAAAGGGAAGGGGGAGGGGGGACCGGACCGGAGTGTGTGTGGGATGTATGTTCATACCAGATCGCAGTGAAACAGTGTACTGAGGAGAAATGAGCAGTGGCATCTCTTGGCTCTTCTGTGGAAAGCTCCCAAACACCAAGCGAGTAAAACAACTTCTGTATATGCCGGCATTCAAACATGGCCGTGAAAGGCAGGCCGATACAAGGTAGGTTGCTGACATCAGCATCGACCAGTAATTCTTGTTGGACTGTACTGAATCCTGCCTTTAAATTAAATAATACTTTCATCTTTATCTTCTTAAAAATGGCAGGAACATCTGGCATTAGCCAGAGTATTATTTATTATGCATCATCTGCCTTTTAAAAGGTAACATTATCATTAATCATATTGTACACTTTGTAATATGGCATCATGAAAATAATCAGTATCATCATTGGCATCGTTATAAATACTTCATATTTTAAATCTTTTCTAATGGTTATTATCATTAATGACAATCCTTAATCATTTACAGGGTACCGGTATGTATTATCTTCATCTGAAAAAAAAAATCTCATCATAGTTATTAATCACCACAATTAATTTTATATCCAATTATTTTTATCTCAGTCACCATCACAACCTTATTACCTTAACCTGTCCTATCGCTCCGGAACGGCCTGCGGACCCTCCAAAGAAACGTTGTCTGTGGCACTTTGGAACTGCTGATTGGGAGGCCCTCATGCAGGACTTCTTTGATTTTCCACGGAATGATTATTGCTCCCATCCGGGAGCCATCTGAGTGTGCTATGAGCATTACGGAGGTTATTCTCTCGGGCATGGAAGCATACATTCATTTCTCATATCCTTTGACTAATGCAAGAAAACCTTGGTTTAATAATTACGCATGTTCTAATGCTGTCCACAACAAGGAGAGGGGCTACAAAAGGTACCGGAGCCAACCCACCCCTGAATCACATCTTTTTATGTTTCTGCCCGGAATTTTTGATAACTAAAAATAATTTCATCCATACTAAAGTCTCTCAACTCTCTAACTCGAATTATTCCCGCTCCTTCTGGCACCTTGCCAAAAACCTTTCTAACAACTTTACCTCATAATCCTTCCCTCCTCTTTTCTACTCTGATGGCTCTGTAGCTATTTCTTCTACTGATAAAGCAGCTCAATTCCCTCAGACTTTCTCCTCTAATTCCACCTTAGACAATTCCGTTGCTGTTCCTCCATCACTTTCTCCCTCTGACTTCCTCATGCCTGACATTAAAATGTCTTCAGCTGATGTATTTTCTGCCATCACTGGCTTCAATACTGACAAGGCATATGGGCCTGATGGAGTCCCTCCTGTTGTCCTCAAGAACTGTGCATCTGTGCTTACACCTTGCCTAGGTAAACTCTTTCGCCTTTGTCTATCAACTTGTACCTTGCCTTCTTGCTGGAAGTTTGCTCTCATTCAGCCAGTCCCAAAAAAGGGTGACCATTCCCAACCCTCTAAATATCGTCCAATTGCTTTAACATCCTGTGTCTCAAAAGTTTTCGAGTCTATTCTTAACAGAAAAATGTTAAAACATCATTCCTATCACAACTTCTTTCTGATCGTCAGTATCGGTTCCGTCAGGGACGGGCGATCTTCTCACCTACCTTTCAGACTTCTGGTCATCCTCCTTTCGGTAGTTTGGCGAAAGCTTTGCCACTGCACTTGACATCTCAAAGGCTTTTGATCGAGTCTGGCTTAAATCTTTGATTTCCAAACTGCCCTCTTACGGTTTCTATCCTTCTATCTGTGCCTTCATCTATAGCTTCCTCCCTGGTCGTTCTGAGACTGCTGTTGTAGACGGCCATCGTTCTTCTCCCAGATCTATCAACAATGGTGTTCCTCAGAGCTCTGTCCTATCACCAACTCTCTTTCTTTTATTCATCAACGATCTTCTAAGCTGTACATCTAAACCTATCCATATGTTCGCTGATGATTCCACCCTTTATCTTTCCATACGGTTCCCGCACGTCCATCTCAGCAGTTATTTCATCAAACAAGGGATGAGGCTATGGCACACCTAATGTCTGAGTTGGCTCGTATCTCTGACTGGGGTAAAAATAATATGGTTGTTTTTAATGCATCAAAGACAAAGTTTTTACACCTATCAACCGTCAATATCTCCCACAGGTGTACCCACTAATGTCTAATAATATCCAGATCAATCCTGCATCATCCTTGAACATGCCTGGGGTTTTATTCACTCAGGACTTATCTTGGAAAGATCATACTGCATATCTTGTAAAATCTGCTTCCAAGAGATTACGTGTGCTAAGTCGACTCCGTGCCTTCTTTACCCCTGCACAGTTGTTGACTTTATACACGGGTTTTAATTGCCCCTGTGTAGAGTACAACTCTCATGTGTCTTGAGGCTCCCCACTTACAGCTCTTCTCAATAGGGTGGAGTCAAAGGCTTTTCGTCTCATCAGCTCTCCTTCTCTTACTGGCTCCCTTCAACCTCTGTCTCTTCGCCGCACTGTTGGCTTTTTATCTCTTTTCCGTCGCTACTTCAATGGTCACTGCTCCTCTGAACTGTCTGTTTGCATCCCTCCACCTCTACGACGGGTGCGTACAACCTGTCTAGCAACAGACTCTCATCTTTTTTCTGTCCAACTCTCTAATGCAAAAGTTAACCGTTACTCCCAGTCCTTCATTTATGCAACAGGTCAACTCTGGAACTGTCTCCCTCTGCCTGTATTTCCTACTTCCTATGATCTCCAGTCTTTCAAGCGCAATGTGTCCAGGCATCTCGAATTGAACGGATCTTGAATTTGGCTCTCTTTTGTACTGTTTTTGAGTTTTTCTTGGAAGGAAATGTTTTGCGGGCTCAGCCTTTGTTCCTTTTTCCTCGCATAAAAAAAAATCAAATATAATAATTATTCATCCTCACTAAATTGTTGCTGGTTCTTGGAAAGCAGTGATAAGAAACAGGGAAGTGAGCATGGGAGTGAAAAAGTTACTACATGACAGTATTGTGATACCAACTCTAACGTACGGAAGTGAAGCTTGGACGTTGTTGGAAGGACACAAGTCAAGAGTGAGAGCCGTGGAAATGAGTTATTTAAGAGGAGCCTGTGGAGTCACATGGAGAGACAGGCTGACGAATGAGGATATAAAGGAGCGTTGTGGTGTTGATGTGGATGTGATAGGAAGCGTTATGAGGAACACACTGAGGTGGTTTGGCCATGTGGAGAGGATGGAGGGTCAAAGACTGACGAAGAGAGTGTATGTGAGTGAGGTGGAGGGGGAAAGAGGGAGGGGGAGGCCGAGGATGAGATGGAGAGATGGGGTGGAGAGGTATATGAGAGAGGGGGGTGTGAGTTGGGAGCAGGGGAGTGAAATGGCGGGGGACAGGGCGACTTGGAGGCGATTTGTTTGTGGCCACCCCAAACGGGATTGAGGCGTCTGGCAATAGATAGATAGACTAAATTGTATCACGATCATTATGGTCTGTGTGTCCAGTCCTGAAAAATTTTCATATCTCACCATTAGACTTGTTAACATCAGCAGCATTATCTTCATTTAACTTATACAACAGTCTTGCTGGTATCATCTCATGATATTAAATATATAGTCCTCATCTCCAGTGCCCTTGTCTAGCTCACATATTGCTGTATTTTTTTGTTTTATTATTTCATCTGTGTATCATCCCAGCGTAACATATTTCCTATTCACACTTAGCCTGGAATCCTGAAACATGAACAGATACTGTAGTACAGGAGTAACATAAATGTCCCCTAATTCCCCTAGAAATTTATTAATAAAATGGACTATAAACTTATTGGCACATCAGTAAAACCACTGAGATTCTCCATTCCACACCACAGGCTTGATGTTCTGTTAAAAAGAAAAAAAAAATACTCTTCGTAACACATGTAGTGAAGATATACGAGGGGGCACCCCAAAATTCTCGTAATTGTTAACGAAAAACTTCATTACAAAACTTACAGCACATCCATTTTAGTTATCTTCAAAGTACCTTTCTTCAGATGCTATAAACTTGTCTGTGTGCTTTTCCCATTCCTCAAAACATTTCCTGCCGTCGTCATACGTCACCTTGTTCAGAGACTCCTGCGTTTTCTCCTGGATTTTTTCTAAGTTGCCTTTCAGTCCAAACCTAATCTTGGGGAACAAGAAAAAAACACAAGGAGAAAGATCTGATGAGTACGAGAAGGTGGTGGTGGTGGGGGGGGGGCTGCGGAACAACATAGTTGTTTTTGCCCCGAAATTTCAAAACTGACAAGTTGTGTGACTGGGGATTTTCTTGATGCAAAAACCATTTCTGGGTGCGCCAATTCTCAGGACGTATGCATCTGATGCTTTCCCAAAGCAACCTCAGCCCTGTAATGTAAAACTGCTGGTTCACAGTCTGTCCACAGAGAACAAACTGTTTAGTGGACAGCTTCCCCAGTTACAAAAAAAAAAAAAAAAAAAAATCAACATTGCTTTGATGTTGGGCTTGACCTGATGAGCTTTTGTCGGTCTTGGAGATGCTGGTGTCTTCCATTTACCGGACAGCAGGTTGGTTTCGGGGTCGTGCCTGTAAACCCAAGTTTTCTCACCAGTAATGACATTTGAAAGAAATTCTGGGTCATTTCTTAACTGTTCTTTCCCGACACACATTCAAACGATTTTTTTTTTTCTATCTCCCTTTAATAGATGGGGAATGAATTTTGCAGAGATTCTGTGCACGCCAAGATCTTATGTCAAAATCCTTTGGATTGAACTTCATGAAACGCCTGTGGTCACCAATAGTTCGTCAATTGTGCGATGATGATCTTCCAAAATTGCCTGTCAAATTTTCTAGATGTTTTCATTTGTTCAAGAGGTCAAAGGACAGCCAGAACATGAAGATTCTTGGACTAACATGCTGCCTTTCTTTAACGCACACAACATTCAGACTTTTTTTTTAATAGCCTGCTCCTTGAAAGCTTGCTTAAGCATTGTCACTACCAGCACCAAGGTTTTCCCCGAGCAAAAAATAAATAAATAAATAAATAAATAAAACAAATAAAAAATTATATTAATGCACACTCTTTGCTTATTCAAATCTGCCATAGTGGTTTGAGGATGAAAAATCATAAAAGTCACATAGGCTACACGAAGAAAAAAACGCCAGAAATACCGTTTCATCCCTCTCAGCATGATGCCACATGGCACAATGATTAACAAGACTGCTCGCAAATGGTGCCTACCGGCACAATGGGGAAGTATTTATTTTCTCTGTGCTATCAGTCTATTCTGGGAATTTTAGAGTCCACCTTGTAGTCATGTTGTCTATTAGTTTAAAAGAGGGATGCAATCCTGGTCATGTACATCCCCATACTTATTCCATCCATGCCTTTCCAACAGTCCTAAATTCCTTAAATTTTTCAACTTTGTAAGAATCCAAGAGAAGAAGATAACTGCAGTAGGAAGATTGGCTCATATTGGACAGCAGCTACATAGATAAAACTAGATGGCAAAAAAAGAAAGATCTTCACCAATAAAACCGGAGACGAAACTGGAAGTGAAAAGTAAGAAGGAATTCCACATATCACATGAAAACTGGTATAAAAATTTTTACTCGAAATGCTGAAAAACAAACATTTTATGATACTGCACCAGTACCCGAGGAAAAAAAATCACAATACTTAGTTTCTGGGTAAGATTTTCACCGAAAACAGCCTTATATACAATCCTCTTCAAACTATCGTTAAAAAATATCATTGTCTTTTGCTTCAGATCCCTTATTCCATTTGAATACCACATTATTCTCCCCTGAATTTTCCACCTTTACTGTACTGTGAGTGTAAGCTTAACTTTCTTCTTCTGTCTTAATACGGAAGGTTCTTGAATCCTTGAATCATTTCTGTTATTCTCCTCTGAACAGTCTCTAAAGAAGTGATGTCTCTTCAGCAGTATATAAACCAAAGCTGCACAGGATAAAATTGTTCTAATATTTCTGAAGAATTTTTTATCCACATTTCTTCATGAAAAGTTATTTTGCACATTAATGTAGGCTACTTTTTTTTTTTGGGGGGGGGGCTTGGGTCTTCACTAACCATGACACTTGAATCTTTTTCAGTCTGATCTCATATTAAACAAGTGTAAAACACGTTTTGAAAAAATGACCTTAATTTCCTGTTTTTAGTTAAGACTTCCTCCTAGTAGTTCCTTATTAGGAGCAAATTTAACAATCCATGTTTCTTCATAAATGTAAGAACATTGAGAAGGCTTTCCTTTGCCACTTTTTAACAAAAATATTATACATACCTTAACCCTTGGTCAACAGACTTAAGAATGAGGAATTAAACAAAGCTTGCATTCTAATGATTTTAGGTAGGGAACATTTGGTGGTAAGTGCGGGCGCCCATCATCCACTCAGTGTAGGGATGCCTTATGGTCTCGACACTGAGTGACAAGCCAAATGGTTTCCCATACCCAGGAAACCATTTACTACGCTGGGTGGCAACCGGGATTTTTGACAGGGTTAAGTGTCCCCCAGATTCCCCTATCTAAAAATCAGTTAATCATGGCAAACGTTTCGGAGAGCTTCGAAGGTCCCAATACCTACCCAGGGCCCCGGCCAAATGGGCAGATTTGCGTGGCCATGTGGAATGTGAGAGGTGTGAATGAGGAGAGCAGGAGAGTGGAAGTGGTGAATGTGTTCAAGAGTGCGAAATATGCCGTGATGGCATTGTGTGAAACAAAGATGGAAGGGTGTGAAGTGGAGGAGTGGCAGGGTGTGAAATGTCTAACATCGGGCATGGCTAGGCGAGGAAGATGCAAGGAAGGAGTTGCTTTGTTGATGGATGAGGTGTGGCAAAGGAAAATAGAGATTAAAATGTGTCAACTCTAGATGTATGTATGTTCAAGTTGTGAAGGTGAAAGTTGCAGTCATTTTAGCGTATGCACCGTATGATGACAGAAATGAGAGAAAGAGGTTTTTGAATGAGCTGGATGCAGCAGTGGGAGAAATGACCAGGGCTCTACAGTGATCGTGATGGGCGATATGAATGGAAGAGTAAGCATTGGTCCTGAGGATGAAATAATGGGTTGTAATGGAGAACCCGGAAAAAATGATGGGAAGCGACTGAAGGATGTGTCAGGAAAGGATGTGCATTTGTAACCCATATGTCAAACAAAAAGATGCACATAAATATACAAGGTATAGAGGGAATGGGGATCGTGTTGAAAGGAACATGACTGATTACGTGCTCGTAGAGAGGTCAGTGCTGGAAATATTTGCTGATACAAGGGCCATGAGAGGACGATGGGGAGGTCTGTCAGATCATATGATTGCTGTATGCAAAATGAAGCTGCAAGGAGTGAGGTGGACCATGAAAGAAAGGAGCAGTCAGCGAGACAGACTGAAAGTCAAGAAGCTGAGAATCAAAGAAATGGCAGATGAATACAGGACCAAAGTAGGGGAGGAGTTGGAATCAGTGAATAATTATTGGAATGAATTGGATCTGGACAACCTGTGGAATGCATATAGGGATTGCTTAGTTAGGAAAGCTAAAGCGGAATGTGGTGTGGCAAGAGTAACATCAAAGACGAAAGGTACGGTATGGTGGGATGAAGAGATTAAGCCAGCAGTGGACGAAAAGAGGAAGAAGTGGCTAGAGTGATTACTGCACAGAGGTTCAGCTGAAAACAGAACTGAATATATTGAGAGCACGAAGCACATAAAGAGACTAGTGAAGAGGAAAAGGAAAAAATGATGATCTAGGAAGAAAAATGAATGCAAATTACTCTGAAAATCGGAAGTATTGTGGAAAGAGGACCGGAAATGTAGAAGTGACAGCGGAAAGAAATGTGAAAGTGTTAAGGATGTAAGTGGGAGATTATTACCCCATGGGGATGAGTTAAGGACCAAATGAAAAGAATATTTTGAAACCCTGATGAATGGGAATAGAGAAAACAGAGCTGCTGTAAACATGATTAGCTTTGGGGGTGTGCAGAGAAGGAATGCAGTGCCAGGAAACGTGATACTCGCACAAGTGAAAATCGCTGTGAAGAGGCTGAAAAATGGGAAAGCAGCTGGGGTTGATAAGGTGCATGCAGAGATGATTAAGTGTAGCGGAGAGAGCGGAATGAAGTACTTGTTGGGGATATGTAAGAAGGCATGGATGAGTGAAACTGTGCCTGCATAGTGGAAAAAGGCAGTGATAGTACCCCTGTACCAAAGCAAAGGTAACCAATGTGAAGGCAAGAATTATCGTGGTATAAATTTAATGAGTGTTGTAGGGAAAGTCTATGGAAGAATTATTATAGTGAAAGTTAGAGAGATATCAGAAGTCCTAGTAAGTGATCAACAGGGTGGCTTTAAGAGTGGCAGAGAATGTGTGAATCAAATATTTATCGTGAGACAGATGTTGCTGAAGGCTTGTAAGAAGGACTGTAAAATGTTTATGGCATTTATGGATCTGGAAATAGCATACGACAAAGTAGACAGAGAAGGATTGTGGAAGGTTTTCCGTATGGTCGGTGTAGATGGTAAGCTGTCAAGTGCCGTCAAGAGTTTATATGATGGTAATGTGGCATGTGTAAGGGTTAATGGGCATCTAAGTGAATGGTTCACGATCATTGTGGGCGTGCGACAAGGTTGTGTGATGCCCCCCTGGTTGTTCAGTATATATACATATGGATGGGGTGATGAGAGAAGTAAAAACAAGAGTAATAGAGAGAGGGATGACGTTGGTAATGACTAGTGATGAATGGAGTATATCAAATTTGTTGTATGTTACTTGCAAATACTGAAGAAGAACTTGATAGACTAGTGCAGAGTTTTGCTGATGTCTGTAAGCATCATACCCTGAGAGTAAATGTAGAAAAGAGTAAAGTGATGGTAATTGAGAGAGAAGGTGACTCCCAGTGTGATGTCACAGTGAATGGAGAGAGACTGGAATTGGTGAGATAATTCAAATATCTGGGTACACCGACAGAAAAGAGCGGAAAATGTGCAAAAGAAGTGGCAAGAGAGTGACACAATGAAGGAAAGTAGCTGGTACTATGAAGGCCTTGATAAGAAACAAAGGCTTGAGCACTGCAACTGCGCGAGGTTTCCATGAAGGAGTGTTAGTGTCAGCTTTAACATATGGGTGTGAGACTATGGTATGGGATGAAAAAGAAAAATCAAGAATGATAGCAGTGGAGATAGGACTGCTGAGGAATGTATGTGGAATACTGAAAGCAGATAGGATACGAAATGACGTGATTCGTGAAAGATGCGGAATGAAGAAGTCTGTGGACACCAGAATCGAAGAGAGTGTACTGAGATGGTATGGTCATGTGGAGAGAATGGATAACAACAGAATGGTGAAAAGGTATATAGGAGCAAATATGAACGAGGGAGGAGGTGAGGTGGGCCAAGGAGGTGGAGGGATATGGTGGATAAGGGTGTAAGGAAGAGGTATGGAAGTCGGTGAGTCTAGGGGACTGACAAAGAAGCGAATGTTCAGGGATTTGGCACGCTTTTTTAACGTGACAGCATTCGGACTGACTCTATCGGGTACGTTTATGTGAAGCAACAGAATGTGGTGAAAGATTTTTGGCGTATTAGATAGAGCCAGGATTCCGGGAGTTTGAATGATGAGTGAATGGAAGTGTGGCCCATCGGACTGGGCAGACTTGGGATGTCCGGACGTTGCTACTCCTCACCCTGCCTTTGGTTGGGAAAGGAGGTCCGGATGATGATGATGATGATGATGATGATGATCATGATGACATTGAACATTTTCTCAAGAGATGTATGGCAGAATTTAATGTCTCTTTTTTCCCTAAACGTGCCATTTACCCGTCCCACTGGGCAGTAGTGCTGGGCCTCAGGGCACGTTGTCTCACGCAACACGTGCACAGTGGTATCAATGTCCATCCCTTCTTGTTTCATTTATTTGTGTCCCTCCCTCCCTACTCCCCCTGCATTTTTTTTTTTAATTTTTTCAATAATATTTAAGTTAAAATTTATATGATACCTGGTGTAAAACCAAATTACATTATATATATATATATATATATATATATATATATATATATATATATATATATTTTGCCAGACGCCTCAATCCCGTTTGGGGTGGCCACAAACAAAACGCCTCCACGTCGCCCGGTCCCCCGCCATTTCACTGCCCTGCTTCCAACTCATACACCCCTCTCTCATATACCTCTCCACCCCATTCCTCTATCTCATCCTCGGCCTTCCCCTCCCTCTTCCCCCCTCCACCTCAGTCACATACACTCTCTTCGTCAGTCTTTCACCCTCCATCCTCTCCACATGGCCAAACCACCTCAGTGTGTTCCTCATAACGCTTCCTATCACACCCACATCCACACCACAACGCTCCTTTCAATCCTCATTCGTCAGCCTGTCTCTCCATGTGACTACACAGGCTCCTCTTAAATAACTCACAATGTATATATATATATATATATATATATATATATATTGTGGCGTAATAATCCACCTCCACAACTCATACATACCACACACCTATTCCTGCACTATTGTATGCATCGCACATGTATCCCAGCATCATATGACGTGCACCACGAGGCCGTGGTCAGGGACGCCGCATCGTTGCCCGCCTGTAGTCGACCTGGAAGATCACAGGTGCGTGGCCAACCATGCACCAGGTGGTACAGCATCCCACCATGACTCAGCTGCAGCGCTGACCTATGAAGGAGCAGTCCCTGACCTCGTGACCCCACCTGACCAATGAGCTGCCGCATGCCTCACCTTAGCCAATCACCGGGCCTTCTAGGGACACTAACACCGGCGTGCCCTGCTGCAGCCTGTCATAAAAGCAGCCTGCCCGGGTCCCTTGGCCTTCTCTCTAGTTCCAGACTCTAACACACACACACACCTGCATCCCGTTGAGCGGACACGTCACACTCAGTCACTCACACATTCACGCAAGGTCACGCTAACTCACACTCCCTTGCTCCCACACTAGCACCTCACGCATTAGTGTTTCACTTTCGCCATAGTATGAAAATAATAAAAAGTTTGTCCCTGTATTATCACTGAATTGTTATCATTGTACAATGTAACTTGTAATATAATTCCCCACTGGCTCACACCCAACTTTAATATTCCTCCTACCATCGTAAGTTAAGCAAGTAAGAGACAACACTACACTGGTGACCCCTGGAGTGAGCTTACGATGAATACATAATCCAGCAATGTCTTCCCACATTTTGTTACGACATAAACACGTGGTTTACACACATTGATGCCACATGGCCCAAAGACACTACTGACGACACAAAATACACTAGTTGTTAGAGCTCTACCTATTCATGTGGCAGCTCTCGTGCAGGATGTGCTATTGTCACCCTCAACCACAGGGAAGTACACAGTGCTGAGAAACAGTCTCCTGAGGGTGTTGGGTAAATCAAAACAGGCCATGCTTATGGAGCTGGACAACATTCAGCCAACAGACTAGCGCCCCTCAGCACTGTGCACCCAGATCCAAGCAACATTAACAGCTGCGGGGTCGACACTATCTGATAATCTCTTGCAGCACTGCCTTCTGCAGCTCATGCCGCCAGAATTTCGCCTGCATCTGGCTTCTCTTGGCGCTGATGTTACTCTTCAAGACTTCTTCGTAAAAGCAGACACACTATGAAACGCAATAGCATTATTCTGGTACCAAAGTAAGTGCAATTACTAAAAACAATCCCACGCCCAACAATGTAGTGATCAACCCTAGTGCAACCCCCAGTGTTAATAGTGTGTCTAAAAAAGACAAGCAGTTCTCGGATATGTGTGCTCTGCTCAGTAAATTAACAGATAAAGTTAGCCAGATAGAACAATCCATACTTGTCCTGAATAACAACTCCCCCAGTGCATCAATCCTTCCACCAGTGTGTTCCCCCCAAAACAACTCCCCCAGTGCATCAACCCATCCACCAGTGTGTCCACCCAATAACAATCTCAGTGCACCATCAATAGAGTTCCCCAGTGATTCCCTCTCCCTCCCGCACAATTCCACCAGTGCCCCAGTACTGTCATATACCAAACCAAACACTGTACAACCTAGGCAACAGGAATACACCTTCTGTATGTATCATAAATAGTTCGGTCAAGTGGCCTGTCGCTGCACTCCCCCCTGTATCTTTCTGGGAAACCCCGCCAGCAGGAGACCAAGGCAGTAACGTCTCCCGCCAAAGTGAATCATGAACAAAAAAAACCATGCTCCACATTCTCCCCTCAAACTGCCAGGCACTCGGGATTTGTTGTGGGTTGAGGATGCCACCACAAGGTACCTAATAGACACAGGGGCTGCATTTAGTATCATTTCTCAAGCCCCCATCACATATGCCACCATCAACCTTCCTTTGACCTTGTGGCGGCCAATGGTTCACCTATCACCACATACGATACTGAGCCCCAGCAGGTGATTTTCTCCCACACCCTCTCATTCACATGGCCCTTCGTGACAGTAGACGTTGAGCAACCCATCCTCTGAGTCGACTTCCTGGAGGCATGAGATTTGGTGGTGGACACCAAGCGCCTCCAGCTGTATCACAGGCCGTCTAACTCTTTTATTCAAGCCTCAAAGTGTGCAGCCAGCCCTGTCCTTATCACCCACCTCCGAAGTGATTCTTCCTATGACGCCATTCTGCGGCAATTTCCCCTCCTAACTTCACTGACTCCTCAATGCGGGCTGACCGACCACGGTGTGCAGCACTGTATAGTTACCTCAGGACCACCATGTTTCACCCGCCAGTGTCGCTTGCTTCCTGAAAGATGACGGACAGCAGAGCAGGAGTTTCAGACCATGCTGCAGGAGGGCATAATAAGGCCATCATCCAGTTCCTGGGCCTCACCACTGCACATGGTTCCGAAGGCACAGGAGGGTCAGTGGAGTGCATGTGAGGATTACAAGTCCCCACCCCTGATTGCTACCCCATTCCCCACATCCAGGACTTCCACCATAAACTGCACGGGATGACTGTCTTCTCCAAAATAGATCTGGTACAGACCTTTCACCAGATCCCAGTCACCCCCCAGGACATCCCTAAAATGGCTGTCACCATCCCATTTGGACTGTTTGAATATACCAAAATGAACTTCGGGTTATGGAATGCAGCACAAATATTCCAAAGGTACATGGGCCAGGTGCTTAGGGGTCTAGACAAAGTCCTCGTCTACATCAGAGACATCCTCATCGCCTCCCTGTCGCACAGTGAGCATGAGCGTCATCTTCTAGACCTTTTTGTCAGCCTGCAGGAACACGACCTTCGCATCCAGCCGGCGAAATGCATCCTAGGTGCAGAGCAACTGAACTTCCTCAGGCACAGAATCTTAGCCACTGGTATCGTGCCCCTTCCCTAGAAAGTCCAGGCCATCTGGGATTTCCCACGTCCAGCAACACCACGCAAACTCCGAGAATTCCTTGGGATGGTCAACTATTACCACCGCTTCCTCCACCAAGCAGCTTCCACCTTACCTCCACTCAATGATCTTCTGAAGGGTACAAAGAAAAACTCAACTAAACCACTCGATTGGGCTCCACAGGCGATCCAAGCCTTCGCCACCCTGAAAGACAACATCGCTACTGCCCCATGCCTCGCCTACCCTACCCCCAATACGCCCATGTCCCTTGTCACAGATGCCTTCACGGATGCAGTGGGCACTGTTCTCCAGCAGGAGGCTGAAGGAGTTACTGCACCCATCACATTCTTCAGCCAGCGTCTCACTCCAGTGCAGTGCAAATACAGTGCATTTGACAGGGAGCCACTGACAATATATGAAACGATCAGACATTTCAGGCACTTCCTGGAGGGCAGGGAATTCAGGGTTCTAACTGATCACAAACCGCTTACATTCACCAAGGCCCAGAGAGATGAGCACTGGTCCCCACGGGTGGCAAGGCAGGTGGCTTTTAACTCTGAGTTCACCAAGGACATACAACACATAAAAGGAGAACAGAACATGGTGGCTGATGCTCTTTCCCGGGGAGTAGCGATGGTGGCCCCATCTCCCCCTCCACTCAGTCATGCCACCCTGGCCCTCGCTCAAATGACGGACCAGGAACTACCTAAGCTACTTGGGAGTTTAACCGCATTACAGTTTCAGCAATTTGACGTTCCAGACTCCCCCCATAAGCTGTGGTGAGACATATCCTGCGGCGTAGCTCTCCCTTTCATACCCAACGCATATCGGCATCGGATTTTCTGACATTATCATGAAATGTCACACCCAGGCATACGCGACACACATAGCCTACTTAGCCGCCGCATGGTGTGGCCTGGCATGCATAGAGACATGATGCAGTGGGTAAGGATGTGTGCACACTGTCAATCTGCCAAGGTGCACTGTCAAATTAAGACCCCATTGGTGAGCTTACCCACTCCCACCACTTGTTCCCACACGGTCCACTTTGACACCGTTGGCCCTCTCCCAGAGTCCGGGGAACAGGTTCATTCTCACCTATATTGACAGGGCTACAAGCTGGGCAGAAGCGATACTGATGAGGGATGCTATGGCTGAGAGAGTGGCATATCACTTCCTGTCATCCTGGGTGGCTCGTTTTGGCGCCCTGCACACCATAATAACTGATCAAGGCTCCAGTTCAAGTCAAAGGCCTGGCAGGACCTGCTCTCCTTTCTAGGTACTACGCGCCACCGTACGTCAGCCTACCACCCACAGTCCAATGGGATGGTGGAATGGTTCTACTGCCACTTAAAGGAGGCACTGCAAGCTCTTCTGCATCCTGTCAACTGGGTGCCAGCTGAGCTGACTTATGGGGAGGACTTGCAGCTTCTGGGCCAGTTCGCCCCGCAGCAGGATGCAATGCCCGCACTAACATTCCTCCCAGCTCTTCAACAAGCTATGTGGGTATTTCAACCCATACTCCCACACCCACACCCCCAGCAGCCCACTCATGCGCCTCGGCAATGGCAAACCGCCAGGCATGTCCTCATCAAACTAGGCCAGCACCAATCACTCCTTTAAACACCTTATGTAGGCTCCTACCCAGTCACCGCCAAAACAGACAAATTAGTAACTTGTTGTTGTGCAATATTCGCCTCACACTTGTTGGGGCACGGGCAAACAAAGAGTCCATCAGGGAAGAAGCAGAATCAAGCTCTCCAATGAGAGCATAGCGGGGACGGCAAACTGGCGAATGAGGGAAAGGTGGCAGAGGCAGGGGAAGGTGCGATGGTTGGTGGTGAGATCGGCTGCCTGATGATTGACGAGTCAAGGCGGGGCTTGACGGTAGATGGTGAGGCCGGATGCTCGATGGTCTAAAAGAAGGCAGGGCGGGACAAGAGCCAGGTAGACAGCACGGCGCCGATGGAGGAGGCGCCAACGAGCTCAGGTGGAAACCACCCCGACGCTGCCCTCAACCCCCACACCACAGATGGAATGGGCGAAAAAGACTCTCCCAGCTCTCCAGCAGCAGCAGGTGGAAGCACAGAGGGGAGGCCCAGTCCTGGTCGTCACAGATGGCACAGCCCCAGTCCAGGTCGTGGCGGAGGGGGGGTCGTCGGCCAGGTAGTCTGGGGTGGAGGAGCCTCGACCTCCTGGTGGGCAGACCAGGGCACTCCCTCAGATAGAAATGATGGGCCCGTTCCTCAGCTGATACGGCTGCTGTGGAGAGCTGGTCCCGCCGGGAGGTCTTGCCGCGACTAGAGATGGACTGCGAGTGATTAGTTACTGTAGACAGGGAGGGCAAACAGTACACGATGTCGGCTGACAGAATCAAACAAGCTAACATGCCCTCAGCACCACACACTACTATAAGCACACCCACTGCAACATCCTCCCCCTCCACCACATCCCCACCCTCCCCACCCACCACAACTTGTCCCCCTCCCCAGATT
The DNA here is from genome assembly GCF_032717465.1 of Coenobita brevimanus. NCBI lineage: Eukaryota > Metazoa > Arthropoda > Malacostraca > Decapoda > Coenobitidae > Coenobita > Coenobita brevimanus. Next base: position 20,850,364 of record NC_136957.1, on the reverse strand, counting down.
CCCTTTGTTAATTGCTACCCTCCTTTACCACCATACCCACACCCTCTGCTCGGCTGACTTCCTCCACCACATCCCCTACCCCCCACCCTCCTCCCACCCCCCACTCTCCTCTTCCAACCTCATTCCCACAGCCACATGCACCTCATCTCTCCCTTCCAACATGACACTACCTACTTCCACATCACAGACCTTACCAGTCACGGCTGCAAATGCAACATGCCCACATTCCACTCGGACTAACACCAAAACCTCCTACACTTACACACGAGCTGTCACGGGGTTTTTAAATAAATGCAAAATTAAAAGATGATTCTCAATAATACTGAAGAGCAGGAACAAGAATTGTCTTGCTAAATCAAACAATGATTACTTTATGCCGGGCCGCTTTGCCGACTCTCTCAGAACGAGAATTTATAAACTTTATCAACAGTTCACAGCAGAGACTAATTACTCACAATTGCTGTTTATTAGTACTGTTAGCCTCTGGAGAAAGTTACTTCACCCCTGACAATAAATAACTAATACTATTAATGACATCAGGTTCTTGCTGAAGCATTAACTCCTAGAAAGCAAACCGGATTTTAAGCTTAATAAAACAAGACTGGCCTAAGTACCGGTTATGAATAGCAAAGCGTTTATGCAAGCTAGGAGCTATAGAGAAATAAGCTTAATTATGGAGAAATGAAACACGAGTTTACATTACATTAAGCTCAAAGAAAAAAAACTGTTAAATTTATTGATTACAAAGGAATAAATTTAACGTTACATTTCAACGTGAATTCAAATAAAGAGATCGCACTCACTCGCTCACTCAGAAGCTAACTTCTTAAACCTAGAAAAATAACATGCGGCGCAGCCGGCCGGCATGTGAGGAAACAGCACACTTAACTAAACTCTTAAACCTAGGAAAATACGAAAAGGAAATACTGGTCAATGTAGCGTATCACCAAGGAAGGGTGGGAGCCTGGAGAACTGTAGTCTAGTGGAGTCTGGGTGCTAGATGACCTCTCTCACTCTCACTACTGGAGCACAGAACCTCACTCCGTCGCGACAGACAAAAGACTGAATTCAAATCTGATGCGTGTGGTAGGATATTGTATATACACGCACAGGCCAGCCGGAAGAAGGCGTGGCCAACGGTTGAGGCAAGCAGGGCCGAACAATAAAGAAACAATAATATCGCTCAGTAGAGCACTTAATGACATGCATTAGAACGGTCACTTTTGAAACAGTGACGAATGTTTTGAAAAAAGTATACCACCGAAATGGAGAGAGTAACGGTTAACTGAACGATACACAGTGAGTTTTCCACTAATAGTTTGTGGTTTCTCACAAAAGGAAAATGTCGCGAATTTGATTCGTGACAAGCTGGCTGACTCATCAGACCGCGCAAGTATTTCTAATACCCAACATACTGTAGATCACCCTAAATTACACTGCCATATAATGTACTTCTATGTTGTATGTTTGTAAATAATTTATAAGCTGCCTATGTAAATACATACTTCCATTATTGTAATAACTTGAATAACTGTTCATGTTAGTATTTTTTTTTTTTTATTATTATTATTATTTTTATTTTATTTAACTATATATATATATATATATATATATATATATATATATATATATACTCGAGGGGACGGGGGAGTACTGTGGCATAATTTATCCACCTTCACAACTCATACATACCACACACCTATTCCTGCACTACTGTATGCATCGCACATGTATCCCAGCATCATATGACGTGCACCACGAGGCCGTGGTCAGGGACGCCGCATCGTTGCCCGCCTGTAGTCGACCTGGAAAATCACAGGTGCGTGGCGAATCATGTACCAGGTGGTACAGCGTCCCACCATGACTCAGCTGCGGCGCTGACCTATGAAGGAGCAGTCCCTGACCTCGTGACCCCACCTGACCAATGAGCTGCTGCGTGCCTCACCATAGCCAATCACCAGGCCATCTAGGACGCTAACACCAGCATGCCCTGCTGCAGCCTGTCGTAAAAGCGGCCTGCCCGGGTCCCTCGGCCTTCTCTCTAGCTCCAGACTCCGACATACACACACACCTGCATCCCGCAGAGCTGACACATCACACTCAATCACTCATACATTCACCCACGGTCATGCTAACTCACACTCTCTTGCTCACACACTAGCACCTCCCGTATTAGTGTTTCACTCACGCCTATCTACGGAAATAATAACAAGTTTGTCCTAATATTATCACTGAATTGTTATCATTGTACAATTTAACTAGTAATATAATTCCCCTCTGCCTCCCATCCGACTTAAATATTCCTCCTACCATCGTAAGATAAGCAAGTAAGAGACAACACTACAATATATATATATATATATATATATACCTAGGCTGCTTCTCCCAAGGAAAGGGAGGTACCCAAGACAGGGCGACACACTCCCCATTTACTCATCCATTCAAACACATTCATTCGCATCTTAGCCCCAAAGATGAGAAGAGACAGATCCTCACCGCACGTCACCGCATAAGGGTCAACTGCGCAGTGCAATCAGTGACATCCGTAGTAGGGCCCGACAGCAGAGCTGGTTTACCCCTGCCACATCATAATAGACCCATCCCCTTACCCACACATATAGGAGCCTCTGTGGTACAGTGGTAAAGTGTGCATTTTCGTACACTGAAGAATGAGGGTTCGCGCTCCACCAGGGTAAAAAACTTTGGGAGCGTTAATCTGGCCACGTACTGAATTGGTGGACACAAGGGGTCCTGTGGTTGAACCAGTGTCGCATACTATAAAGTATGCTTGCACCCAGTCGGCTTGCGTGGGCCGATTACACTTGGTTTACAGACTACACAAACATCCATAGCCATTCCAACACAACAATTATACTTACAAGCACTTCTCACCTTACATACAATCTCTACTAGACAGCCTAAACCACTTGTAGAGATACATTGGCTGTATCGTTCCCACTTCGAAAGGGATAGGCCGGTCCTGCAGTGGACACAAAAGGCTGATGAGCGTCTAGCCCACCACCACCATCAGGATCCCAAAAGCCACTCAACCATCACCAAAACATTTAATACACTATAGTAACTACGTATGTAACTGCACTTTTGTAACTGTAATACTGTAGAAACTGTCAACTTAGATAGATCTTCACTCAAATAAACTTAAACCTTCACCAAAACAATTACGTAATTCACCGTAAGCAATTCAGACAAAACCTAATTGTTTTTTCATATTTTCTGTTTTCTTATTCAATCATTTCCACATAATCCACATCATCTCCCACATCATCCAAATCTTCTGAGGTGGTGGATGGTGGCTTGCGCAACCACCATTCGCTCTAGTGACTAGAGGAGCAACGGTAAACTACGGTAATGCTAGTGGTGCAAAACAAGCCTGCCGTGTTTGAATTTTCGGATAAATTTCAGATTTTAGCAGTTAATCGAAATGAGAACGTTTTAATAAAACTTTCGGTTAATGGCATATTACGGTTAAAAGAATTTCGGATAAAAGAGATTCCAATATATAATTTCGGATAAAAGAGATTCCAATATATATATATATATATATATATATATATATATATATATATATATATATATATATATATATATATTGTTACGGAACAGAGAAAGATAATGTACACTTTAAGTGAGAATACTAAAAATCGCTACTGTCCCGTAAAGTTCCAGGTTCAAAACAAAGAGTTAGGTAAAATTACAAGTCAAAGTTTAATGCTCAAACTAACAATAAAACATTCAGGACTCATAAGGATAATGTAATGGCAAAAACAGGTTAAATATATGGTTAACTGCAATAGCCTCTATTAACACGAAATTAGCAAGAGTAAATTTATCTAAGTCAGCCCTGATAAAATGAGATACCAGATAATACTCAGTGAATGCCAGATAAATAATTACAGATACAAACTATTATCAAAAATGACTTACATAAAGAACCCTACATGAATTACAAAAACTTCACTAGGCCTACAAATTAAACTTATGCTATACAGTACAAGAAAAAATGCAATAACAGTTATACTCAAATTACACACAGCTGCTAGATGGTTGGAGACTTCTTGAGCACTCACAATAATAATATCTGTACAGGGGAGGACAGAGATGTGAACAAAATGAGGAGCAGATCTAAGTGGCAATGATGCAGAGACTGAGCTCATTATATAGGGGCTGGCAGAGCCTGACACAACTTGTAAGAGGGACGCGCAAATGAAGCGATGGGGACAAACGGTCGACAATCCCGCACTGAATAACAGAAAGGACGACTTACTCTACTATAACGGTAGAAGGGGGGGACTGAGGCAGAACACACTCGTGATCAAACATGCAGCAACTGTGCGTTAAAATTACACAAAGGATGATGAAATCATAGGCTATGTAACACCTCCCCACAAAGAAAAAAGAAATTTACAAAGGAAATTTCTTATTACTCTAAAACAATCTGTACATGGCATTACAGAACATGCAAATGTCTTTCCTAATGTTACAAAACATGAGATCTCCCTAGCACGTTCAGTCATAGGTACTTGCCAGTATCCCTTTAACAAATCAAACTTACTTATGTACCTAGCCTTTCCGATCTTGTCTATGCAATCTTCCACACGAGGGAGAGGGTAAGTGTTTGTTTTATTAATCTGATTAACACGTCTGTAGTCGATGCAAAGCCTCTGTGACCCACCTGGCTTAGGGACTAGAGTCACAGGAGAACTCCACTCGCTCTGACAGGGCTCAATCATCTTGTTGTCCAACAGGTAGCCAAGCTCCTTCTGGATGAGAGGAACTTTCACTGGGTTCACACGGTAAGGAGGTAATTTAATTGGCTTTGCGTCTCCAACATCGACATCATGCATCAACACAGTGGTTCTTCCTGGAGTAGCACGGAACACTTGCGGGTACTCCTGCAGTAATGCCGAAAACTCCTGCCTTTCCTTGGGAGGTAGATGAGAAAGCTTAGTCTGGAGATCATTCATGATATCAGGGTTCTTCCCCAAACTATCACTCAGGCTCATACTGCATGGGAGAGCTTCACTTGCAGACTCGGGTGGAACAGCTACAGTGCAGACTGGATTATTTTCGTCCCGCCTGTGATATAACTTTAGCATGTTGATGTGACATAGTTGCTTGCTCTTTCTACGATCTGGTGTGGCGATGACATAGCTGACATCACTGAGTTTCTTCTCCACGAAATAAGGGCCACTAAACTTGGCTTGAAGAGGTTGCCCATGAACTGGTAGCAGAATCAAAACCTGATCTCCTGGCTGAAAGTGGCGTAACCTGGACTTCTTGTCATACCAAGTCTTCATCTTCTCCTGAGCAGCTCCTAAATTCTCTCTCGCCAGCTGTAAAGCAGTGGACAGCCGTTCTTTGAACTTCATCACATACTCCAGCAGGTTGACGTCATCTTCCTCCGACAGCCAGCATTCCTTGAGTAACTTAAGGGGTCCTCTTACTTCATGGCCAAACAGTAGTTCAAAAGGTGAGAAGCCCAGTGATTCATTTGGAGATTCTCTTGCAGCAAACACAACGAATGGAAGACCTTTATCCCAGTCTTTCTGATGTTCCAAACAGTATTTCTTGAGCATCGATTTGAGTGTTTGATGATATCTCTCCAACGCTCCTTGGGTCTGGGGATGGTAAGCTGAAGACGCGATCTGGGTGATGCCCAACTCTTTCAGAGACTGCTTGAAAACGTTTGACATGAAATTACTCCCGGTCTGACTGTACCACCTTAGGCAGACCAAACTTTGTGAAGAACCCCAGCATTTCCTTAACCACGTTCTTTGCTGAGATGTTTCTAAGTGGAATGGCTTCAGGATAACGAGTAGCCATGTCAATCATGGTCAACACATAAGAAAATCCTGAAGAAGTCTTAGGAAGAGGGCCTACAATATCCACCAACACACGGGTGAAAGGCGCCTCAAAAGGAGGAATGGGAACTAGAGGTGCAACCTTTTCGGTCTGATTACACTTCCCCACAACTTGACAGGTGTGACAAGACTTACAATACCAGGAAACATCCCTGAAGATACCTGGCCAGTAGAAGTGTTTCAAAATGCGTGCCACAGTCTTCCTCACTCCAAGGTGTCCTGCCAAACTGGAATCATGAGCCACTCGAATGATATCCTGCCTACAAACACGAGGGATGACAACTTGATGTACAACCTCCCATTCACAGTCGGCTGATGCTGTTGGGGGTCTCCACTTCCTCATAAGTACTCCTGACTTTACATAATAACAAGTAGAAGCACCAGCTGACTCTTCCTCACTGCAAGCAGAGTTAGCTAGACCTTTCAACTCAGGGTCAGCAACCTGCAACTCAACCAACTCTTGACGAGACAAATTATCAACACTACGGGGTACTGCCTCATCTGGTGAGTGGTCCAAATTAGCAAGAAAAGTGTCAGCTAGGATAACATCATCATCATCATTATCCTCTAAATCACCAGTAACTTTAGACTTAGCCCTAGTGACAGCAAATGCAGGGAACACATCAGGGACATCACAATCCTGGGTCGCAGCCACTGGCTCACTAGACAACTGAGGAGCTGGACACACTTGACTTCCACCAATATCATTTCCAAGTAAGAAAGTTACACCTGACATTGGGAGTGTCTCAACCAACCCAACCATAACGGAACCATTAACAAAACCAGACTCTAAATTCACTCTGCACAGAGGAACAGAGAAGTAATTATTCCCTACACCTTGTAAGATTACAGTTTCATCAGAGGAATTAACATTAGAGCCTAGAACACTGGTCAGCATAAGGGATTGGCAAGCACCTGTATCACGATATATTTTAACTGATTTCCTGTCATTACTGTCCAGAGGACTGACAAAACCATCAGACAGGAAATTAGCACATGAACTCTTGAGAGTGTCACCCACGTTACTGCTCAAAAGAGGAGCTCCATCATGAGAATTTAAGTTACCCCTCAAAGCAGGTTCAGTTAACTCAGTTAAAGAATTCTGGGAACTCTCAAGAGTGGACACTAGACCAATTGACTGAATATTTAAAAACTCCTTTTGTTCACATCACGCTGTCTCCTGAAACATCTCTCCGTAGTATGACCAAGCTTACTACAATAAGTACATTTACTTTTCTGAAATCTAGAGGTGGAGCTGGTATTTACTTCCTGAGAAACATCATCTTTATTCTCTTTCCTGTTACCTGTACTCTGAGTAGAGGCAACGTACTTACTCTCAGCTTTCCCTTTTTCTCTAGAATATCTCTTGTGAGTGAGAACGTACTCATCAGCTAAAACTGCAGCATCAGACAAATTATCTATTCTTTTCTCATCAAGATATAGGCTTACATCTTTATAAATACACCTCTTGAAGTCCTCCAGCAAAATCATCTGCTTAAATTTGTCAAAATCAGAAACCACATTCTTAGAATTTAACCACTGCTCTAACAGATCTTCTTTGATTTTTGCATACTCAACATGGGATTGCTTATCTTGCTTATAAGTTGTCCTAAATTTTACTCTATAAGCTTCAGGAACAAGCTCGTAGGCCTTAAGAATCAAGCTCTTAACTACATCATAATTATCAGATTGATCCTGAGGCAAAGATGCATAAGTTACTTGAGCTTTACCGGTGAGAACAGTTTGAAGGAGTACTGGCCAATACTCCTTGGGCCAATTAAAACCTGTAGCTACCCTCTCAAACAACTGAAAATACTTTGTTAAATCAGATTCATTAAAAGGAGGGACAAGTTTAACATTTTTAGCCACATCAAAATCATCAGAGCTAGATGATCCAGTTCCACATTGCTTCATGCGATACTCATGGTCTGCCTGAATCCTAGCAAGTTCAACTTGTGCGTGAAACTCAGCCTCCTTAGCACGGGCCTCCTGCAGGGCTAGCTGTAACTTAGCTAATTCAATCTGCGTTTGCTCATTTGGAGGAGTTACATTAAACAAGCTTTCATTAATCATGGCAACAATTTGATCTTTAGACTGATGAGAGCGAACAACAAATCCCAATTGTTGAGCAACAATCTTAAGTTCATTCTTTGTTCTGTTTTCTATATCACACACTGTTTGCACATTTGACAAAAAATCTTTGGCTTCATCAAGCGTAGAAATAGTAGCCATCATGAATATATCACAGTCACAAAATATCAAACAATATCCTTATGATAATATCCTGAATATCCTGATATGAGGTCGCCAAATTTATGTTACGGAACAGAGAAAGATAATGTACACTTTAAGTGAGAATACTAAAAATCACTACTGTCCCGTAAAGTTCCAGGTTCAAAACAAAGAGTTAGGTAAAATACAAGTCAAAGTTTAATGCTCAAACTAACAATAAAACATTCAGGACTCATAAGGATAATGTAATGGCAAAAACAGGTTAAATATATGGTTAACTGCAATAGCCTCTATTAACACGAAATTAGCAAGAGTAAATTTATCTAAGTCAGCCCTGATAAAATGAGATACCAGATAATACTCAGTGAATGCCAGATAAATAATTACAGATACAAACTATTATCAAAAATGACTTACATAAAGAACCCTACATAAATTACAAAAACTTCACTAGGCCTACAAATTAAACTTATGCTATACAGTACAAGAAAAAATGCAATAACAGTTATACTCAAATTACACACAGCTGCTAGATGGTTGGAGACTTCTTGAGCACTCACAATAATAATATCTGTACAGGGGAGGACAGAGATGTGAACAAAATGAGGAGCAGATCTAAGTGGCAATGATGCAGAGACTGAGCTCATTATATAGGGGCCGGCAGAGCCTGACACAACTTGTAAGAGGGACGCGCAAATGAAGCGATGGGGACAAACGGTCGACAATCCCGCACTGAATAACAGAAAGGACGACTTACTCTACTGTAACGGTAGAAGGGGGGGACTGAGGCAGAACACGCTCGTGATCAAACATGCAGCAACTGTGCGTTAAAATTACACAAAGGATGATGAAATCATAGGCTATGTAACAATATATATATATATATATATATATATATATATATATATATATATATATATATATATATATATATATATATATTGGCAACTGAGGATCCAGTAGGGAACCTGATGGCATATATAAAACTGAAGACCAGGACAAGATGAAATGAACTGGGACCATGTTCGCAATTTATTGCAGCAGTGACGGTTTGAGGTAATCCAACCCCATCGTCAGACAAAACTAGAATTTATACAAAATGAATTAAAAAATGAGGTTGCAAAAAACTTCACCTCATTCACAAAATACTAAAGACCACTAAAATATATAAAAAATTTATTAAGAAATGAAATTAAACACACACACACACACACACACACACACACACACACACACACACACACACACTTCCTTCACAAAATTACTGAAGACTTAACATACACTAGTCTACACCGACACACACACACACACACACACACACACACACACACACACACACACACACACACACACACACACACACACACACACTTCCTTCACAAAATTACTGAAGACTTAACATACACTAGTCTACACCGAGACAACTACACAAAGCCATTGATCGGTACACAAATGTTGATGAAAAAGTAAACTTGCTTCAGCTGAATGAGACTGCTGAATCGAATCACAACGAGTTAGTGGGTAAATAATTTAATGGAAGAGTCATGGGTATTTAATGAAGCCTTTAAGTCATGTGTAAACAATGATTCCACTATTCTAAGACTAGTTTTATTTTTATTTGTCATTAAAGTCTCAAAATAATCCAGATCAAAACTATGACCAGAATCAAATGAATGTTACTTAATTTCCGAGAAGGGAGGGTTTTATTTTTAGTTTTGTCTGATGATGGGGTTGGACTACCTCTAAACGTCACTACTGCAATAAATCACGAACATGGTCCCAGTTTATCGTCTCCTTGTCCTGGTCTTCAGTTATATATATATATATATATATATATATATATATATATATATATATATATATATATATATATATATATATAATTAGCATTCTTGACGTACACCCGCGAACCAAAGTTTCGGTACCCCCCTCGATGGAAGGAAGTGGAAGTCAGGGTTAGAGAGAGGGCAGGTGAACGGACAACCGTGAGTGGTACTTTGGAACTGAGCTACGAGGCGAATAGTGAGGAACCTAATGACACTGGATTCGAAACAATTCCATGCTATTCACCTGCAAAACATTATGCGTTCGTAACATACATACTGTAACATATAACATAGACTACTGTGTTATCATGATGTCCTGTGATACTGACCCATCTGTTTCGGATCCTCATCACACAAATAAATCACCGAGCCAGTTGTATATAAGTTGCAACTTGTCATTATAACTGCAGTCATAATTTTTGTGAATGTTATCCCTGGATTGTCTATAGCTATAATATAGAATGATTGTGAATTTAATGTTGATTCTCACAATAGTTGTGCGGATGGTTATAAATGTGGCAATTATTTTATATGGACGACTAAACCACATTCTGATGGACAGCGGAGAGCATTCGCCAATAATTTACTATAACCAGATGAAATTAGATGCAAACAACACAATACAGTATGAGACAACGAAGACACAGCTGTGGTATCCTGCTCCGCCTTGTTATCAAGGCCTTAACTGTGGCTTCACCTCATACGTACATTATTTTCCTTCAGTCTCTGCCTCTTTTATTACTCTTACTTCCCGGTATCCTCTTACTGCGAGTCGTCATATTCCTTGGAGGGTTTCTTGTCGTCCGGTCCTATAACCCGTACTGTATTACATTATACCTCTCATCATCACTCCCAGACAACGTTAGCACAAGACTGCTGAATCTGTTAATACTATTATTGCCACTGCCACTACTACTGTAATCCCCCTTTTCCTATTGTGTCTAATTTCCCTCACAGTACTACTACTGCTGCTCCTATTACTACTCCACTATAAATCTGTATAATAATAAATATGATTGTCCTTATGTCTTTGTATCTGTTAATCATAATTATTGTCCCTGTCCCACCGTCGACAACTCGTCACTTACCCCGCACCGCTACTCCAGTTGCACCCCCCCCTCTCCCACCCGCCATGAGCTCTATTCCTCCGAATCATTATACCCCTCACCTCCTTGTTGGGCCACCAGGCCTGTTGCTCACCTTTTACCGGTGAATATACGTGGCATGCATTAATAAGAATAATTATAAAATTGACAGCAATAACACATCTGCAGTATTCCGAACATTACATAATTATAAAAGTCGCAGACCCAAACGTGCCTATATTACGGAGCTCTGATAAATTAACCACAGAACCGACCACAGACCGTTCCTATCATTGCCACTGGACCCTACCTGTAGCACTTCACCATAGTAATACAACCCACTGAAGTCCTTTGTGGGATCACAACACACGTTTGGGAAACATAACAGCGCACAACATGCCTGCAACCCATTAAAATACACCTGTGACGTTTCACTGACATCCATTAAATTGCCTAGAAGTTAGCGGACAAACAAACACACGGCTGGACATAGACTGAGGCCGAATGTCTCGCATCGGTATATGACAACCTGACAAAACTATTACGATCCTGCTTTGTAGGTGTCATCATATTTATAATAATAATAATAATAATAATAATCGTAGTAGTAATAGCAGCAGCAGCAGCAGCAGCAGCAGTAGTAGTAGTAGTAGTAGTAGTAGTAGTAGTAGTAGTAGTAATCACATGTTAATATCCATGATACAGAGGAGGACAAACACCATAATCTCCCTGATAAAACAAGTGAAAACAGCTGTGACATATAAAACCAAACAGTGCCATAATATGCTGTAATGGTAGGGTTATAGTAATACTAAATTAATGTTTGACCGCAACCCAACCTTCTGTCATGGCAAACAGATTCTGCATTGCGTCGACACATGTTATTCCAGTGTGTGTCCTTCTCAGTAACGTGCCTAATAACATGTGATTAATTATTATTATTATTATTATTATTATTATTATTATTATTATTATTATTATTATTATTACTGTGATGACACCTGCAATGCAGGATCACAAGAGTTTTGTCAGGTCGTTACATACCGATGCGAGACATTCTGCTTCTGTCTGTGTCCAGTCGTTTGTTTGTTTGTCCTCTAACTTCCCCTACGCTATTTGATGGATGTCAGTGAAACATCATATGCTTATTTTAGTGGTTTGTAGGCATGTTGTGCACTGTTATTTTTCCCAAACACGTGTAGCGATCTCACAGAGGACTACAGTGGGTTGTATTACCATGGTGAAGTGCTATAGGGAAGGTGTAGTGGTAATGATAAGAACGGTCTGTGGTCGGTTTTGTGGTTAATATATCAGTGCTCCGTAATACAAGCACGTTTGGGTCTGCAGTTATTAAGTGTAATGTTAGGAACACTACAGTACACATCTACGATGTTGTTATTATTATATTATTATCGCCTACCTTTAGCAGGCGGAGCAATCATGTTTTTAACTGCATCTGTGGTGTGTGTGTGTGTGTGTGTGTGTGTGTGTGTGTGTGTGTGTGTGTGTGTGTGTGTGTGTGTGTGTGTGTGTGTGTGTGTGTTCCTATTATATCTCATGAACGGCTTGAGCTATCAACATGAAGCCTTCAGCGTATCAAGATATGGCCAAAACCTTGGAGGAGTTCGAAAATGGCAACTCGGGGTCAGAGTCAAGGTCATCAAACTAACTGCTAAAGGTCAACTAGTTTTTATTGCCTGCCTTTAGCACCATTAAATCTCATGAATGGCTTGAGCTATCAACATAAAACCTTCATGGTATCAAAATATGGCCTAAAGTTTGGACTTGGCAAACTGAATATTATAAAGGGCGATTACCGTTTAGCTCTCAAATGCCTTTTTTTTTTATTATTAATGCATGCCACGTATATTCACCGGTAAATGGTGAACAACAGGCCTTCTGGCCCAAGGATGAGGTGAATGGTAATGTGGTGTCGGAGTGGGGGAGGAGTAGAATCCATGGTGGGTGGGAACTGGAGTAGCGGTGCCGCGTCAGTGACGAGTTGTCGACGGTGGGACAGAGACAATATGATTAACAGATACACAGACATAAGGACAATCATATTTATTATTATACAGATTTATAGTGGAGTAGTAATAGGGGTAGCAGTACTAGTACTGTGAGGGGAATTGCAGTAGACGCAATGGGGAAAGGGGGAATAGTAGTGGCAGTGGCAATAATGGTATTAACAGATTCGGCAGTCTTGGGCTAACGTTGTTTGGTTGGGAGTGATGATGCGAGGAATAATGTAATACAGTACGGGTTATAGGACCGGACGACAAGAAACCCTCCAAGGAATATGACGACTCGCAGTAAGAGGATACCGGGAAGTAAGAGTAATAAAAGAGGCAGAGACTGAAGGAAAATAATGTACGTATGAGGTGAAGCCACAGTTAAGGCCTTGATAACAAGGCGGAGCAGGATACCACAGCTGTGTCTTCGTTGTCTCATACTGTATTGTGTTGTTTGCATCTAATTTCATCTGGTTATAGTAAATTATTGGCGAATGCTCTCCGCTGTCCATCAGAATGTGGTTTAGTCGTCCATATAAAATAATTGCCACATTTATAACCATCCGCACAACTATTGTGAGAATCAACATTAAATTCACAATCATTCTATATTATAGCTATAGACAATCCAGGGATAACATTCACAAAAATTATGACTGCAGTTATAATGACAAGTTGCAACTTATATACAACTGGCTCGGTGATTTATTTGTGTGATGAGGATCCGAAACAGATGGGTCAGTATCACAGGACATCATGATAACACAGTAGTCTATGTTATATGTTACAGTATGTATGTTACGAACGCATAATGTTTTGCAGGTGAATAGCATGGAATTGTTTCGAATCCAGTGTCATTAGGTTCCTCACTATTCGCCTCGTAGCTCAGTTCCAAAGTACCACTCACGGTTGTCCGTTCACCTGCCCTCTCTCTAACCCTGACTTCCACTTCCTTCCATCGAGGGGGGTACCGAAACTTTGGTTCGCGGGTGTACATCTGCAGCAATGAAAGGCATCACGGATTTAAATCTACTCTGTACTGTGAAGGTAAATAAAGTCGGCTACTTAATACAGTATATACTTCCACTACCCACCACCCTGATAACCTCAGCCAACCTGGCCACCACCCTTTGGAGAGGGAGAGGGAGGGGGCCATTCTTTTTGTGCTTCTTCTTCATCTGCGTCTTCTGCACTGAAAATGAAAGTCTCGACGCTCAACATTTGCAGCTGCATGTTACTTGGAAACAGAACTGTGCATGTGTATACCTGCAGACATGGCGCGCTTGACCTTTCAAAAGGCAGCTGCATGCCTGATGGCAAGTTTGCTTTCTTTACAAAGTGCTTCGTCACTGCATTACCCCCGGTGATACTGAGTCTTATGATGGGTTTCTTATGGGCTGTACATATGCAGTTTCTTAGAATAAGTGAGCTAAGAAACTGAGAAGAAAAAGAAGAAGAAAATGAAAGAAGAAAAGAAGAGGGCTGAAAACAAATTGCCTTATTTTATTTTTTTTTACCTGCCACAACTCTCGTGTTCATGACTCAAGTGACCTCATTTTTTGCAAACACAAAATTACATTCCCAATATAAATATCATCTCAAACGTTGCTAGTTTTTTTCTTATCTGTAATTTTGACTTGCTATTTTTGCTGTTTCCTGCCCATCCTTTCTAATAGGACTACCGTGCTATTAATATATTTGAACTTGGTACCCCGACAACTTTGCCTATATTAACCCTTCGGTTGCATCCACTTCATCAAAGGCATATGATGACAACTGTGCTGCATATCATTGAGGGTACATGTGAATTTTTAATATTTATGTGCACTGTTTTTGCTCTTTATGCCTTTCTGTGCTTGATAAGTGGCCACCGTAAGTATCCCTAGCACAGCCAATGTGTCACTCCATCCCTCAGTCACGATCAGGCCATTGTGGAGTCACACCAAAGTCTCTCAAATCACACCCACCCAGCGGGGTTGGAAGCATGTCCAACCACGCAAAAGGCGACTTAAACCTGTTGATGGAAGTGATGGCAATGATTCAGAGGGGAAGATATGTAATTAGAAGATAGCAAAGGGCCATATCAACACCATTTGTCCCTTCCAAGCCCTCCACCTCAGACACTGCTCTCGCTCGTCCTTGCTACCGTGCTGCCGCACTTATCCCTTCAGAGTGACAGCAAATGTTTTTCAATTACCCCAGAAAAAAGTGATGCAGACTTGAACGACTAATGGAGTAAAGATGAAGGGGAAAACAGTGATGAAGTAACAATGATCCACGCCTTGGACAGTGAGGGGATCAGTAATGGTGAGTTGGAGGGAGGGAGGAGAAATGTGGGAAGAGGGGATGTATATGCTCCCACAACCATCCCCACCTTCCATGACACTGCATCATATCCTATGTGATCACCAACCCTTGCATCATGAATACCACCACCATCTCCTGCCTGAACTTCACTGTCACTTTCTAGGTCACTGGCCCCAAAGCCTGGCCCATTCATGACCTCACTTCTACCACCACTACCAGGAATACGGGCAGGTCACGCTGTTGCAAGACACCCACTTCTCTGCCACCACCGGGGGCTTAACCCCAAAGATGAATCACTTTGACAACTCCAGTAGTGGCCTAACAATGGACGCCCTGTCCCTAAAGGTGGGAGGGAGGTGGCATACTTGAAGGCTTTTATTATGAAGGACGTGGCAGACCTCATCTGTCTGATGATGGGGAAGTATTATGCCTTTGTCATAGCAGGTTGTGTTGTACGTCCCTGGTCACGGTTGTACAAGTGACACAAACTGATGCTCGAGTTTATGAGGTTCCTTGCATTGCTTTTACTCAGGTCACTTTGCAAGAAACACATTTGGAACTCATAAAGGAGTAAGGATGCGCTCACTCCAATGCCAATATTCAGACAGTACATGGCCGGTAATTGGTTCCTGCTGTGTCTATAGTTCATGTACTTTGCCAACAAACTCTACACTTCCACTAGTGATCTTCTGTGGAAGATTGAGGATATTCCTGAGATGCTGAAGGACCTGTACCAGAAATACTTCATCCCATTTCACTGATGTCTGGTACTGTTCAATTTGTGTTCAAGCAGCACATCCAATCAAAATGATGGCAGTTGTTCATGATGTGAGATTGTTTCACAAGCTATGTGATGGACGTAATCATGTACACAACTTCTTATGTGGACATTCCTACCCTTCATCCCCTCTTCCGGTGACAACTCAAGTTGCCTGCAACAACTGTCTGACTAACTTTCTCTTCATTTCTGCAACATTTGTGGCCTTTCCTCTAACTTTCGCTCTGTTGAGCACCACCTCTCCTTCTCTAAACCTCACCTTCATTTTCTAACTGAGACTCAGCTGTCTGAGGCAACTAACAGCAGACCCTTTTCTGTATCCTCCTACTTTCTCTATACTCATTTCAAAGCCAAAGGTGGCTGTTGTGTAAATATATGCAACAACTTATCTTGCTCTCGTGTTCCTGAACTCGATTCTTCTGAATTCTCTACACTCTGGCTTCAGCTTCCTGTCATTCTCTGACTAAATATATCTGCACTGTTTACTTATCTCCTAATTCTATCTATCTATCTATCTATATACCTAGGCTGCTTCCCCCAAGGAAAGGGAGGTAGCCGAGACAGGACGACTCAGTCTCCATTTACTCATCCATTCAAACACATTTATTCGCATCTTAGCCCCAAAGGGGAGAACGGACAGATCCTCACCGCACCACACCGCACAAGGGTCAACTGCACAATGCAATCAGTGACATCCGCAGCAGGGCCCGACAGCAGAACTGGTTTACCCCTGCCACATCATAATACACCCATCCCCTTACCCGCACCTGACCTGACTAGCTGATCAGACCAAATGTGGGAGAATATCCCCTCAGGGCTGCATCATCACTTATTCATTCACAATTTCTCTCGACCCATTTCTCTCACGCACAGCCACTCTTCCTTGCTCAACAGACATCCCTCTCGCATCCAGCGCTCTCTTCACACTGTCCATCCATCCTATTCGTGGTCTTCCTCTCAGCCTTACACCTCTCACATCAGATCTAGTTATCTTTTTCACCAATCGCTCATTATCCATTCTCTCCATATGCCCAAACCATTGCAACACCCTCTGCTCAACTCTACCAGCCATCTCCCGAACAACTCCAGTTCTCCTTCGCACTTCATCATTTCGCACTCGATCCATACGCGTCACTCCACACATACTCCTCAGACACCTCATCTCCATTACATTCAAACTTTTCCTCTCTGCTACACCCATATTCCATGTTTCAGCCCCATATAATGCAGTCGGTACCACAACACCCTCATACAGCCTTCTCTTTACATCCATTCTAAGCGAACGACATTTAAACACTTTTTTCATTCCTCCCAACACCTTTCCTACTTCATTTATTCTAAACTTCACTTCTGCATCTATTCTTCCATCCACAGCAACATGTGACCCTAGATATTTAAAACAATCTACCTCCTCAAGCAACTCACCATTCAAAACTATATTCATCCCCCTACCATCTATCAACCTCGTACACTTCATCACTTTACTCTTATTCTCATTTACTTTCAATTTCCTCCTTTCACACACCCTTCCAAACTCCTCTACCAACTGTCTCAATCTCTCCTCTGAATCAGTCACCAGTGCGGTATCATCTGCAAACAGCAGCTGCTTCAGATTCCACTCTCCTCCATCAACATTTACCAGACTCAGACCACCTAAAACTCTTGCATTCACCTCCCTTACAACACCATCCATATAAATATTAAACAACCAAGGCGACATCACACATCCCTGTCGCAGCCCCACTCTCACGGGAAACCAATCACTCACAGCATTTCCCACTCTTACACACGCTCTACTATTTACATAAAAACTTTTCACCCCTTTTAGTAACCTACCATCAAGTCCATACAATCTTAAAACAGTCCACAAAGCCTCCCTATCAA
Organism: Coenobita brevimanus; assembly: GCF_032717465.1. NCBI lineage: Eukaryota > Metazoa > Arthropoda > Malacostraca > Decapoda > Coenobitidae > Coenobita > Coenobita brevimanus. Next base: position 20,832,358 of record NC_136957.1, on the reverse strand, counting down.
TTCTATCATACGCTTTCTCTAAATCCATAAATGCCCAAAACACATCCTTGCCTTTCGCTAAATACTTTTCACACACTTGTCTCACAGCAAACACCTGATCAACGCATCCCCTCCCTCTCCTAAAGCCACACTGCTCATCACTAATCACTCCCCCTCTACCCTCTCTAACTCTCAAAATTAACACTCTACCATACACCTTACCTACAACACTCAACAGACTTATACCCCTAAAGCTAGTACATTCATACTTATCACCCTTGCCTTTATACAACGGGACCACACAAGCACTTGCCCAGTCAATTGGCACCATACCTTTCTCAAAGCACACATTCAACAATCTTACTAACCAGTCAACAATAGTCACTCCACCACCCTTCAGGCATTCCACAGCACACCCATCCATACCTGCAGCTTTCCCTGTTTTCATCTCCGTTACTGCTTTCTCCACTTCCTCCTTCGTGATCAAAGAATCATTCAACTCTCCCAACACATTTATTCCTTGCACCCTTCCATCCGCCACAATCTGAGCCACCCTTTCCTCCTCTACATTTAACAATCTTTCAAAATACTCTGCCCATCTCTTCCTTACTGCATCCATCTCAGTTAACATCCTTCCATCCTCTGCTTTTACTCGTTCTTCCTTCCCAGACTCTCCCTTTCGCACCCTTTTCACCTCCTTCCAAAACATTTTCTTATTCTGTTGAAAATTCTCTGTCAGCCGCCTACCCCACCTCTCATCTGCTGCCACTTTAGCATCACGCACAGCCCTTCTCGCTCTATTCCTCTTTTTCCTTATACCTTTCATATGACATCTCATCCTTCCTCTGCAGCCACACTTCATATGCACGTCTCTTCTCAGCCACAGCCATACTTACTTCCTCGCACCACCATTCACTTCCTTTTCTTACACCACCACCCACACGTCTCACACCACACACCTCTTCTGCATGCCCCACCACAGCACTCTTAAACAACTGCCATTCCTCCTCCACGCTGCCATTTTCCCGATCTTTCACTGCGTTCCACTTATCTTTCAATTTCTCCTGATACTCTATCTTTTTCTCTCTTTTATCCAACTCACTCACTTTCAAAACCTCCCTGCCACACCTAACCCTCCTAGCTCTCACCCATCTCTTACCTACTCTTAACTTTCCCTCCACCAGGTAGTGGTCAGACATACCTCCACCCTCCCCTCTCAGAACTCTCACATCCAACAATCTTCCTATTACATTCCTAGACACAACCACATAGTCCATCAAGGCTCTATCAACAACCCTTCCACCCTCCTGTCTCACCCATGTATACTTATAAATATCTTTCTTCTCAAACAGCGTATTCCCAACCACCATCTCTTGCTCAACACACATCGCTATCATTCGTTCCCCATTTTCATTTCTTCCAGGCACACCATGCATACCAACTACGCCTTCAACTGCTACATTTCCCACTCTAGCATTCAGATCTCCCATCATTACCACATTCACATTCGCTCCAAAACTCTGCAGACACTCATCAACATCATTCCAGAAAGACTCCCTCTCTTCTTCATCCCTTTCACTACCAGGCCCATATGCACTCACAAACACCCACAACTCACGTTCAAATTTTGCTTTCACCCACATCAGTCTTGATGACACCTCCTTCCATTCAATCACACATTGCTGTACTTCCGGACTCACTAACAAGGCCACACCTTCTCTTGCCCTTCCTCTATCAACACCTGACAATCTTCCATTCACACTTCCAAACATAGACTCACCCTTCCCTTTCATCTTCGTTTCACTCAAAGCTAACACATCCAACTTTCTTCTCACAAACATTCTCCCAATCTCCTCCCTTTTAGCCTCAATCGTACTACATCCACGCACATTCATAGACCCAATCTTCAGGGTACGGGGATAACTCCATCCCCCATCCCTTCCTCTGGCCTGTCTCTTTTTAGGAACTAAAAAACAGAGGAGGGGGTCCCTAGTCCCCTCACCCCGCCCCTTTTAGTCGCCTTTTACGACACGCAGGGAATATGGTGGCAGTATTCTTCCTAACACAACCTGGCCGCAAAGTAGTAGTATCACCCCATAGTGCGGCCAGATTGTGTCCCCTCCCCCACAGGGGGGGGGGACACAATCCATTTCTCCTTTCTCTGAAATCTCCATTCTAGGAGATTTCAATGTTCACCACCACCTTTGGCTCTCCTTCCTTTCACTGATCCACCTGGTGAACAAGCCTACTCCATTTCTATCCTTAATGACCTAGAGCAGCTTGTACAGCACCCTACCCATATCCCTGACTGCCTTGGAGAGAGCTCCAACATACTTGACCTCTTCCTTACAACTAATCCTTCTGCTTAAACTGTTAATCTTTTCTTTCCGTTGGGCTCCTCCGATCACAACCTTATCACCTTAACCAATCCTATCGCTCCGGTACGGCCTGCGGACCCTCCAAAGAAACATCGTCTGTGGAACTTTGGGGCTGCAGATTGGGAGGCCCTAAGGCAGTACTTCTTTGATTTTTCCTGGAATGATTATTGCTTCCATGGCCAGGAGCCATCTGGGTTTGCCTTGTGCATTACGGAGGTTATTCATATCCTTTGACTAATGTAAGAAAGCCTTGATTTAATCACGCTTGTTCTAGTGCTGTCTGCAACAAGGAGAGGGCCTAAAAAAGGTACCGGAGCCAACCCACCCCTAATCACATCTTTTATACGTTTCTGCCCAGAATCATGCTAAGTCTGTTCTTTGCTCTGCTAAAAATAATTTCATCTGTACTAAATGCTGTAACTCTCTAACTCGAATTCTTCCCGCTCCTTCTGGCACGTACCAAAAACTTTTCTAACAACTTTTCCTCATCATCCTTCCCCCCTCTTTTCTACTCTGATGGTCCTAGCTATTTCTTTAACTGATAAAGCAGATCTCTTCGCTCAGACTTTCTCCTCCAAATCCACCTAAGATGATTCCGGTGCTGTTCCTCCATCACTTCCCCCCTCTGACTTCCTCATGGCTGACATTAAAATGTCTTCAGCTGATGTATTTTCTGTTGTCACAGGCCTCAATACTAATAAGGCATATGGGGCTGGGCCTGATGGAGTACCTCCTGTTGTTCTCAAGAGCTGTAATTCTGTGCTTACACCCTGCCTAGGCAAACTCTTTCGCCTTTGTCTATCAACTTGTACCTTTCCTTCTTCGTGGAAGTTTGCTCTCATTCAGCCAGTCCCATAGAAGGGTGACCATTCCCAACCCTCCAACTATTGTCCAGTTGCTTTAACATCCTGCATCTCAAAAGTATTCGAGTCAATTCTAAACAGAAAAATTTTAAAGCATCTTTCCTGTCACAACCTTCTATCTGATCGTCAGTATGGGTTCCCTTACGAAAGCTCCACTGATGATCTTCTCTCATACCTTTCAGACTCCTGGTCATCCTCCTTTCGGGACTTTGGCGAAAGCTTTGCCATTGCACTTGACATCTCAAAAGCTTTCGATCGAGTTTGGCATAAATCTTTAATTTCCAAACTGCCCTCTTACGGTTTCTATCCTTCTATCTGTGCCTTCATCTATAGCTTCCTTTCTGGTCGTTCTATAGCCACTGTTGTAGACAGCCATCGTTCTTCTCCTAGATCTATCAACAATGGTGTTCCTCAGGGCTCTGTACTATCACCAACTCTCTTCCTTTTATTCATCAATGACCTTCTAAACTATACATCTAACCCTATCCACTCATACGCCGATGACTCCACCCTTCACCTTTCCATTCGGTTTCTGCAACGTCCATCTCAGCAGTTACTTCAACAAACAAGGGATGAGGCTATGGCACACCTAGTGTCTGACTTGTCTCGTATCTCTGACTGGGGTAAAAATAATCTGGTTGTTTTTAATGCATCAAAGACTCAGTTTTTACACCTATCAACCCAACAAAATCTTCCACATGCATACCCACTAATGTTTAATAATATTCAACTTAATCCTGCACCATCCTTGAACATGCTTGGGTTTTCATTTACTCGGGACTTATCTTGGAAAGATCATATTTCATCTCTTACAAAATCTGCTTCCAAGAAGGTGTGCAAGCCGACACCGTTCCTTCTTTACCTCTGCACAATTGTTGACTCAATACAGGGGTTTTATCTGACCCTGCGTGGAGTACAACTCACATGTGTGGGGGGGCTCCCCACTTACAGCTCTTCTCAATAGGGTGGAGTCAAAGGCTTTTCGTCTCATGAGCTCTCCTTTTCTTACCGACTCCCTTCAACCTCTGTCTCCTCGCGGCACTGTTGCCTCTTTATCTCTTTTCTATCGCTACTTCAATGGTCACTGATCCTCTGAACTCTCTGCATGCATTCCTCCACTTCTACAATGGGAGTGTAACACCCGTCTAGCAGCAAAGTCTCATTCCTTTTCTGTCCAACTCTCTAATGCAAGAGTTAACCATTATTCCCAGCCCTTCATTTATGCAACAGGTCAACTCTGGAACTGTCTCCCTCTATCTGTATTTCCTACTTCCCGTTATCTCCAGTCTTTTAAATGCAGTGTGTTCAGGCATCTCGAAATGATCGAATCTTGAATTTGGCTCTCTCTTGTATTTTGTTTTTCTCTTGGAAGGAGCAATTTTGCAGGCTCGCGGCCCTTGGTTCCTTCTTCCTCACATTAAAAAAAAAAAATCCCTTGGGCACGTATGGCGCCAATGCCAAGTAGCTGCTTGACCTGCATCTTGGGAGGGGGCACTGGCACAAATAACTGGTACTCCAGCCCCTCCCTGCCCCTGTAACCACACGATCATGGCACAGCTTCCTGTGGCACAGAGTGCACAGACAGGAGGCATATATACCAAATCTTCCACCAATGTAGGGGACTGGTTCAACGGTTCAAAACTATGAAAATGTTGGTGTTGAAGTGAACGGACAAGTGTGATATTACCATGCTCAAAACTGCCCACTGCAGTAACATGGGACCATGAGACATGGTGGACATAGCAAGAGGCCAGCAAATCATAAACCATGGCACAGTCACTGACAATAGCTTCAGCATAAACCTTGTCAACATGTCCAACATGCAGAATGGTAGTCTTGAGTGCATCAGGGAGTCTGTGTAGTGATACACGTAACTCTTCCTGCACCTACTTGGCATGATTGTGCTCGATACGTGTAGCCTGTACCATCCGTGCACTGGTAAACAATGAAGCTGCGAGATTTGAATAATGTGGCTCGGTTGCTAGGGAAGTAAGGAACATGCAGCTAAGCTGAACTGGGGTGTAGAAAGACTGACTTTCCTGACAGCTGTAATCCAAAGGTGCTGACCACTACCTTGCTGCCGCCACCATGCGTCCAGGGGCATGGAGGATGCAGTTTTTTTTTTTTTTAATACTAGGAAGAAGGAACCAAAGGCCACGAGCCCACAAACTGTTCCTTCCAAGAGAAAAACAAGATACAAGATAGAGCCAAATTCAAGATCCGATCATTTTGAGATGCCTGGACACAATGCGCTTGAAGGACTGGAGATCATAGGAAGCAGGAAATACAGACAAAGGGAGACAGTTCCAGAGTTGACCTGTTGCATAAATGAAGGACTGGGAGTAACGGTTAACTCTTGCATTAGAGAGTTGGACAGAAAAGAGATGAGAGTTTGTTTCTAGACGGGTGCTACGCGCTCGTCACAGAGGTGGAGGAATGCAAGCAGACAGTTTAGAGGAGCAGTGACCATTGAAGTAGCAATACAAAAGAGATAAAGAGGCAACAGTGCGGTGAAGAGACAGGTTGTAGGTAGTCAGTAAGAGGAGAGTTGATATGATGAAAAGCCCTTAACTCTCACCCTGTTGAGAAGAGCTGTATGTGGGGAGCCTCCAAACACATGAGAGTTGTACTCCATTAAGGGGCATATAAAACCTGTGTATAAAGTCAACAACTGTGCAGGGGTAAAGAAGGAACGGTGTCGACTTAGCACACCTAATCTCTAGGAAGCAGATTTTACAAGAGATTCAGTATGATCTTTCCAAGATAAGTCCTAAGTGAATGAACCCCAAGCATGTTTAAAGATGATGCAGAATTAAGCTGAATATTATTAAAGATTAGTGGGTATACCTGTGGAAGATTTTGTCGGGTTGATAGGTGTAAGAACTGAGTCTTTGATGCATTAAAAACAACAAGATTATTTTTACCCCAGTCAGAGATACGAGCCAAGTCAGACATTAGGTGTGCCATCGCCTCATCCCATGTCTGAAGAAGTAACTGTTGAGATGGACGTTGCGGGAACCGAATGGAAAGGTGAAGGGTGGAATCATCAGCGAATGAGTGGATAGGATTAGAAATACAGCATAGAAGGCCATTAATGAATAAAAGGAAGAGAGTTAGTGATAGGACAGAGCTCTGAGGAACACCATTGTTGATATATCTAGGAGGAGAACGATGACCGTCTACAACAGTGGCTATAGAACGACCAGAAAGGAAGCTAGAGATAAAGGCACAGATAGAAGGATAGAAACCGTAAGAGGGCAGTTTGGAAATTAAAGATTTATCCCAGACTCGATCGAAAGCCTTTGAGATGTCAAGTGCAATGGCAAAGCTTTCGCCAAAGTCCCAAAAGGAGGATGACCAGGAGTCTGAAAGGTAGGTGAGGAGATCGCCAGTGGAGCGTCCCTGACGGAACCCATAATGACGATCAGAAAGTTCTGATAGGAATGATGTTTTAAAATTTTGCTATTAAGAATTGACTCGAAAACTTTTGAGATGCAGGATGTTAAAGCAATTGGACGATAGTTAGACGGCTGGGAATGGTCACCCTTCTTTGGGACTGGCTGAATGAGAGCAAACTTCCAGCAAGAAGGAAAGGTACAAGTTGATGGGCAAAGGCAAAAGAGTTTACCTAGGCAGGGTGTTAGCACAGAAACACAGTTTTTGAGAACAACAGGAGGGACCCCATCAGGACCATATGCCTTGTTAGTACTGAGGTCTGTGATTGCAGAGAATACATCATTTGAAGAAATTTTAATATCATCCATGAGAAAGTCAGAGGGGGGAAGTGATAGAGGAACAGCACCGGAATTGTCTAAGGTGAAATTGAAGGAGAAAGTCTGAGCGAAGAGATCAGCTTTATCAGTAGAAGAAATAGCTATAGAACCATCAGAGTAGAAAGGAGGAGGGAAGGATGATGAGGTAAAGTTGTTAAAAAGGTTTTTGGCAATATGCCAGAAGAAGCAGGAAGAATTCGAGTTTCAGAGTTGAGAGCATTTATTATGGATGAAATTATTTTGAGCAGAATCAAGAACAGACTTAGGACGATTCCTGGGAGAATCGTATAAAAGATATGATTCTTGGGTGGGATGGCTCCGATAACTCTGATAGGCCCTCTCCTTGTTATGGATAGCATTAGAACAAGCGTAATTCAAAAAAGGCTTTCTTGCATTAGTCAAAGGCTATGAGAAAGGAATGTATGCTTCCATGCCTGAAAGAATAACCACTGTAATGAGCAAGGCACATTCAGATGGCTCCTGGCCATGGAAGCAATAATCATTCCAGGGAATGAAGTATTGCCTGAGGGCCTCCCAATCTGCAGCTCCAAAGTGCCACAGACGGCATTTGTTTGGAGGGTCCACAGGCCTTACCAGAGTGACAGGACAGGTTATGGTAATGAGGTTGTGATCGGAGGACCCCAACGGAGAGAAAAGATTAACAGTGTAAGCAGAAGGATTAGTTGTAAGAAAGAGGTCAATTATGTTGGAGCTCTCTACAAGTTGGTCATGGATACGGGTAGGGTGCTGTACAAGCTGCTCTAGGTCATTAAGGATAGAAAAGATGTAGGCTTGTTCACCAGGTGGATCAGTGAAAGGAGAGGAGAGCCAAAGGTGGTGGTGGACATTGAAAGCTCCTAGAATGGAGATTTCAGAGAAAGGAGAAATAGATAGAATGTGTTCCTCGTAGAAGTAAGATAGTCGAATAATTTTTTTTTCAGTAGAATTAGGGGATAAGTAAACAGCACAGATATATTTAGTCAGAGAATGACAGGAAAGCCGAAGCCAGAGAGTAGAGAATTCAGATGAATCAAGTTCAGGAACACGAGAGCAAGGTAAGTCGTTGCGTATATATACACAACAGCCACCTTTGGCTTTGAAATGAGTATAGAGAAAGCAGGAGGATACAGAAAAGGGTTTGCTGTTAGCTACCTCAGACAGCTGAGTCTCACTTACGAAAAGGTGAGGTTTATAGGAGAAGAGGTGGTGCTCAACAGAGCGAAAGTTAGAGGAAAGGCCGCGAATGTTGCAGAAATGAAGAAGAAGTGAGTCAGATAGTGGTTCCAGGCAGCTCAATTCGTCATCGGGAGAGGGGCGGACGGTGTGGGCATTTATGGCTTCCCCTCCCCTGGTGACTCCGAGGCTGTGTTATCTGAATTCATGATTTGTTTTTAAATTTTGGAAAAAGAAGTGTAGTGTGTACTGTGCATGCAGTTTGGTGCTGACAGTTAGAGAAACATGTATTGGAGAGCATGTTTGCCTACTCTCTGTGTTACTGAGACGCTGAATAAGTTCAGCAAAGGGGGATGGTCAGGAATGAAACGGGAGCTCCAGCTGTCCCTTTCATCAGCTTTCCATCCAACCTTGGGAGTACTGCCCTGCTCGACTGGTGCTACAGCCTACTCCTCATACTGGTGCTACAGCCTACTCCTCACTACACTACTGTGTCTGATGCCACATCACTCGACAAGAATAGTGTGTGAAAAAGGTTAATAATAAAGTGTGCAATCTGTACTCTTCCAGTAGTGCAAAGTGTAAATATGTTTTAGTCTGTAAAAAAATGAGGAAACAAGGTAGTCGTTGTGCAGAATGAAAGACTGAAGTGCATTAGACTGACTGTGAGAAAAGTGCAAGTGACACTCTTGAACCTTACAAAAGTTCTGTCAGTGATGGTGATGCAACTTGAAAGAGACCGTATGTTATAGAAAAGCAGGTGTTAAAGTAGGTATATATATATATATATATATATATATATATATATATATATATATATATATGTACACTTCTGACTGAGAATCGAACCCCGGACCTCTTCGATAGAAGTCAGGCACTGATACCACTTGACCACGGCATGAAAAAAAAGACTATGATAATCTGATTTTTTGAAGAACCAGGTAAATCCATCAGGGAAGGATATACTTCAGTCACAACACATTAGGATTATATCACAGCCCCAAGCAGCTCGGCAAATGGCAGAGCAGTTTTAATCTATCCCAGACACAAGACGAGTTGCGTGGGGCTGTGATATAATCCTAATGTGTTGTGACTGAAATATATCCTTCTATCTAAGAGGTCCAGGGTTCGATTCCCCGCCAGGAGCGTACAAATATATTTGTACACACGCGTGTAATGTGTCTCTCTCCAACATCTAATGACGCTCGTATTGTGTCTGGGATAGATTAAAACTGCTCTGTCACTTGTCGAGTTGCATGAGGCTGTGATATAATCCTGATGTGTTGTGACTGAAATATATCCTTCCTTTGGATTAACCTAGTTCGTCAAAAAAAAAAAAAAAAATCACGTTATCACAACTTTTATCACGCCGTGGTCGAGTGGTATCAATGCCTCCCTTCTATCAAAGGGGTCCAGGGTTCGATTCCTAGTTAGGAGCTATTTGTACACACGCGTGTAATATGTGTCTCTCCAACATCTAAAGACGCTCGTGTTGTGTCTGGGATAGATTAAAACTGCTCTGTCACTTGCCGTGTTGCGTGGGGCTATGATATAATCCTAATGTGCTGTGATTGAAATATAACTTTCCATAATGGATTTACTTGGTTTGTCAAAAAAAATCAGATTCTTATTTTGCTTTTATCACGCCGTGGTTGAGTGGTGTCAGTGCCTGTATTCTGTGTAAGAGGTTCAGGGTTCGATTCCCAGGCAGGAACGTACAAATATATTTGTACACACGCGTGCAATGTGTCTTTCCAGTATATATATATATATAATGTTTATTCCAAAGTCCAGTATGACAATAATCATTTAGCAGTTCTTTCGAATTAAGATAATGACTTCAATGAAATGTTTTCAATACTTTCTGTGACCTGCTAGTTTCGAATCATTTTCCTTGACATCATATAACGATGACATTTTATCAATGGCTAGAATGAGCTAATAAAATTAGCTATTTACTCATATGGGTTGACATTCTCATTAAAGAATAAAAAATGGGTGACATTGCCTACAGCAACGAAAACATAAAATTTTACGAACCATGTAATCTACAGAACACACAAATTTCTACTTGTATACTATCTAAGTCTTAATACAATAAGTATCTCATCTTTATCTTAATCTTTGCTCAGGTCCGGACTCTGGTATAAATTTCATATATAGCCTGTACACCGTTAAATCTAATAAAATCGTGGGGCAACCACAATCCTATCACGAGCTTAAGGCTTGCCCAAAGTCCACAAGATCTAGTAAAAACTTATGGTTTATGTAACGTCTGTACCATGGTCTAACCACTATCTAACTGTTACTTAACTCTTTTCACCATAAGTTTCCAATAAGTTGTTGTGCCAGGCACAAAAACAAAACCCCACTTAGGCTGCCTCCACTCTAGAGGAAAAAAAGGAAAAATTCTATGGCCAAATTTGCCCCCGGAAAATGTTTATATTATTATAAAGAATAACTCTTCATCTTCACTGATATATATACTGTATGATAAGCCCCTCCCCCCCAAAAAAAAAGGGAAAATATGAATAAATGTACAGAAATGAAGTGAGAAACCTTATTTAGCTGAAAACTAGCTTCTAATAACTATCCACCATCATTGCACAAAATTTTTCTCGGGACATGCCGTTGCAAAGTACATGTCTATGTGCAGAATTTCACAAGCTTCCTTCTGAGCACCGGGAAACTTTGATACACCCAGTAGATTTCGAGTAAATCGGGAAAAAAAAATGCCTAAAATGTATGATTTTTCTTTTCGTATGTTATTATTGAGACTAACAAACATATGTGTAAATAATTTACAGTTTCGTAGCCCAAGGGATAAGGAATCCCAAGATATAATACAAATTGTTATAACCCTTATCGTTATTGAGAATGAGTTTTGAAAAGTTAGGACGGGTTCGGCAGGGTAACGGCACGACAGCTCGTGCCTGTAAATAGCCTATGTTTGTGTTTCTAAGCTTTTCCCAAAATAATTTGCACATGAAGGTTATTTTGGTTTACAAAAGTATGTAAAAAAATTCAGCAGCTTGCTCATGCTTCTTTCAGATTTTTTATGTGGCCTATACTTTCCGAATAAAATGCCTGAGAGAAAAACAATGAAATGCACCTCATTTACCCTACGAGAATATGCAGTAAACACACATATTTATGCCTTATAAATACATAGTATGAAAACTAGACAGATAAGCAGGTTCCTCACATCCTCTAGCAATGTTGTAATAGTTCCGTAACGTAGAGATGGAGTTGCAGAGAGAAGAAAAGGTACGATCACAGCCTACGTGTGTGTTTATTTGTGATGTGTGTGTGTTCTTACCTAATTGTTCTTACCTAACTGTATCTCTACAGGAATGAGTCAAGCTTGTACAGTCCTGTGTATTACACAAATGTTATCACACCTATTTTTAAATTTATGAAGAGTTTTGGCACACACCATTTCTTTCGGTAGTGGATTCCACTGTTCAATTGCCCTATTTGGGAAACTGAATTTCCTTAAATCTTTATCACCACCCTTTTTATGTAGTTTTTTTGCAGTGTCCTCTTGCCGATGCTTACCCATAGGTTGTATATTCATTTATGTCTATTTCTTCTTTCCCTGAAATGCATTTATATAGTATAATCATGTCTCCTGTTTTCCTTCTCTCCTGTAGTGTTGGTAGATTCAATTTTTCTAGTCTTTCTTCGTAGCTTACATCCCTTAAGTTTGGTACCCGTCTTGTAGCTGTCCTTTGTACATTTTCAATCTTATCTATGTGTTTTTTGAGTTGAGGATTCCAGACTACTGATGCATACTCCAGGGTTGGTCTGATGAATGATATTATCTTTCTCAGTATATCTTCATTTATATATGTGAATACTATTCCTATATTTGCAAACAGTGTATACATGTTCCATACCTTCTCACTGATGTGGTCAGCTGGAGATAGTTTGTTATTCATAATCACTCCTAGGTCCTTCTCTTTTTCTGATATGTGTAGGGTTGAACCTCCTAACTTATAATCTCAGTCCGGTCTTATCTCACTTTTACCAATTACATGACACTTCTCCACATTAAATTCCATTTGTCATTTATTGCTCCATTCGTGAAGCTTATTTAAATCATCTTGAAGCTCTCTGCAAGAATCTGTGTTAGTAATCTTCCTTTGTTTTTTGTTTTTTGCATCATCGACAAACATACTTAAATAGCTTCCATTTTCAATGTTACTGTCTGTGTCATTTATATATACTAAAAACATAACTGGTGCCAGCACTGAGCCCTGTGGAACTCCGTTAGTCACTTCCCTCCATGATGAATAACTTCCCCTTAGTACTGTTTTCATTTCCCTTTTTCTGAGAAAATCCTGCATACAACAGTACAGACTGCCTTGGATTCTTCCTTGATGGTATAGTTTCCATAAAAGTCTTTGGTGCGGTACTCTGTCAAAAGTTTTCTTGAAATCTAAATAGATTCTGTCCACCCATCCTTCTCTTTTCTGTAATATTTCTGTAACTGTTTCATAGCAGCTTCATAGACTAGTAACACATGATTTTCCATTTCTATACCCGAACTGCCTTTCTGTTATCATACTGTGTTCTAGATGGTTTACCCAAACTTTTCTTACCAGCTTTTCTAGTATCTTAAAACACTGGTCGGTGATACTGTTCGGTAGTTGAGTGGATTCTGTCTACTCCCTTTCTTGAGTAAGGGAACAGTGTTTGCGTTCTTCCAAATTTCAGGTAATTTACCTTGACTTAAGGATTCCTTGAATAATAAATATATTGGTCTACTTACTTTAACTCTTCTGCACATTCATGTAGCACCCAACCTGAAATTTCGTCAGGACCATAAGCTTTTCCTTTGTCTGATTTACTTAACTCTCCCTGTACTTCTTTTTCTGTTATATGTATATCTGGTAATATGTGTGGGCAAGCATGTTCCATGTGATCTTTTTGAAAATGATTTTCTTCTGTAAACACTGATTGGAAATTTTTATTTAGTGCTTCACAAATATCTTTCTTTTGTGTATAGATTATCCTCTGGTCCGCAGTGGACTGTTTTTAATCTTTAACTTTCGTTTACCTTCGGATCTAGCTTTTAAATAGCTTGATAATCGCTACTAGGGGTGGGCGTATCGATACCAAAATATCGATACTTTCGATACCAGCTTTTTAAAACTCAAGTACCGATACTGGTGCCTAGGTATCGATATTTCGATCACTAAAGAAAAATGTTTGAAATACAGCATTTAGTTTATAGTAAATATTCTTCCAGGGATTAAATATTTTTAGTCTTTGTGTCCCATATATAAAATGGAAAGAAAAAAAAAGTTTATTTTTTTGCAGATGTCAAATTTCGTTTTGCATTCAGTGATTAAGTTTCTTATTAAATTCATCTTTCAGTCATACAGCCTAGTCTTAAAACAGGCATACAGTTGAGAACAATCCACTTCATGTTTACATGAATTAAAGGAAAATTCCATCTAATAAAAACTGCTATTTTCTGCAGAATATTTGTTTCCACTTATTTGTTTATATTTAGTTCATAAAAACAGTTTCCCTAATATAATCATTGTAGCAGAACAAAATGTTTTGAAGCGTTCGATTATATATGTAAAAAAAAAAAAAAAAAAGCATTGGCATCGGTAATTGGTACCGCTGATACTATTAAAAAAAAAAAAATCAGTATGGTATCGATATGAAATAGCTGGTATCGCCCACCACTAATCACTACTTTTATTTATATCGACTTCCTCAAACTGTCTTTGGGCTGCCCTCCGTATCCTTGTGTAATCATTCTTTGCCTGTTTATAGTTGTTATATGCCCTCTCACTTAGTGTCCTCTGTTTCTGTCCCACAGCAAGTATCGTTTTTCTTTTGATTTTTTAAATTCTATATTAAACCATTTCTTTTTTTTTCATTTCTGTTTCTTTGAGCTGAGGAATGTAATTTTGGACTCCTATTTCATAAAAATCACAGAATTTTCCATATATAACATTTAAATCTTGTCCTCTAAGCTCTTTTTCCCAATCTGTTTCTGAGAAGTACTTCTTCAGGTCATGGTAGTTGCCCTCTTTGTAGTTTAGACTCTTTTTGCACCTGTCATTACTGGTAACTAAGTCATATGCAATCCTTAAGTTGCAGTTTAATACTGGATGGTAGCTTTTGCCGAATGAAGGGTGATACATTATACTGTCAGTATCATTTTCTTGCCTAGTCAATATACTCGTAAGATCAAGTACTGATGGATTATCAAGTCCTCTTTTTCAGGTGTTTTCCTTTACATGTTGTGTTAGGAAAAACTCCTGCACAAGATCGAGGAGCTTTTGATACCAACAACTTTCATGGCTTCTTGCATCTAGAGTATTCTAATTTATATTTGATTTGAAATCTCCAGTTAATATAATTCTTTTATATTTCTCTTCCATTCTATGTAGTCATGTTCTTAACACTGAATTGTACTTTCTGTTGTTTCAATAAGGTAAATGAACATGTGGTGCCTTTTCTTTGGTATAGTCTTTCATCTGTAATAATTTAAACATCAGTCCATCCACATTTGAGTACATCAACGTAAACTTGTTTGCATACTTGCCATAGCTTGAGTCTACTACTTTCCTTCTTTTTATTCCCTGTTGGTTATGTATCAGTTTCGTACCTGCAATCCAATTACTTTGTAAAAAAAAAAATCACTTATCTTCCTCTGATCTTTCCTCTTTCTCTATTTCTGCTTCCTCCCTCTTCTCCTTTAGTATTCCCAATTCCTCTTTAGTTAGGCCTTTTTTTAACCATACTCTTTTAAAATTCCACTTTTTCCATGAGTTTGTTTGCATTTTTTAGTTGTTCTTCCACAGTTTTCACACTCTGGTAGGTTACTTTCAGTAGCCTTGACTTATTTCTCTCACATTTCCCTAGCCTTTTGTGTTCCTCTATGTCTTTATCACAAATTTCCTCTGATACTTCCTTCAGTATGCTCATAATATTTGCCATCATTTTGTCTCTCAAAATTTTGTTTCTAACTTCTTCTTCATCTATACCATTGATTACTACAGATTTGTTGATATCTGCTGAATCTTTGACCAGTTTTAGGTTATTTCTAATGATTTCTTTCACTTCCTTTCTACTTTTTTCCCCCTCCAACTTTTGCTTCTAAGTCTCTACTTATTTTCACCATTTCAGCATAAGTAGTTTCTATCTATCTATCTATATACCTAGGCTGCTTCCCCCAAGGAAAGGGAGGTAGCCGAGACAGGACGACACACTCCCCATTTACTCATCCATTCAAACACATTCATTCGCATCTTAGCCCCAAAGGGGAGAATGGACAGATCCTCACCGCACCACACTGCACAAGGGTCAACTGCGCAATGCAATCAGTGACATCCGCAACAGGGCCCAACAGCAGAATTTACCCCTGCCACATCATAACAGACTCATCCCCTTACCCACACCTGACCTGAAATAGCTGATCAGACCAAATGCGGGAGAATATCACCTCAGGGCTGCGTCATCACTTATTCATTCACAATTTCTTTCCACCCATTTCTCTCACGCACAGCCACTCTTCCTTGCTCAACAGACATCCCTCTCGCATCCAGCGCTCTCTTCACACTTTCCATCCATCCTATTCTTGGTCTTCCTCTCAGCCTTACACCTCTCACATCAGATCTAGTTATCTTTTTCACCAATCGCTCATTATCCATTCTCTCCATATGCCCAAACCATCGCAACACTCTCTGCTCAACTCTACCAGCCATCTCCCGAACAACTCCAGTTCTCCTTCGCACTTCATCATTCCGCACTCGATCCATACGCGTCACTCCACACATACTCCTCAGACACCTCATCTCCATTACATTCAAACTTTTCCTCTCTGCTACACCCATATTCCATGTTTCAGCCCCATACAATGCAGTCCTAAAAAGAGACAGGCCAGTAGTTTCTACATTATCTTTATAACTTTTCATTTCATTCACCTGGGTTATCTTATTTTCAATATCACTGCTTTGGTCTATCGGACTGCTTGCTGGCCTAACTGTCCCTGCATCAGTTCTGAACTCCTCCATAATACTCTCATGGTTGACAACTGTACTTATTTCACTAATCTTCCTTCTAAGTGAACCAACCTTTGACTAACAGCTCAGCTCCGGACCTCCTTTCCCACCCAAGGGCAGGGTGAGGGGTAACAATGTCCGGACAGCACAGACTTGCCCAATCCAAATAGGGCACACTTCCATTCACTCATCATTCAAGCCCCTGGAATCCTGGCTCTATTGGATAAGCTAAAAAAACATTCACCACACTCTGTAGCTTCGCACAAACTTATCCGATTGAGTAAATCCGGAAGCTGCCATGCTCAAAAGGGGTGCCAAAATCCCTGATCATGCATTTCTTTTCACAACATTCATCCAGCCAGCTCAGTCTCGTCAGTTTCCTAGCCTCACCGACTTCCAAACCTCTCTTCCTCAAACACTCATCCACCATATATCTCCACCTTCTCCTTGGCCTACCTCGCCTCCTCCCTCCTTCAAATTTGCTCAGGTATACCTTTTTCACCACTCTATTATTATCCATTCTTTCCACATGACCGTACCATCTCAGCATACTCTCTTCGATTCTGGTGTCCACCGACTTTCTCACTCCACTTCTTTCGCGAATCACACTATTTTGTATCCTATCCACCCTGTGTACTCCACATACATTCCTCAACAGTCCCATCTCCACTGCTCTTACTCTTGACTTTTCATTTTCATGCCACACCGTAGTCTCACACCCATATGTTAGAGTTGACACTGACAATCCCTCATGTAAGCCTAGTGCAGCTGCAGCACTGAAGCCTCTGTTTCTTATCAAGGCCTTCATTGCATCAGCTACTTTTCTTCCTTGTGTCACTCTACTTTCAACTTCTTTAGCACATTTTCCTCTCTTTTCTATCATTGTACCGAAGTATTTGAACTCTCATCAATTCCAGTCTCTCTCCATTCACTGTGACATCACACTGGGAGTCCCCTTCTCTCTCAGTAACCATCACTTTACTCTTCTCTACATTTACTCTTAAGGCACGACAATCACAAACATCAGCAAAACTCTGCACTAGTCTACCAAGTTCCTGTCTGGTATTTGCAGGTAGTACTGCATCATCAGCAAACAACAAATTTGAGTTATTCCATCCATCACCATTCATTACCAACGCCATCCCTCTCTCCATTACTCGTGATTTCACTTCTCATCACCCCATCCATATATACATTGAACAACCATGGAGACATCACACAACCTTGTCACACGCCCACACCGATCGTGAACCATTCACTTAGATGCCCATTAACCCTTACACATGCTTCGCTACCATCATAAAAACTCTTGACAGCACCTAGCAGCTTACATTTACACGATACATGTGCAAAACTTTCCACAATCCCTCTCTGTCTACTTTGTTGTATGCTTTTTCCAGATCCATAAATGCCATGAACACCTTATGGTCCTTCTCACAAGCCTTCTCTGCTATCTGTCTCACTGGAAGTACTTGATCCACACATCTTCTGCCACTCATAAAGCCACCCTGTTCATCACTCACTAGGGCTTCTGATATCTCATTTACTTTCTCTATAATAATTCTTCCATATACCTTCCTTCCCACACTCAACAAACTTATGCCACGATAATTCTTGCACTCACTTCGCTCACCTTTATTTTTGTAAAGGGGTACAATCACAACCTTTTTCCACTCTGCAGGCACAGTTTCACTCATTCATGCCTTCTTACATATATCCAACAAGCACTTCATTCCACTCTTTCCACTACACTTAAGCATCTCTGCATACACCTCATCGACCCCAGCTGCTTTCCCATTTTCAGCCGTTTCACAGCGCTCTTCACCTGTGCGAGTGTCACATCTGCTGGTACTGCATTCCTTCTCTGCACACCCCCAAAACCAATCAGGGTTACACTGCTCTGCTCTCTCTATTCCCATTCATCAGGCTTTCAAAATATTCTTTTCATCTGGTCCTTACTTCATTTCCATGGGTTAGTAACCTACCGCCTGCATCTTTCACACTATCACATTTCTTTCCTCTTTCACTTCTACATTTCCGCACCTCTTTCCAGAATAACTTCCTATTTTCAGAGTAGTTCGCATTCATTTTTCTTCCCAGATCATCATTTACCTTCTTCTTTTTCCTCTTCACTAGTCTCTTTACGTGCTTCTTGCTCTCGATATACTCAGTTCTTATTTCAACTGAAGCCCTATCCTGTAACCACTTTAGCCATTTCTTCCTCTTTTCCTCCACCGCTCTCTTAACCTCCTCATCCCACCATGCCGTACCCTTCTTTTTGGTTGATAATCTTGCCACATCACACATCTCTTTAGCATTCCTAACTATGTAATCCCTATGTGCATTCCACAGGCTGTCCAGATCCAATTCATTCCAGTTCACTGAATCTAACTCGTCCTGTACTTTGGTCCTGTAATCATCTGCCACTTCTTTGATCCTCAGCTTCTCAACTTTCAGTCTTTCACCCTGACTGCTCTTCTCTCTCTCTTGATCCACCTCACTCCTCTCAGCTTGATCTTGCATACAATCACATGATTGTGGTGTGCAAGATCAAGCTGTTTAATTCCTTTACTAATTTTCATTTTCTTCCTTCTGCATGCATAATTGCTTCTTAATTTCATTTATGAGGTATTTCACTTTGAAAAGTTTTCTCCAGTTTGTTCACTTTCTCCAAAAATTTATTATATGTTTCCACTTCAACCAGTAATGGGTAGAAATCATCATCCTGTTTTCTAGCTTTTTCCCTTTTCTTAACTCCTTTCATATTCACTTTACTAAAGATTGTGCTCATCTTTTACTTAGAAAGGTAAGTTATACAAACAAGTTTGCATCTCCTTGCTACCCGCCGACAGATGACACCCAGCTGTTGCTGCGTTGTCAGTGGATTCTTGCACTACTTTGATGTATTCTATTGATTGGACAATACTTTTGCTTATACTTGTTCTACTATATTAGAATATTTAGTTTAACCTAGTACAGAGCTTGACTCATATAAAGATACTATCTAGGTGTGGCCAGTTGTGGCCAAGGGTGGCCTGTGCAGAGCAAGGCAATATGCATGCTGTCTCTCTGATGTCTCAACTGTGTGTGTGTGTGTGTGTGTGTGTGTGTGTGTGTGTGTGTGTGTGTGTGTGTGTGTGTGTGTGTGTGTGTGTGTGTGTGTGTGTGTGTGTGTGTGTGTGATTTACTGCTGTATCCTCTCACTGGTATGGTACTGATGAATCCTTAGTCCTCTGAAGAGAGGCACATCACAAACAGGACATATATAGCTGGTATCCTTCCTCCTCTTGTGCAAATAGAACTGCAAACACCACAGCCTCTTCCTGCCAGGGATTTTCTCAAGGCTGTGGTCCAGAGTAGAGTCCAAATGTATCCTATGGTTCATATATCGACGGCGTTTGGACGGCGGTGTTCCCCCATCTCCTTACCTCCATACTCCTGCTGGAGGTGCAGTGGCAGGAGCTGGTCAAGTAACTCCTGATGGGTCAGCTACTGCAGGAGGTGGAGCGATGGTTGCAGGTAGAGTGGAGGCTGCAGTTGATGGAGTGGTTGCTGCAGGTACTGCTGCTGGTCATCTCAAGGGAAGGCACGGTGCATGGTGGAGGACGGCACCGTATGCAAGCCACTCCTTTCAAAATGCCAAGTGCTTGTTGCATGGGTGTTCTTGGAATTCAAGGAGAGTCATTGGCCTGGTGGTGGTCTTTTTTGTACAGGGTGTAGGCATTGGAGAGGGCAATATGAATGAAATGGGACATTTTCATTGTCCACTTGACCGATCTCCTTTGGGCGAGGTAGTACTGGATCATCTGATCGAAATGATCAACCTTGCCCACATGCTGACTGTAGTCCTCCACCATGACTGGTTTGGTCATGGTCTTGATGATGTGGTGGAATTTACTGTCTAGGCCATTTACCTTCCCATGTACCTGCTTCGGGACGGTGGTGTTGCTGTGGAAAGTAGTCACCATACTTACAATATGCCTGTCTTTCCACAGCAACACCATCACACTGCCACTTGCCTAGCTTCCACTCCATCATCAGGAAAGTGTTTGGCACTGCTGTTTTGTAGCTCCTTTGGTGCTCCCCTTGCAAGTTGTAGTGTGTCACACATACACTTTCACTCTGAAGAGGCGTTAGCACAGTGATACAGAAGTGTAAAAAATGTGCATATACAACTTGTAGCATTTGCCCTTCAAAGGTTCATTGAGGCCCCACATCGAGTTTTCAAGAGCTTTCTTCTCCTCCTTCTATACTTCAAAGTTCCAAATGTAGCCACTCTTTGCCTAGGCCAAGATGTAAAGTTTGATGGCATAGTTTGGGGACTTCATTGGGTTAAATACATGGGAGGAGAGGCGCCCCTTCCAACCCAGAGATCCCTCATCCAGGCTTAGATGTTCAAACAGGATGTATACCTCCCTGAACCTCTGAAGGAGATGCTGCATCATGTGCAAATCCTTATGAGCCGGTCTTGATTGTCCTTGGGTATGGCGAGACTTTTGAATGCATGAAAGTTCTTCAGGATGGTCCTGAAGTGCTTTCCACTCATTGCCCACCAAAATATGGGCTGATCATGAACTTCTGTGGACCGCCAGTAGCATCTTATGGTTGGCAGGTCACAAATCCCCATGTGAAAGTACAACCCGAGGAACCTGGCCATCTCCTCTTCATTGCCGAGGTAGCAAGGATCTAGTACACTCAACAAGAAATTTGCGAAGTTGTCTGTTTTCACCATCAGGTAGGTCTGCAACTCCCTGGTAAAAAAATAAATAAATAGAAATATTGCAGTGGAGTTGCTGGTGCTGCCACTCCCTAACCTGGAATTTCGATGAAGGGGCCTAAATTGGGTGTAAATGACCCAGAACTCCAGGTACTTCCCTGACGGTCTGCACCTGCAGTAATGCTTGGCAGTGTATGTGTGTGGCGCACACAACTCAGAGCCAGACGACTACCTCTCAGTTCCCCACCGCTACCTCAGCAAGGCCCACGCCACCGTCGTCCTTGTGGAGGGGAGGGAGATGGTGATGGTGATTGTGTTGATGAAGATTCAGGTGATGGTTGTGGTGCAGATGATAATGGTGGAGATGGTAGTGGTGGAGATGGTTGTGGTGGAGATGGTTGTAATGGAGATGGTTGTGATAGAGATGGTTGTGGTGGAGATGGTTATGGTGGGGATGGTTATGGTGGGGATGGTTGTGGTGGGGATGGTTGTGGTGGGGATGGTTGTGGTGGGGATGGTTGTGGTGGGGATGGTTGTGGTGGAGATGGTTGTGATGGAGATGGTTGTGGTGGAGATGGTTATGGTGGGGATGGTTGTGGTGGAGATGGTTGTGGTGGAAATAGTTGTGGTGATGGTTGTGGTGCTGATGATGATGGCTGAACTTCTGGGGGTATGAAGTCTGAAGGGGACTGTGACTTTGATGATTTGGTAGGGAAAGATGAGACGGATGTATCTTGGATGGGTGATGAAATGTGGGCAGGCTGGAAAGTAGTGAGAGTATAGGGTGACTGTGAGGGTGACAAGCTCTGTGTTTGCATTGGGGTGGGTGGAAGAGGCAGCTGTCTCCGTGGTGATGGTTGTAATGGTGGTGCCAGTGGTGGTACCGCAGTCATAGTGGTGATACTACCAGTGGTGGTAATGGTGGCAATACAGGAGGTGGCCTTGACCCTGGAGAGAAGTTTATCACAACTCCTGGGGGCAGGATTAGCTCTCCCTCTTCTCACTCTCTTTATCTCTCCTCCTCAGCCCAGTCATTCTCAAAACAACTCTGCCCAGAATCTTTGTGTACTCCACACTTTCAGTTTCACTAACCCGTCCCGTTCCAGTGCCGTTTTAAAATAGTCTCACGAAATTTCACGGTCAGTGCCAGTATCGTTACCGGCCGCATCCCGGCCGATTTTCTACCACGCCCCCCCCCCCCCCAATTCCACCAGATTTTGGATATGTTTTTTTTGGGCTCACACCTCCGCTTATGGTGAGAAAAGATGGCAGATCACAGAGAAAGTGCATTCCTGAGACTAGAAATGGTCAAAACAGGTAAGCCATTGAGCACCTGGTACCGTATTCTGTAAAGGCGCTCGGCTGCTATCCGGTTTTCTATGATTGAGGAAATCACTCAGAATTGGTAGATATTTATTGATTAGGAACAAAATAACGTGTAGTACAAGAATATATTGGTTTTCACACAAAAATATAGGCGAACTAAGCATTGCTCCATTGAGTTAGCATAGCAAAATCGCCCAAATCGGTCACATATAATTCACTGTGACTGTTGTTTCAACATACATTTAATTTTCTCTACTTACATAGTACTTTTCCACTAACATTATACCAGTTTCCACTTTACAGAACTGTTATCACATATCAACAGGCCTTGCAATTATACTTAGCGACTTGATGTAGTGCTGCCTACTTCTTCCTTAGCCTTTTTCATTCTTTTTCTGTGCCTGCCCTCCTCTCTTCCTATTTCTCCCATCTTTCCTGTCATTTCTTATTGCTTTTCTTTCCTTTACAGGTGGCTTTACATTGTGTGACAAGCCAAATGGTTTCCTGTAAGCCAAGAAACCTTACAGTGCTGGGTGGTAACCATATAACAAAATCTTACGTGCTCCCTACGTGTCAGCAAGTGGGTTGGTGGAGGGTTAGTGCCCCTCCCCGTAAAACAAATAACTCAAAGTCAAATGGCCACCCTTTACGGGATTATGGCGTCTGGCAATAGATAGAGAGATAGATAGTAATATCAGTGCATATTTACATAGTAAGCAAACTCGCTATGACTGTTGTTTCAACTTACACTCTATTTATCAACTTATATAATACTTTCCCACTAACGTTACACCCGTTTTCACTTTATATAATTGTTATCACATACTTACAGGCCTTACTATTATATTGAGCGTCATATTATCGCATATATGTACATAGTGAGAGACCTCGCTATGACTTGTTTCAACTTACACTCTATTTTTCAACTTATATAATACTTTTCCACTAACATTACACCCGTTTCCACTTTATATAATTGTTATCACATACTTACAGGCCTTCCTATTATATTGAGCGTCATATTATCGCATATGTACAGGCCTTACTGTTACAGTGAGTGTCATATTATCGGAAGCACACACAGTATCAGTAATGTACAAGGTGTGATATTCCTTGTCAGGGTGGGGAGGAGATGGTGGTGGGGGAGGTTGGGGAGGTGGAGAGAGGCACCCTTCCCCACTCGTGCTCCTCTTCCCTCTCTCTTTTCTTTTCCTCTTTCCCTTCCCTTTCCTTCCTGTCCCCGAGGAGAGGGTGGTGGGGGAGGTTGGGGAGGTGGAGAGCGGCTCCCTTCCCCACTCGCGCTTCTCTTCCCTCTCTCTTTTCCTTTCCTCTTTCCCTTCCCTTTCCTTCCTTTCCCTACATCACAGGGCACTGAGGAGAAAGTGCGGGAATACTGCGGGGCGAAAGACCTGCTGGGGAGTGGCTCCTTCTAGCCTGGTTGCTGCCCACGTACACCACGTGCTCGTACTGCCTCCTTCCCACCACCACTTTCCCTTTCACCGCCCACTCCCGTCACAACACTTTCCCTTTCACCCCTCACTCCCGCCACACCACTCGGGCCTTTCCCAGACAACACAGAAGGACCATATCTTATTTTCCATCTCACCGCACCTTGCCTGACTATACGTACCAAAAACCATGCGCGAAATTTGAAAAATGTGCAAATGACGGACCTTGCAATTGCAAAAGTGTGACTACGTCGTCAGGTGTCACCAT
This sequence comes from Coenobita brevimanus, assembly GCF_032717465.1. Lineage (NCBI taxonomy): Eukaryota > Metazoa > Arthropoda > Malacostraca > Decapoda > Coenobitidae > Coenobita > Coenobita brevimanus. The sequence goes on along the minus strand of NC_136957.1, from coordinate 20,808,403 downwards.
GACAAAACGTGGGAACATATCCATACGTCATCGGGACGCCTCAGGTTAAAACAGTCTCGATTTTAAAAATTCATTGAGATCACAATTTTCAAGCTACATGCGAAAAAATTGGTGTGCTTGTAGGACAACCCTTCCTCTATCTGCCCTCAGGCGGCCTGGCCCATACATCTAAATGCTTCTGCCTCATACCCGCTCTGCCTGGCTCCGCTTGTGTGTGTCATACAGTGCAGTGATGTCTCGCCGTGGTCTCTCTGATGAGGAGATTCAGGACCTCCTAAGGGTCCCCTACACTGAGGAAAGTGATGTGGAGGATGATGACGTGCAGAATAAGGACTACATCCAGCCTGAGGAGGAAAGTAGTAGTGATGATGAAATTCCCTCACCAAGAAAATCCAGGTATGTGGGCTACACTAGGGCAACACATGGTAGGAGGCCACCTGCACATCGTCGTCTTGCACTTCATGACGATGAGGTGGAAAGGGAGGAGGAAGGTAGTCCAGCAGTTCAAGGGTGGTTGGGGAAGGAAAGGATTTCAGCACGTGGGGAGGAAAGTGTGAGAAGGAAGCAGGGCAGATTTAAGAAAGTTCCATTGTTGGGGGAGAGAGACTCATCTTGCCTGTTCTCTCCCTCGCCCCCGCATGATCCAGCTTAGCCCATCACCTCAGGACAAAGTCTTCTTGCCATTCCCAGACCCAGCACCTCACATGAAACTCTTCCCCCATTCCCCACATTTCCCCATGCTTCCCCACGGCCTGAGGAACACGGAGGCAATGATGATGATGAGGAAGAGGAGGAAAAGACGTGGGAGTGGGAGGACGGTAGTGACTTTGTCCCCTACATTCACCCATTCACCCACGAGAATGAGGCCAGGTGTACTGTTCCAGAACTCCACCATAGCTCAAGTAGGCTGGACTTTTTTAGGAACTATTTCCCAGTTGACTTTGTTTTGAAGATTGTGGTCCTGACAAATGCCTTTGCTGCATTTGAGTGTGGAGGAACAACACAGACACCACACAGCCTATTATTCGAACCTAACTTAACCCTGAGTGAAATGTATGTGTTCCTAGCACTTGTGCTTTTGATGGGGATATTGAAAAAAAATCAGCTTCCCTCGTATTGGACTATGGATCCAGTAATGGTGACACCATTTTTTGGCAAGGTGATGGGAAGGAATCAATTTCAGTACATCCTGGGCCACCTACATTTTTTTGACACACTTGACTCTGCTAACACAAACAACACGGACAGGATGAGGAGGATACATTTGGTTTTTTATCACCTTTGAGAGAAATTCCGTAGCTCCTGCTCTCCATACCGAGACCTTGTCATAGATGAGAGTCTCGTGCTATGGAGAGGTAATATCGCTTTCCATCAGTATATCCCCAGCAAAAGACACAGGTTTGGCTTCAAAATCTTTGTGATGTGTGACTGTAAGACAGGGTATGTGCAGAACATAGTCCTGTACACAGGTGTTCAGATGGACATCACAGAAGATAGATGCTTGGGACTCTCAGGGGCTGTAGTAAAAATGATGATTGAGGAATACCTTCATCATGGACACATCCTGTACCTCGATAATTGGTACACAAGCCCCTTCTTGCCAGGTACCTTCATCTGCAGGAAACTGGTCTGTGCGGCACCAGAACCATCAGCACATGGTGAAGGTGGGAAGGAAGCTTCAGAAAAACGAGGTTGTTTATTACAAGGCAAACAATATTCTTGCAACAGCATGGCACCACAACCATGAAGTATTACTTCTCTCATCTGTTCATTGACCCCTTGTACACCGCACAGACAGTATAGATTACAGGGCAGAAGGGAGGTGCCACGTCTGGAAACCAGAACCTGTCTTGGCATACAATGTGAACATGCGACAGGTGGATCAATCGCACACCATTATTTCCAGCGTTGACTGTGCCAGGACCACAATGAAGTGGTATAAGAAATTATTCTTCCACCTCCTTGACATCACCGTCCTCAATGCTCACTATCTCCACGCAGATCACGCAGATACCGCTGGCATCCAGGAGACCTTTGAGGGCTATATTCATGAGCTGGTGCGGTAGAGAGTGAGGGAATATGGGGAAGATAAAAGTGCTGCTCGCCACTGCCACACTGCCGCCACACCTCTCCGTCTCACCGCTAGACACTTCCCCAGAATCTTCCCTCCATGTGCAACACATCAAAATCTCCAGTGGTGTCACGTGTGCAAACAGCGCTGTAAGGGCCACGTACTCAGCAGAAGGACTCAAGATATATGTGTCCAGAGTGTGATGTAGAACTATGCATATATCCATGCCTTGAGGAGTACCACACTCTCGCTAATAAGACGCTCAGAAAGTGTTGCATGTGCTGAAAAAGATGCTCAGAAAGTGTTATAAGTACTGCATACAGTGAAGGCATGTTGTAAATATTTTCTCGTAAGTGTAAGGACTGAACGTAGTGGAGTAATGTTTTACATAGGTTCTCGTAAATGTTAGACAATGTATTCACAGTGAGATGCTCAAAAATACTCTTGTAATGTCTGTGTATACTGAAGGCATGTTGTAAATAATTTATCGTAAGTGAAAAGGCGGTACTGTACATTGTGAAATCAAGTTGTGCATATTTTCTCATAACTGTAAGACAATGCATTCACATTGATATATATAGTGTTGCAGGAGTAAGTGATTTTTTGGGGAAAAAGATGCTTTCTTTGTGAAATAATAAGAAAAAAAAATTGTGAGTGTGAAGTTGACAGAAAAGTGTAAAGACCATTCCTATACCTTCCCTGAGTCACATTGTTGAGAATACCTGAGTTTACCTTGCATAGAAAACGGGTTTTCTCTCACCTCCGCTGGGGATTCCCCACACGCTCACACCTGCGGGCAGGCGGAGGGACTATCCAAAATGCACTTCTGGCCTCCAGTGAGTTTTTTTTTTATGGTCATATTCATTTTTTTTACATCAAAAAATATCGTTTTAGCCAAAAGAAAAAAAATTGACCAGCATGGGGGTGACACATAGGGCTAGAAATGGCTGGCACGCAGCGGGCTAAATAAATATTTCAGGTACTCCTCCTTGGATAACCCTTTCCCTGCCATCGTGGTTACTTTTAGTGAAAGGTAAGTCATGAGTGGTTATATATTTGAAATTTGGATTTCTCTGAAAATATAAAAAAAAAAAAAAAACACTTATACACCTTCTTCACAGACACACTGCAATATATAACACACTATCACCATAATATACGTTAGGTATGGACAGGTACAACCCTTTCCCAGCCATTATGGTTACTTTGAGTAGTGAATGGGGACTGTCACGAGCAGTTATACATTTGAAATTTAGATTTCTCTGAAAATATATAAATAACACCTTCACAGACACACAGCACTATATAACACACTATCACTGTAATATAAAACAAGTAGTAAAATAGCCATCCGCATTCACACACCCTGCTTCTCTGACTGCCAAGAGGATACTGAGCTAATAATAAACTGATTGCCTTTGAGTCAGGGTTGTCAGTGTTCCCATATATTTGCCTCGGACACAGACATCCTAACTTACGACTCACCAAAATTTGATGTTCTTTCAGCCACAGATAATGTTTTGCCGACAATTTATAGTGAAAGTGCATTATAGTGCATCATCGATTACTCTTCAGACTGGAAGGACTTTGACTCGTTTTGCGTCATGCTCGAAGGGGTCAATGTTTGCTCCAAGTAAAAAAAAATATATATATGGTATAAATTTTTCATTTACATAATGTCTACACACAGTCAAATCTAAATGAAACATGGACGAACCACCATCCAACCATTACATAAGGTTTGCTTCTATGCTTTTGTGACATTTGTACTTATGTGGCCAGTACTAGCTAAGTTAGTTAAGTGTAGCACATGCAGTGTAGGAAATTATGCTTTGAAATCTCTGTCAATAGTTGCATCAATGTTCAGAATTGCGAAATTATGTGAATCAGTGTTATTTTTATGACCATATAAAATGAAAGTAACATCTATGTTCACTTAACCCGTGCATTGCAAGCCACAGCTCAGGCTGTGCTGGCCGTGCATCAGCACTAATTACTCCACCCCGATGCAAATTTACGCATGGTGCTATGCAAAGACAGAGAGAGAGAGAGAGAGTTTTTCACCAAATGATGCCCTGGAGGTTTAGATTCAATTTTATAATAAACAAAAACTAAGAAAGAAAAACCTTCATTTTTTGCTGACCACAGATTAAAAAACAAACAAAAGGTAATTGCACAGTCCACTGGTTTATAAAAAAAAATATAGCCTAGTGGTGTGGTAGCAGAAGACTGATGGTTTGCATGAACCGGACTGGCTTTTGCTGCGAGGCAGCAAAACACATCCTTTATAATTGTTCATTCTTTTGGCTTGTTCCACCTACACACCTCCAGTTTGTTTCAAAAGTTAGTGGAAAGAATGAAGCTTCTCAAACAAAATTGTACTTTCTTGGCAAAGTCTAAGATGATAAAAACAGCTGTTGAAAACACCCTCTTTTTTCTAGAAGTGCATCATGAGGGACAGAAAAAATATATATGGCAATGCAGTTTATTTTAATATAAGGAAGAAGGAATGCAAGGCTAGGAGCCTATAAGACTGATCCCTCCAAGAAAAGACAAAAACCAGATAATATAGAGCCAAATTCAAAATCCGTTCATTTCGAGATGCTTGGACACACTGTATATAAAGGACGGGGGGTCTTTGGCAGTAGGAAATACAGACAGAGGAAGACAGTTCCAGAGATGACCTGTTGCATGAATGAAGGACTGGAAGCAACGGTTAACTCTGGCAGTAGAGAGTTGGACAGAAAAGGGATGAGAGTTTGTAGTTAGATGGGTGCTACACATCCGCCATAGTGGAGGAGGGATGCAAGCAGACAGTTCAGAGAAGCAGTGACCATTGGTGTAGACATAGAAAAGAGATAAAGATGCAACAGTGCAGGGAAGAGGCAGAGGCTGAAGGGGAGCCTGTAAGAGAAGGAGCATTAATGAGATGAAAAGCCTTTGATTCCACCTTGTTGAAAGGAGCTATGTGTGGGGAGCCTCCCCAGAGTCCCCACACATGAGAGTTGTACTATATACAGAGGCAAATAAAACCCATGTATAAAAATCAGCAACTGTGCAGGGGTAAAGAAGGTACTGTGCTGGTTTAGCACACCTATTCTCTTGGAAGCAGATTTAGCAAGAGAAGTAATATGATCTTTCCAAAATATATCCTGGCAGAATGAAACCTCAAGAGTTTTTAGAGATGATGCACGATTGAGCTGGATATTGCTAAAAATTAAAGGATACTACTTCGGATAAGTTTGATGGGTGGAAAAATGTAAGAACTGAGTCCTTGATGCATTAAATACAAGAATACTTGTTCTGCGATCAGAGATATGAGCCAAGTCAGAGATTAGGTGTGCCATAGTCTCACTCCTTGTCTGTTGAAAGAAATTCCTGAGATTGACACTGAATGAAGGGAATGGAAAGGTGAAGGGTGGAATAACCAGCATATGAATGAATAGGGTTAGACGTAGAGCTTAGAAGGGCATTGATGAATAGAAGGAAGATAGTTGGTAACAGGACAGAACCCTGAGGAACAACATACTTGATAGCTATAGGAGAACAATGGTGGCTGTCTACAACAGAACGACCAGAAAGGAAGCTAGAGATGATGGCTCAGATCGAAGGATAGAAACCGTAAGAGGGTAGTTTGAAAATTAAAGAGTTGTGCCAGACTCAATCAAAAGCCTTTGAAATGTCAGGTGCAATGGCAAAGCTTTAGCGAAAATCATGAAAGGAGGATGACCAGGACCCTGAAAGGTAAGGGAGAAGATCACCAATGGAGCATCCTGGGCAAAACCCATACTGACGATTGGAAAGAAGGTTGTGGTAGGAAAGGTACTTTATTTATTTATTTTTGCTTAAGAATAGATTCGATAGCTTTTGAAACATAGGATATTAAAGCAATTGTGTGATAGTTAGAGGGCTGGGAATGGTCACCCTTCTTTGGAACAGACCGAATGGAAGCAAACGTCAAGCAAGAAGGAAAGATACAAGATGACAGAGAAAGGCAGAAGAGTTTACTTTTGCAGGGCGTAACACAGAAGCACAGTTCATGAGGACAAAAGGAGAGACCCCATCAGGCCCATATGCCCTGTATGGATTGAAGTCAGTGATGGCAAAAAATACATCAGTTGAAGACATTTTAATGTCAGCCATGAGGAAGTCAGAGAGGGGAAGTGATAGAGAAGCAGCCCTGGAATCGTCTAAGGTGGAATTGGAGGAGAAAGTCTTGGCAAAGGGGTCTGTTTTTTCCATCGAAGGATCAGCTACAGAGCCATCAGAGTGGAAAAGAGGATGGAATGATGAAGTAAAGTTATTAGAAAAGTTTGGGGCAAGGTCCCAGAAGGAACAAGGAGAATTTAAGTTGGAGAGTTCAGAGCAGTTAGTATGAATGAAATTATTTTTAGCAGAGCGAAGAACAGAATTAGCACGACTCAGGGCAGAAATGTAAAAGAGATGAGATTCAGGAGTGGGTTGGCTCCGGTACCTTTTGTAGGCCCTCTCCTTGTTGTGGACAGCATTAGAACAAGAGTTATCAAACCAAGTTTTTGTTGTTGTTGTTGTTGTTGTTGTTGCATTAGTCACAGGATATGAGAAAGAAATGTATGCATCTTTGTCTGAGAGAATAACCTCTGTAATGCGCGAGGCACACTCAGATGGCTCTCAGCCATGGTAGCAATAATTATTCCAGGGAAAATCAATGAAGTACTGCCTGATGGCCTCCCAATAAGCAGCTCCAAAGTGCCACAGCCACCAGTTCTTGGGAGGGTCTACAGGCTTTACTGAAGCAATAGGACAGCTTGAGGTGATAAGGTTGTGATCGGAGGAGCCCAACGGAGATAAAGGATAAGCGGCATAAACAGAAGGATTTGTTATAAAGAAGAGGTCGGGTATGCTGGAACTCTCTCGAAGCAGTCAGCTACTTTTGGTCATTAAGGATAGAAAGAATGTTGGCTTGTTGCAGGGTTAATTACATACTATTCCCTATTCTTTATTAATTTCATTTACCACTTTTCTGGTTATTTGAATATAATGTGACATTCCCCAGCTTAATCTGACACACACCTTTCAGACAATTTCATCCATATCCTTACTGCATGTTTAACCATATGATTCAACCGCTAGAAACTGGTTTGTTTTCAAAACAAGCATTCACCTGAACAAGGGATTATTATTATTATTATTATTTTGCTAAAAAGCAGCTTTCCTGAAATCCTCAGATCAATCACACAACCTAAGCATATATATATATTTTTATTGGACACATACATGGATATTAGGGCTAATTTTTCATTTTCAACAACTTTGGCTAATTTATGTCAAGCCTTATACACTGCATTCTCTGATAACCACTATGACGTTATAATCATTAAGCGTTAAAATCAGATCACTGAATATTTTCAAGCTCTGTTAATTTAAGTGAAACGCATGAAATTATTTTTGCCTATAACATTTTGCTTCCCAAACAGCAACATGGATTTGTATTTTTTTTTTCCAAATGGTACCTTGATGATCTGACAGAAACACATACAGACATTACAGTCATTAACCCATAGGCTGTTGAGGTATGGTTTAACCCGCCCCATCCCGTCGACATATGGGTACGTTGCAACGATTTGCATTTGCCAGTCCCGGCGATGTACCGGTACGTCGTGCAATTGCAAGGTCCCTAATTTTCACAATTTTCAATTTTCGCGTGTGATTTTTCGTATGTATACACGGGACACCTTTCTCTATTCCTCTACAAGATGCCAAGCAAGGACAATGCCTTACACCGCATAACTTCCCCCCTCCCCCCCTCACGCCATTGTCTTGGCAAAGGACCTGTTACCAGTGACCTGGCTAGTAAAGATATTCAGGGCCAGAGTGATTCCGCAATCGATGACAGTGTGGAGGACAATGTTTACATAGCATTAGAAGAAGAAACAGCCAGAAATAATGATCAGGTAATGTGGCAAAAAAAGGTCAGGTATGGTGATTAGTTAGTGAGTGAAACAATGCTTATAATGCCTTCATTACTACTTGAAAACCAATATACTCTCATACTACATATACATTCGTACCAAATAAATAAATAAATACCGTTTATGAGTGGATAAAATAGTTACCCTCCCATAGAACTCGTTTTCTTTGGTGCCAGCATGTTAGAAAACCCAGTCAGGTAAGGAGGAACTCCTACCTGGATTGGGTACTTTAAACCTCAGGTGAGCGATTTCTCTATGAATTTTCGATGTTTCTCACCAAAAGCGAAGGTTTTAGCCAAAAAAAAAAATTTCGAAAATATCTCGGGACTGGGGGATGTCGGAGGTGCGGAAAACCTCGGGACGTGACGGGTTAAACTCACGTCCATGGTGCAGCAAATGCATAAAAATAGGGTGTTTTCACTAGCTGATTTGACCCACTAATACCTAACCATCCATCCATCCATCCATCATCCAATCCTACATTTCCCCATGAGGAGCGTAGGACCCCGGGGCTAGGCAGTTGGCCTCGACATTTAAGATGAGAGCGACCAGCCTCACTCATCCCTGAGTGGCATTACATGAGAAATCAACCGCAACCATCCCTTGGATATAAACTTTCACCGGCTTAAGCCGATTGGAGCGCAATAATTACCCAATAAACCAGCAGGCGCCAAAATCTGGTTATATGGTTACCACCAAGCGTAGTAAATGGTTTCGTGGTGTACAGGAAACCATTTGGCTTGTCACTCAGTGTAGAGTCACCCACAGGCTAAAGGAAGAGGAAAGAATGAAGGAAAGAAAGACAGAAGAGGGAGTGTAAAGTCACCCGTAGGCAGAAGGACAAGAAAAGAATGAATTAAAGAAAGACAGAAGAGAATGGAAGTAAAGAAGGATGGAGAGAAAAGGGCAGACACCCGAGAGCAGCACTACATCGAGTGAGTGGATGGTGAGCGCCCCCACCTACCACATTATACCTAACCACATTTAAATATAAGCCAATCAAAGTTCGGTCTTTCCAGTAACCTATGAAACAAACTGGAGGTCCGTAGGTCGTCCAGGTATGGATGTAGAGCGATCTGAATAGGTGGTGGTTTGGGAAGTTGGTTAGAGTGCTGGGCAGGTAGGCCAGGGAAAGGCAGAGTAAGGTAGGGAAAGTCAGGATAGAGTAGCGACATGCAGGGTAGGGTAAAGAGATGAATGGGTGGGTAGGAAAAGCCAAAGCATGGTAGAGAAAGGCAGTGTCAGGTAGGGAAAGCCAGTGTAGTGTAGGGAGATGCAGGGAATGCTTGTGAAAGGCAGGGTAGAGTAGGGAAAGGCAGGGTAGTGTAGGGAGATGTCGACTTCTGGTCAGTCCATCGCAATCACACACACACATACCTTCTGGAAGGTCCAGCACAGTCTAAGGGTTAATGGGATCTATAAATGTTATATGTTCACCCATATATCATACAGTTCTTATTTGCATATTTTACCACCACATCCATTTGCTGAAGTTATTAGCGAGAGTACAAGGAGACATGCAGCACATCTTCCTGTAACTAAACCTGAAACAGTATTTTCAGATGCTTTCAAAAAGTACAGATGCTTACATAACCATCAATTGTGTGTGTGTGTGTGTGTGTGTGTGTGTGTGTGTATGTGTGTGTGTGTGTGTGTGTGTGTGTGTGTGTGTGTGTGTGTGTGTTTGTGTGTGTGTGTGTGTGTGTGTGTGTGTGTGTGTGTGTTTCAGAATCATACTTCTGCTGAAATGCTTGGAGCTATCCTATTAAAAAGGCATTGCTTCTTTTCGCATCTTGCCACCAAACCTCTCTGATAACTTTGCATTTTCCTCTTCTCCTCCTCATATCCTCTCAAATGCTTCTTTGTTTTTTCTTCCATTGATAAAGTGTAATTTCTTGCTTGGAGTACCTTGTATAAATTTAGTTTGGAAGTTTCATGTGCTATATAATTTTTCGTCGATCTACTCCCCCATCAGACTTTCTCATGTCTGTCATTAATTATTCAAAAGACATACTTTCAACCCTCAATGAACTGAATACTGATAAAATGTATGTTCCTAATGGAGTTAACCCGCCGCATGCCAGTACCATTTTAAAACGGTCTGACATAATGCCGCGGCCAGTGCCAGTTCGTTTTAAAGTGGTCTAAAATAAAAAACTTCTCTGTGACTGCATTTTTCAAGATTCGCAGGTAAAAATTGGCAGGCATGTAAGGTAACTGTTCCTCTACCATCCCCCAGGCTGTCAAGGCCATACACTCACTCGCTTCCCCCCTCACACTCGCTCTGCCTCACTCTGCCTGTGTGCCTCACCCAGTGCTGTACATAGTGAAGGCATTTTGTAAATATTTTCATGTAAGTGTAAGTTGTAAATATTTTCTTGTAAGTGTAGGGACTATATAGTGAAGTCAAGATGTAAATACCTTCTTGTAAGTGCCAGGACTGTACATAATGAAGTCAGGTTGTACCTATCTTCAAGTAAGTGTAAGATAATGCATTCACAGTGAGAAAGACACGCAAATTGTGATAGATGCTGAAGTAATAAGCGATCAGAAAAGTGTACTGAACATTGCTATACCTTCCCAGCATAAATACCTGAGTATATCTTACATAGAAAACGGCTTTCTCTCACATACGTGGTGAGCGTGTGAGAGCGGCTATACCTGTACACGAGTATGCAGGACTAAACAACACTCATTTCCGAGCCTCGGTGAGCATTTTAATGGCGAAATTCGTTGTTTCCACATCAAAATCTATCATATTAGCCAATAAGAAAAAAGGTCGAAAAATGGCCGGTACTGGGGTGACTCAGAGGGCTAAAAACAGCCGGCATGTGTCGGGTTAATCTTTTCATTCTCAAGAGTGTGTTTCTTTACTGACTCCCTCACTAGGCAATTTGTTTTCCTCTATCTGTCTGCTTTTGCCTGTCCTCCATGCTAAAAGTTTGTTTAATTTTGTCCTATCTCCAAGAAGGGTAATCACTTCCAACTCTAACCTTTGGACAGTTGAGCATCTACATACAGTGTGTAAAAGTGCAGACTGTTTGTTTGTTTGTCCTTAAATCACGCCAAAACCAAGGGCCAGAGACCCCCAGACCCATATATATTCTGAATCAGGGTGACAAAAGGATGATTTTAGGGGGGTCAAAATTCAGATCTGATCAATTGAAATCAAAGATAGTGTTTGCCTTTTTGGCCCAGGCAACGTCGGGTACCCCTGCAGCCCAGTTTTTGGCATGATGATCCACATGATCTCCAGTTCGGATATAGGCTATGTGAGGTTGGCCTCTGAGGTCATTTAAGGTCACTGGTCAGAGGTCATTTGAGGTTACAGGTAATACATGCTCGAATGACTGGACTCAGCAGCCCAATTTTTGGCATGGAGACTCACATGACCTTCAGTTCGCACATAGGCTATGTGAGGTTGACCTCAGAGGTCATTTGAGGTCACCAGTTGGAGGTCATTTGAGGTCACTGGTAATAGTAAACAAGCGCTCACAAATACTGTGCGTTATTCTGCAAGAGCTGAAATAGAATGTAGCTGGACCTCTTATAATTCCTCTTCAGAAGCATGAGAGGTACATGGTCGTTCTGGAGTAGAATGTAAGGCTGAACTAGAAAAAGTAGGATTAGATTGTTCGGCTTTTTGGCCCGGGCAACGCCGGGTACCCCTGCTAGCATAAGATATATTTTTTAAGTCACTGAAATTTAATTCAGCAGGAAGATTTTAATGCATGATTCCTTTTGAAACCTTTCTGGCCAACAGTATGAGGTTTCTCAGAAACACTTCTACTCTGATCTTACTTTCCTCTTTTGCAGATTTCAGTGATGCGTATCGTAGTTCTAGAAAATTCAAAAGATTTTGACAGAGTCTGGTACAGCTGTTTGATTTCCATCGTGACTTCACACAGTTTCTATATCTCCTTCTGTACATAACTCTGTACTCTCCTCCCAGGTCATTCTATAACTGTTATTGTAGGTGACCAATGATCTTTAGAAGCTGTCATTATTTGTGTTCTTCGTGATTCTGCCCATTCGCCAACTCTCTTCCTCACATTCATTTATGACCTTCTGAAGTGCCCATCTATCACATTCCATTGTATTTTTGGTTGCACCTTTCACTACCCTTCATTTCTCAAGTGCATTCTCTCATTATTCATCACAACAGCCACTAGAACAGTCACATGGTTATGCCTTAGCATAATTTTCTTCTGAAGTGTAGTAAGTACGTGATTGAGTCAAAAGATACCATATTGTTTTTAATGCCTCATAATAAATAAACAAAAAAAAAGTCTCGTTTTGTCAACTCGGGAAAGTTTCCATATGATTCTTTTCATACCTACAGCTACACACAGCTTCATATTCCTGGAATCTTCTTCTTGCTTATCGGCCTTGTAGAGACCACATTATTTGTAAGCAGAAATAGGTACGCAGAGGTTGAGTGTGAACCGACTTCGTGCATTCGTAAATCCTAGTCAATTGGTTAACTTTGTCCATCTGTGAATTTAGGTGATAACATGGATGTTGGAGGCTCACCATATACAGCACAAAAGAAGGCTGGATCAAACTTCATTTCACCGAGTCTCCTGTCTCCCTGACTCCGATCAGCCTATAATTGTTGCATTGTTGCATTTCTCTCTCTTCTTTCGCTAGTGTCACTGTTCCTCTCAAGACTCACCAAACAGTATTTTACCACGACAGCAGGCAGGCACATCTAGCTACTCTATTTTGTCCAACTCCCAAGTAAAATTTTCCGTCGGCACTTTCGTTTTTCTTGTATATATGCCGGAACTCTTTGCTTTAGTCTGTCCCACCCAGACTATAATCTTCAGACTTTTAAATGCAGTGTTTCCATGTATCTCGAAATGAACGAATCTTGATGCTAGTTTTCTCTTGTTCAGCTCAAAGGCACAAGTTTTGCAGGTTTCAAAACGTGGGCTAGTTCCTTGAAAAAATACTCTCATTACAGCATTTTACAGCATTCTCCATTCTACGTTCCACATCACGCACATGAAACATATTCCTTAACGCTTTTCCGTTAACTGTTGTATAACTTCCTACATCTTTGTAAGGAATTTTTCATGCTCTCGTGGGTCAACGTCATTTCTCTCTTTTTTTTTTTTTTTTTTTTTATGTCCTGATTTCAACACGCAGACACGATCAGTCATTAACAAAATACAATATCAACACAAATGATCTTCACCCATCCATATTTTGCATATTTTTATTATTTCCCTCTGTTATCAATGTCTTTATAATTAATCGTTTCCACTAAATTGCATAATAATCCTCAATAAAACAATACCATGTTTTACCTCATAAGGAAGGCTAAAGCCCACAATGTCACTGGGTCAGTTGTCAGACTGATTTATTAAAAAAGGAAGCTAACCATCATGGGTTCATGACCAGACCTCTCACACCATATATTATAGGCCACCTCATTACTGTAACTGATTCCCATACCATTATTAATTGTAGTTCGTTTTCGTTGTAACTGGGGTGGGAGAGAAGGGGGAAGAACTAAATGGAGTGGAATGTCAGTTTTGTGCGTGCGTGTGTGTGTGTTCTTACCTAATTGTTCTTACCTAATAGTATCTTTATAGGAATGAGTCAAGCTCGTACTGTCCCGTGTCTTAAACCATATTTATCGTATATATCCTTAAATTTGTGAATTGTTTTGGCACACACTATTTCATTCGGTAGTGCATTCCATTGATCAATTGCTCTGTTTGGGAAACTGAATTTCCTTACATCTTTATCACCTCTCTTCTTATGCAGTTTTTTGCAGTGTCCTCTTGCTGATGCTTCCCCATATGTTAAGTAATCATTTATGTCTATTTTCTCCTTCCCTGATATGCATTTATATAGCATTATCATGTCAACTCATTTCCTTCTCTCCTGTAATGTTGGTAAATTCAGTTTATTTAGTCTTTCTTCGTAGCTTAGGTTCCTTAAGCTTGGTATCCATCTTGCAGCGGCCCTTTGAACTTTTTCAATCTTGTCTATGTGTTTTTTGAGATGAGGACTCCAGACTATTGATGAATACTCCAGGGTTGGTATAATGAATGATGTTATTATCCTTCTTAGCATTTCTTCATTTATGTATGTGAATGCTATTCTCATATTTGCAAGCAGTGTATAACATGTTCCGTACCTTCTCACTGATGTGGTCAGCCGGAGATAGTCTGTTACTGATAATCACACCTAGGTCCTTCTCTCTTTCTGATGTGTGTAGGGTTTTATTTCCTAACGTATAATCCCAATCAGGTCTTTTTCCACTTTTACCAAACTTGATTACATGACACTTGTCCACATTGAATTCCATTTGCCATGTATTACTCCATTCATGGAGTTTATTTAATTTTTCTTGTAGCTCTTTACAAGAGTCTGTGTTAGTAATTCTCCTTTGTATTTTTGCATCATCTGCAAACATATTCAGATAGCTCTCATTTCCAGTGTTACTGTTTGTATAATCTATATACACTAAAAACATGATTGGTGCCAGCACTGAACCCTGTGGTACTCCACTAGTCACCTCTTTCCATGATGAGTACTTTCCCCTTAGTACTGTTCTCATTTCTCTTTTTATGAGAACATCTTGCATCCAACAAAACAGTTTACTTCGAATTCCTCCTTGATGGTACACTTTCCATAAAAGTCTTTGGTGTGGTACTGTGTCAAATGTTTTCTTGAAATCTAAATAGATACTGTCCACCCATCCTTCTCTTTCCTGTATTGTGTTTGTTACTCTGTGATAGTAGCTCAACAGATTAGTAACACATGATTTTCCTTTTCTGAAACCAAACTGTCTTTCTGTTATCATACTGTGTTCTTCTAGATGATTTACCCAAGCTTTTCTTATATGCTTTTCTAATACCTTGCTTACAACACTGGTCAGTGATACTGGTCGGTAGTTGAGTGGATTTTGTCTATTTCCTTTCTTGAATAAGGGGACAATATTTGCTTTCTTCCAAATATCAGGTAGTTTACCTTGACTCAAGGATTTCTTGAAAATTAAAAATAATGGTTTACTTAACTCTTTTGTACATTCTCGTAGTACCCAACATGAAATATCATCAGGACCACTTGCTTTTCCTCTGTCAAATTTACTTAACTCCTCCTGTTTTACTTTTTCTGATATTTGTATATCTGGTAGTATGTGTGGACATGCGTGTTCCACATAGTCCCTCGCAAATTTTTTTTCTTCTGTAAAAACTATTTGGAAATTCTTATTTAGCGCTTCACAAATATCTTTCTCTTGTGTATAGGTGATTCCCTCGTCCGTAATGGATTGTATTATATCTTTTACTTTGGTTTTGTTTCTGATGTAGCTGTAAAATAGCTTTGGTTGATCACTACCTTTATTTATTATATCCTCCTCAAACTGTTTTTGGGCTTCCCTCCTTATTCTTGTTTTAATCGTTTCTTGCCTGTTTGTAATTATTATACGCCATTTCACTATTGTATCTTCTGTATCTATTCCACAACAAATCTTTTCTTTCTTTTGATTTTTTTCATTCTGTATTGAACCATTTATGTATTTTCTGATCTGCTTCTTTGTGCTGTTGGATGTACTTCTGGACTCCTGTTTCATAAAATTCACAGAATTTTTTATATACAGCATTTAAATCTTGTCCTGTAAGCTCCTTTTCCCAATCAGCTTCTAAGAAATACTTCTTTAGGTCTTGATAATTTGTAACTTTCATTGCTGTTAACTATGTCATATGCTATCCTGAAGTTGTAATTTAGTACTGCATGATCGCTTTTGCCGAGTGGAGGATGATATATTAAACTGTCAATATCATTTTCTTGCCTAGTAAATATTAGATCTAGCACTGAAGGTACATCGAGTCCTCTTTTTCTGGTGGTTTCCCTCACATGTTGCATTAGGAAAAACTCTTGCACGAGATCCAGGAGCTTTTGGTCCCAACAGCTTTCTTGGCTAATTATATCTAGAGTATTCCAATTTATATTTGTATTAAAATCTCTAGTTAGTATAATTCTTTCCGATTTCTCTTCCATTTTATGTAGTAATGATCTTAAATTCTGAATTGTACTCTCTGCCAGGTCCTCATATTCGTCTCTTTCCCATGTGTTTGATCTGGGTGGCATGTACAAATTGGCTACAATTACTTTCCCTTCAGATGTGTTGATCTCTACTGCAATCAGTTCTACTTGTGATGGTATATCTAGTTTTATTTCATTGACTTTTAGATTTTTCTTAGTTAATATTATAATTCCTCCTCCTTTTTTTAAATTTCTGTCTCTTCTCCATATATTGTATTCCTCTAAGTTTAGTATGTCACTGGATATCCTTCGTGTTAATTTTGTTTCAGTTAGGCATATTATGTGTGGTTCATTTTCTCTTACATAATCATTCATCTCTAGTAATTTAGATACCATTCCATCCACATTTGAATACATCAACTTTATCATCTTGTTTATATACTTGTCTTGACATGGTTCTACTACCTTCCTCCTTTTTATTTCCTCCTGTTTTTTGTACCACTTTCGTACCTGCAATCCTATTACTTTGTAAAAAAAAAATGTGTTCTTCTCCTTTTCTGATCTTCCCTTATTTTTTGTTTTTGCTTCCTCCCTCTTCTTTTCAGTAATTACAGTTCCTCTTGTGTTAGGCATCTTTTTATCCTATTGAACTCCTCTGTTTCCATAAGATTCTTTGCACTTTTTAGTATCTCCTCCACAATGTTTACACTCTGGAAAGTTACCTTTAGAGGTCTTGTCTTGCTTTTCTCGTATTTCCCTAACCTTTTGTGTTCCCCTATATCTTTACTACAGATTTCCTCTGATACTTCTTTCAGTAAGCTCATTACATTTGACATCTCCTTTTTGTCTCTTGTGATCTTGTTTTTTACTTCGTCCTCTTCTATACCAGTGATTACTATAGATTTTTTTTTATATCTACTGAATCTCTGACTAACTTTGGATTGTTTTGGATTATTCTTTTCACTTCCTTTTTAATGTTTTTTTCCTCTACCCTTGTTTCTAAGTCTTTCTTTACTTTCACCATTTCAGCATACGTGGTTTCCACATCATTTTTGTAGCTTTGGACAGCTTCATTCACCTGTGTTATCTTCTTAATATCACTACTCTGGTCTGTCAGACTGCTTACTTGCCTAATTGTCTCTGTATCATTTTTGAACTTCCATAATACCCTCGTGATTGACTACTGTACTTGCCATTTCACTCATTCTCTTCCTAAGTGTGCTCAATTCCACTGTTAGTTCACTGATGGTTGTGTCTTTCTTGTTGGCCTCCCTTCCTAGTTTTTCTATTTCTTCCTTTTGCAAGTGCATCTGCTTCTTTATTTCATCAATTTCATTTTTGAAAGCCATTTCCTGTTTGTGTACACGTTCAACCAGTCTATTTTGAGTCGCCACTTCAACCAGTTCTTGGTAGAAATCATCATCTTGCTTTCTACCTTTATCCCTTTTCTTTTCCAAATTTGTTTTACTAAAGCATGTGTCCATTTTGCAATATTAAGCACAGTGTACTTACTGTACATTCCCTGAGGCAGTTGTAGTCTAAACAAACCTCAGCTGACTGAGGGTATTCTTTCGCCTCTCGGTTCTCTTTTCTGTTTGAACAAGTCTTGTTTAACTTTTTTTTTTTTTTATGATAAAAAAATCATTTAGTCTAACCTGGTACAGAGCTTGACTCATATAGAGATACTAATTTAGGTAATGCCACTGGCCGTGCTGGCTCGGTATTGAGTGCTGTAGGCGAACGTCTGCACTTCTTGGTGTCTCCCGTGTGTGTGTGTGTGTGTGTGTGTGTGTTTGGGGCTGCATTTCAGTGAAATTGAAAGGTTTCCTTGCACTCTTCCTTACTAGTTATATCCTCTTGTTTGTGAATGAGGGAAATGACTAATGTAGACGATGTAAAATAAATCGCCAAGTACAAGCTACTGGGAGTCACTGAACAACAAGTAATATATTTCGATGTTGCCTAAAATGA
Organism: Coenobita brevimanus; assembly: GCF_032717465.1. Classification (NCBI taxonomy): domain Eukaryota; kingdom Metazoa; phylum Arthropoda; class Malacostraca; order Decapoda; family Coenobitidae; genus Coenobita; species Coenobita brevimanus. Next base: position 20,790,406 of record NC_136957.1, on the reverse strand, counting down.
TGTGCCTTTTAATGCACCACTCACTTACCAGGTAAAGCTCTCAGGGCCAAGAATCTCATCCTCCATTTTAGTCGTCAGCTGCACAACATCATCCACTTCCTCATCATCTTCATCATCTTCAGTCTTCTCAAATGGAGGTGGCGGGAGGTTCGGGGCATTAAGGGAGGGGGTGGCAGATGAGGGAGTAGAGGTAGAGAGAGAGGGTGAGATAGGAGGAGGGGTGTAAAGAGATTCTGAGGTCTGAAATGTGGGGGAGGTTTTGGAGTCAGGTAGAAATGACAGGGGAGGGGTGGAGATGGTGACAGATGAAAGGGATGGGACGGAGGGAGAGGGGAATGACGGCGGAGAGGTAGAGAGAGGAGAAGCATGTTGAAATGTTGAGCAAGAAGGAAGCATGGAATCAGTGGGGAAGGAATTAGGTTGAGTAGGGGAAAAATATGGAAAGTGTGGTGAGGTAATGGGAGCATGTGGGATGAAGGAAGAAGAGGAGGGTTGAGGCGTAGGTGCAGAGGAAGAAGACGTAGAAGGATGATCATTGTTAGAATCTAGTAAGGAGGAGATGGGTGATGGAGGATTAAGAGAGGAAGAACCGGAATGAGACTGTCGAGTGGAGGAAATGGAGGAGGAAGAAGCCAAAAGGGGAACAGAAGAATCTTGACCGGGAGGAGGAGCAGAGTCTTGCGACGATTCGAGCGGCATGGCAACAGGAAACGTTGAGCTGGAAATAAAGGTGATAAGAAAATACATAAAAACACTTCATATTGGAAAATGATAAACACCATGAATCTATGTTTCAGCCTCTTAGCTCCACAAAGTCATTAAATTATAATCTGACAACGGCCCCGCTTACTGCATTAGCTTAGAGAAACTCCCAAGTTTGTAATGGAGACCATCCTCCTTAACTTCAGAATGATTTTTTTAAAGGTTGACTGTTTCCTGACGATTTATTTAATATGATAAAGCCCCTCAGGCTGAAGAAGTCAGATGGCTGTTAAATGTTTAAACCAGTTTCATACACAAATAACGTGAAAGAATAGTGTCAGTAATATTATAAAAAAGTTTTATTAATGTACTTTTCATACAGCTTACACATATTTAAAAGGGAGTAAAAATATTTCAAATCGTTTATGAACGGAGTAGTTATCAATATATATATATATATATATATATATATATATATATATATATATATATATATATATATATATATATATATATGAGGAACAAACGAAGACGGAGTTCAAAGAGTTCGAAACAATCCCCTTTTCCTTCTGATGTTTGACTAATAATAATCGTCAGTTTATCTATCTACTGCTAGACGCCTCAATCCCGTAAGGGGTGGCCACAGAAAAATCGCCTCCATGTCGCCCTGTCCCCCGCCATTTCATTCACTGCCCTGCTCCCAGCTCACACACCCCTCTCTCATATAGCTCTCCATTCCATCCCTCCATCTCATCCTTGGCCTTCCTCCCCTCTTGCCCCCTCCATTTCATTCACATACAGTCTCTTTGTCAATCTCTCGCTCTCCATTCATCCCACATGGCCAAACCACATCAGTGTGTTTCTCCTAATGCTTCCTATCACATCCACATCCACACCACAACGCTCCTTCACTTTCGCATTTGTTAGTCTGTCTCTCCATGTGACTCCACGTGCTCCTCCAAATAACTAATTTCCACTGCCCTCACACTTGACTTGTGTCCCTCCAACAAGATCCAAGTTTCACTGCCATTCGTTAGAGTTGGTATCACAATACTGTCATGTAGTAACTTTTTCACCTACATGCTCACTTCCCTGTTTCTTATCACTGCTTTCAAAGAACCAGCAACCTTTCTTCCTTGTACCCTTTCTGACACTTCACCTTCTAAACTTCCATCCTTACTCATCACACTACCCAAGTACTTAAATGCACTAACTTTTTCCATTTCCTCCTCTTCCAGCCTCACTGTATAGTACATTCAGTGACTTCATTTCTCTCGAATACCATAACTTTACTTCTTCCTACATTCACCTTTAGATTCCATTTCTTACACACTCTCCCAAACTCATTCACCAAGCCTTGCAGCTCCCCTTCTCTTCACTTAACAACACAGTATCATCTGTAAACATCTCATTAGGGCTGCTTCAACATAGACTGCCTTACCTTGTAACACTTTCATAACCCCATCCATATACAGATTGAACAACCATGGAGACATGACACATCCCTGTTTCAATCCAACCTTCAAATAGAAATATTCACTCAGTTCATTGTCCCCACACACTGCAGCCTTAGCGCCCTCATACATACCCATCAAGGCATTCGAAAACTTCCCATTTACTGCGTATATTCTTAATACTTTCTACAATCCTTGTCTATCCACCCTGTCATATGCTTTCTCCAAATCCATGAAGGCTGCATACAACTTCTTTCTCTTTTCTAGAAACTTCTCCACCAAAGACCTAAGAATGAATATCTGATCTACACAACCTCTTCCCTTCCTAAAGCCGCCTGTTCTTCTCCAACTAATTCCTCTGTTATTTATCTGACTCTGTCAATAAGTATCCTACCATATACTTTTCCTATTACACTATGAAGACAATAGCCCCTATGATTACCATACACTTCTTTGTCCCCTTTTCCTCTGTACAGGGGAATATTTATGCCTGACTTCCAATCCTCCGGGACTCTACCTTCCTCAAAGGCCAATCTGCACATCTTCCACATCCATTCTAGTACCATTTCGCCCTCATACTTCAACATTTCACAACACATTCAACCAATTCCTTGGACTTTCCCCATTTTGACATTCTTCATTGCTTCCACAACTTCCATCCTACTGATTTCTTCCTCTCTTCTCACATCCTCTCACATCCCTCCTTCTCCCAGCCATTCACCAGCCACCCATACTCACATTACTTTGATTCTCTATGTTGAACAGTTCCTTAAAGTGTTCTCTCCATCTGCTCACTTTTTGTCCCTTCCCCACTAGTAATCTACCATTATCTTTCACTCCCCGACTAGCTTCTTTAACCCGTCACGTCCCGAGGTTTTCCGCACCTCCGACATCCCCCACTCCCGAGGTATTTTGGAAAAAAAATTTTTTGGCTTAAACCTTCGCTTTTGGTGAGAAACATCGAAAATTCATAGAGAAATCGCTCACCTGAGGTTTAAAATACCGAATCCAGGTAGGAGTTCCTCCTTACCTGACTGGGTTTTCTGACATGCTGGCACCAAAGAAAACGAGTTCTATGGGAGGGTAACTATTTTATCCACTCATAAACGGTATTTATTTATATACTTGGTACGAATGTATATGTAGTATGAGAGTATATTGGTTTTCAAGTAGTAATGAAGGCATTATAAGCATTGTTTCACTCACTAACTAATCACCATACCTGACCTTTTTTTGCCACATTACCTGATCATTATTTCTGGCTGTTTCTTCTTCTAATGCTATGTAAACATTGTCCTCCACATTGTCATCGATTGGGTAATCACTCTGGCCCTGAATATCTTTACTAGCCAGGTCACTGGTAACAGGTCCTTTGCCAAGACAATGGTGTGTGGGGGGGAGGGGGGAGGTTATGCGGTGTAAGGCATTGTCCCTGCTTGGCATCTTGTAGAGGAATAGAGGAAGGTGTCCCGTGTATACATACGAAAAATCATGCGCGAAAATTGAATATTGTGCAAATTAGGGACCTTGCAATTGCACAACGTACTGGTACGTCGCCGGGACTGGCAAATGCAAATCGTTGCAACGTGCCCATACGTCGACGGGACGGGGCGGGTTAACATCCTGTCAAACTCTCTTTACTCTTTCCAGAACATTTTCTTACATTCTCTCCACTTTACACTCAATTTCTTCCAAATTCCTCATCCACTCTCCTCTTACTCTAACTAACCTTTTCACTGCTGTCTTCCTCTCTACATATAACTCTCTTCTGTCTCCCAACAACCTCCATACCTCTGGTTCTCATCCACTCTCTTTATGCTTTCTTCTTTTGTGCCACAGCCTGTCTCACCTCATCATTCCACCATGCTGTTCCCTGCACCCCCTTTCATCTTCTCTTCACCCCACACACCACCTCACATGTTGCACCGATTTCTTCTGTGGTTGTCTTGCACACACCTTCCACGTCCCCCATCTGCTCCAAATCATATTTACTCAATCGCTCCTCCACTTCTCTCTTATATTCTACCTTTTCTTACCATCCTCTTATAACCTTTCCACTCTCCTTGTAAGAACTACTTCCTCCTTTCCTTCCTTTCTTCTATTCCTGCACCTCATTTCAGCCCTGACTTTCACCACCACCTAGCGGTGGTCAGAAAGTCCACTCCCCCAATCTCTATATACTCTTGCAATCATTACACACCTTCTCCACGGATGATCGTGAGAGAAAATATTTATTTCCAAATTATTACCAATTCCTTGATGCGTGATGTTAACATGAAAAATGAAATGACGGAGAATTTGACGCTTATTTTTAAGATGCCCCCTTTACATAACTCCCATACACACTCCCTCTCCCTCCTCCTACGTTTACGCACCTTCTGCTGGACGCGCACATCCCTTACACACCCACTTAGCTCCTCCCCCCTGTGTGTGTGTGTGTGTGTGTGTGTGTGTGTGAAAACTTGCAACCAATGTTTGTGAAGCTTAATGGCAGTGTGGGTAGGCTAGTAGGGGCAACAATAGGGTAGGGAGGATGTGCGAAGTAGATTGGGTATGAGGGTGATAAGGACCATAGAGCCGGTTAGAGTCGGTGGGAGGGTGGGTGGATGGTATAACTGAGGTGAGGTCTTGGACAGATTGAGTTGGGTGGGTGGGTGCGGTTCGTGAACACTGGGTGGGTGCGTAGAGTGGGTGGATGGTTGTGGTCGGTCATTGGGAGGGTGGGTGGGCAGGTTGGGTCTCTGTTTGAGTCAGTGGGTAGGCTATGTGGGCCTGTGGGTTCGAGGGTTGGTGGGCGGACAGGGTGGCTGTGAGGGTGGTTAGGGTGAGAGGTGTGGTAGGAGGGTAGGGTGAATGGGTAAGGAAGGTGGATTGATGGAAAGAGACAGTGAGTAGATGGGATTAGGGGGTGGGTAGTTGGGTCTGTGAGTGTGTGCATGGGTCACATTGGTTGGATATGTGGGCCTGTGGGTAGATGTGTGAGTCTGTAGGTGTATGAAGTGGGGTGGGTTGGATTGGGTGGTTTTGTGGGTGGACACGTAGGGTGCGAGGAAAACCAGGGTGGGTGGGGGAATGGGGAGTTGGAAATATGCCGATCAGGTGAGAAGGTCCATGACAGGCCCAGGACTATTTGGGAAATAGAGCTATGGTGAATGTGTCCATGTGGAAACTGAACCAAACAGAAACATGTCCAGTGGATACAACTACGTTCGTAAGAGAAAACAGGTCCACGTGCAGATTTGTTTTGCTGCATGGGAAGAACATAGGTCCATAATGGAAAATAAGCTTATGTGGTAAATTGGTCCCTGGAATAATAGGTGCACAAAGGAAACTTGGTTAATGAGGAAATACAGCCAGTGGTGAAATAGGTCTGTTGTGTAAAAGAGGTCCATTAAAAAAAATGATCAGTAAAGACAGACCCATAGAGAATAATTCAATGGATGAAATAGGTCTTTGAGAAAAATAGGTCTATGGGGAAAACTAGGTCCATATAGTAACTTTTCCGGTGAAAACTGTCCATAGAAATCACAGGTTCATTGGGAAAAATAGGTCAATGAAAAAAATTATGCCAATGTGTGAACAGATCCCTCAGGAAAATAGGTGGGTGGGAGATGACACCTAGGAATTCTTGCCGGAGACAGATTTGTGTGTTTGTTTTAATGAAGCAACAATCGACCACTTTTTTTTTTCTTTCCAAACAACTATAAAACCTACACTGCCTGGCAGGGATATATAAATTCATTAGTATAATCATTAACTACAGAGGCTTATAAGAGTGTATATCCAGGATTTTATTTTGGGTAGTATACTGTATTATAAACATAATCAAGATTTGTCTGGTGAAAAAACTAGAGGGATAATCTTATAGATAAGTTATGTATATGGAAGGCTTGGACTCCATGCCTTCTTTACCATTGCACAGTTGTTGACTTTATACATGGGTGTTATTAGCCACTGAGTTGAGTACAACTCTCATGTATGGGGAGGTTCCCTGCATACAGCTCTCCTCAACAAGGTGGAGTCAAAGACTTTTCTTCTCATTAACTCTCCTCCTTTTACTGGCTCCTTTCAACCTCTGTTGCCTCGCTGCATTGTTACATCCTTTACGAGTATTTCTTTTCTATCGCTGCTCCAATGGTCACTGTTCCTCTGAACTGTCTGGTTACATTTCTCCACCACTACGGCGGGCGAGTAGCAGCCGTCTAGCAGCAAACACTCATTCCTTTTCTGTCCAACTCTTTAATGCAAGATTTAACCGTTACTCCCAGTACTTCATGTATGCAACAGGTCAACTCTGGAACTCTCTTATATCCGTATATCCTACTGCATACGACCTCCAGTCTTTTAAGCATCAGTGTGTCCAGGTATCTCGAAATGAACGGGTCTTGAATTTGGCTATCGGTACTCTTTTGTTTTTTTCTTGGAGGGAATAATATTGCGGGTTCCTAGCCTTTGGCTCCTTCTTCCTTGCATAAAAAAATTACCCCGAGCATTAGCATATGTGTGTGTGTGTGTGTGTGTGTGTGTGAGTGTGTGTGTGTGTGTGCCTTTATGTGCATGTATGTTTGTGTGCGTATGTGTGTATGTTTGTGCATATGTCCTCATCAGAAAGTCTGTTTATGTGTCTGTGTATGTGTGAGCATATGTGTGTATGTGTGTGTGTAGGAGTTTATGTGTGTATGTTTGTGTATGTATGTGTCTTTGTATATATGAGTATGTGTAAATGTGTGTGTGTGTGTGTGTGTGTGTGTGTGTGTGTGTGTTCTTACCTAATTGTATCTTTACAGGAATGAGTCAAGCTCGTACTGTCCCGTGTCTTAAAAAATATTTATCGTACATATCCTTAAATTTGTGAATTTTTTGGCACACACTATTTCATTCGGTAGTGCATTCCATTGATCAATTGCTCTGTTTGGGAAACTGAATTTCCTTACGTCTTTATCACCTCTCTTCTTATAGAGGTTTTTTGCAGTGTCCTCTTGCTGATGCTTCTCCATATGTTAAGTATATAATCATTTATGTCTATTTTCTCCTTCCCTGATATGCACTTATATAGCATTATCATGTCACCTCTTTTCCTTCTCTCCTGTAGTGTTGGTAGATTCAGTTTATTTAGTCTTTCTTCGTAGCTTAGGTCCCTTAAGCTTGATATCCATCTTGTAGTGGCCCTTTGAACTTTTTCAATCTTGTCTATGTGTTTTTTGAGATGAGGGCTCCAGACTACTGATGCATATTCCAGGGTTGGTCTAATGAATGATGTTATTATCCTTCTTAGCATGTCTTCATTTATGTATGTGAATGCTATTCTCATATTTGCAAGCAGTGTATACATGTGCCGTACCTTCTCGCTGATGTGGTCAGCCGGTGATAGTCTGCTATTGATAATCACACCTAGGTCCTTCTCTCTTTCTGATGTGTATAGGGTTTTATTTCCTAACTTATAATCCCAATCAGGTCTTTTTCCACTTTTACCAAACTTGATTATATGACACTTGTCCACATTGAATTCCATTTGCCATGTATTACTCCATTTTATGAAGTTTATTTAATTCTTCTTCTAGCTCTTTACAAGAGTCTGTGTTAGTAATTCTCCTTTGAATTTTTGCATCATCTGCAAACATATTCAGATAGCTCCCATTTCCGGTGTTACTGTTTATATCATTTATATACACTAAAAACATGATTGGTGCCAGCACTGAACCCTGTGGTACTCCACTAGTTACTTCTTTCCATGATGAGTAGTTTCCTCTTAGTACTGTTCTCATTTCTCTTTTTATGAGAAATTCTTGCATCCAACAAAACAGCTTGCCTCGAATTCCTCCTTGATGGTACAGTTTCCATAAAAGTTTTTGGTGTGGTACTGTGTCAAAAGCTTTCTTGAAATCTAAATAGATACTGTCCATCCATCCTTCTCTTTCCTGTATTGTGTTTGTTAGTCTGTCATAGTAGCTCAACAGATTAGTAACACATGATTTTCCTTTTCTGAAACCAAACTGTCTTTCTGTTATCATACTGTGTTCTAGATGATTTACCCAAGCTTTTCTTATAAGCTTTTCTAATACCTTGCTTACAACACTGGTCAGTGATACTGGTCGGTAGTTGATTGGATTTTGTCTGTTTCCTTTCTTGAATAAGGGGACAATATTTGCTTTCTTCCAAATATCAGGTATATTCGAATTTCCACTCAATTAACGCCGGCGTACCACAGGGATCAGTTCTGGTGCCAACCCTATTTCTGGTTCATATTAATGATCTCTTATCTGTCACTCACAATCCCATTCACTCATATGCAGATGACTCAACACTACATAGTTCATTCACACTCAGACATCCATTTACAGAGTCTAATATCTCTACCTCTCAACTCAGTACAGCCATCTCCATAAATCAAGATCTATCTACAATCAGTTAATGGGGACAAAACCTTGTCTCTTTTAATGCTAGTAAAACTAAATATATACAGTTTACTAATAGACAGATATTGCCAGATTCGTACATTATCTTCAATGCTACTAATATTCCCATCTCCAAAAGTATTGAAATCTTGGTGTTTCACTTAACAGTGCCCTCAGCTGGACCTATCATGTCAGATCACTTGCTAAAACCGCCTCAAAGAAACTTGGATTATTGTACAGAGTCCGTAACTTCTTCGCCGATGAGCAGTTATCTATAATTTATAAGAGTCATGTGCGCTCTCAGCCTGAATATTGCTCACCCTTGTGGAACGGTTGTGGAGAGGTTGCATTAAGACAACTAGACAAAATTCAGAATAAAGCCGTTAGAATAATTAACAACCCTGCCATTACATATAAACTACCTCCCCTGCAAGTAAGAAGGAATGTTGCCTCCCTTGCATTATTTTACAGATATTTTTTTGGCAAATGCTCAGACGAAGTTGCGTTCATGATGCCACCTCTCCATGCCTTCCCTCGTGCTACACGGGCATCTGGTAGCGCTCATGACTGGAATGTCACTCAACCATATTGCAGAACTTCTGCCTATCAGAATTCTTTCATTCCCCGAACTGCATGTCTCTGGAACTCGCTTCCCCAGAGTTGTTTTCCTCCAAATTTCAACCCACAACTGTTCAAGTCTAACTGTTACAGATATTTTATGAACAGAGGACACCAGTAATCTGGTGTATGGATTTTTTTTTTTTACCCATTTGTTTTTCCTTCCTCTGTTCTGTTATTTAGAAAAAAAAAAGTTTACCTTGACTCAAGGATTTCTTGAAAATTAAAAATAATGGTTTACTTAACTCCTTTGCACATTCTCGTAGTACCTAACATGAAATTTCATCAGGACCACTTGCTTTTCCTCTGTTTAATTTACTTAACTCCTCCTGTATTACTTTTTCTGATATTTGTATATCTGGTAGTATGTGTGGACATGCATGTTCCACATAGTCTCTCTCAAAATTTTTTTCTTCTGTAAAAACTAATTGGAAATTCTTATTTAGTGCTTCACAAATATCTTTCTCTTGTGTATAAGTGATTCCCTCCTCCGTAATAGATTGTATTATATCTTTTACTTTGGTTTTGCTTCTGATGTAGCTGTAAAATAGCTTTGGTTGATCACTACTTTTATTTATTATATCCTCCTCAAACTGTTTTTGGGCTTCCCTCCTTTTCTTGTATAATCGTTTCTTGCCTGTTTGTAATTATTGTACACCCTTTCACTATTGTGCCTTCTGTATCTATTCCACAACAAATCTCTTCTTTCTTTTGAATTTTTACATTCTGTATTGAACCATTTCTGTATTTTCTTATCTGCTTCTTTGTGCTGTGGGATTTGCTTCTGGAGTCCTATTTCATAAAATTCACAGAATCTTTTATATACAGCATTTAAATCTTGTCCTCTAAGCTCCTTTTCCCAATCAACTTCTACGAAATATTTCTTTAGGTCTTGATAATTTCCCTTTTTATAGTTTAGGCTCTTTTTGTAACTTTCATTGCTGTTAACTATGTTATATGCTATCCTGAAGTTGTAATTAAGTACCGCAAGATCGTTTTTGCCGAGTGGAGGATGATATATTAAACTGTCAATATCATTTTCTTGCCTAGTAAATATTAGATCTAGCACTGAAGGTACATCGAGTCCTCTTTTTCTGGTGGTTTCCCTCACATGTTGCGTTAGGAAAAACTCTTGCACGAGATCCAGGAGCTTTTGGTCCCAACAGCTTTCTTGGCAAATTATATCTAGAGTATTCCAATTTATATTTGTATTAAAATCTCCAGTTAGTATAATTCTTTCCGATTTCTCTTCCATTTTATATAGTAATGATCTTAAACTCTGAATTGTACTCTCTGCCAGGTCCTCATATTCGTCTCTTTCTCATGTGTTTGATCTGGGTGGCATGTACAAATTGGCTACAATTACTTTCCCTTCAGATGTGTTGATCTCTACTGCAATCAGTTCTACTTGTGATGGTATATCTAGTTTTATTTCATTGACTTTTAGATTTTTCTTAGTTAATATTATAATTCCTCCTCCTTTTTTTAAATTTCTGTCTCTTCTCCATATACTGTATTCCTCTAAGTTTAGTATGTCATTGGATATCCTTGGTGTTAATTTTGTTTCAGTTAGGCATATTATTTATGGTTCATTTTCTCTGACATAATCATTCATCTCTAGTAATTTAGATACCATTCCATCCACATTTGAGTACATCAACTTTATCATTTTGTTTATATATTTGTCATGACATGGTTCTACTACCTTCCTCCTTTTTATTCCCTCCTGTTTGTGTACCATTTTTTTACCTGCAATCCTATTACTTTGTAAAAAAAAAAAAAATGTGTTCTCTTCTGATCTCTCATTTTTTTTTTTTTTTGCTTCCTCCCTCTTCTCTTTCAGTAATTCCAGTTCCTCTTGTGTTAGGCATCTTTTTATCCATACATTTTTGAACTCCTCTTTTTCCATAAGACTCTTTGCATTTTTTAGTATCTCCTCCAGAGTTTTTCCACTCTGGAAAGTCACCTTTAGAGGTCTTGTCTTGCTTTTCTCGTATTTTCCTAACCTTTTGTGTTCCTCTATGTCTTTACTACAGATTTCCTCTGATACTTCTTTCAGTAAGCTCATTACATTTGCCATCTCCTTTTTGTCTCTTGTGATCTTGTTTTTTACTTCTTCCTCTTCTATTCCAGTGATTACTATAGATTTGCTTATATCTACTGAATCTCTGACTAACTTTGGATTGTGTTGGATTATTCTTTTCACTTTCTGTTTAATACTTTATTCCTCCACCCTTATTTCTAAGTCTTTCTTTACTTTCACCATTTCAGCAAACGTGGTTTCCACATCATTTTTGTAGTTTTGCACAGCTTCATTCACCAGTGTTATCTTCTCCTCAATATCACTGCTCTGGTCTGTCAGACTGCTTACTTGCCTAATTGTCTCTGTATCATTTTTGAACTCTTCCATAACACTCCCGTGATTGACTACTGTACTTGCCATTTCACTCATTTTCTTCCTAAGTGTACTCAGTTCCACTGTTAGTTCACTGATGGTTGTGTTTTTCTTGTTGGCCTCCCTTCCTAGTTTTTTTATTTCTTCCTTTTGCAAGTGCATCTGCTTCTTTATTTCATCAATTTATTTTTGAAAGCCATTTCCAGTTTGTGTACACGTTCAATCAGTCTATTGTGAGTCTCCACTTCAACCAGTTCTTGGTAGAAATCATCATCTTGCTTTCTACCTTTATCCCTTTTCTTTTCCAAATTTGATTTACTAAAGTATGTGTCCATTTTGCAATATTAAAAGCACAGAGTACATGTACTTACAATCCCCGTCCAGCTATAGTCTAAACAAACCTCAGCTGACTGAGAGGATTCTTTCGCCTCTCGGTTCTCTTTTCTGTTTGAAGAAGTCTTGTTTAAACATCTTATTTTTTTTTCTTTTAATAATGAAAAATCATTTAGTCTAACCTGGTACAGAGCTTGACTCATATAAAGATACTATTATAGGTAATGCCACTGGCCTTGCTGGCTCGGTACGGAGCGCCGACGTCGCACGTCTGCTCTCTCTAACTCCCAGTGTGTGTGTGTGTGTGTAAGGCAGCATCACTGCTAAAGGACTATTTCGTATAACTAGTAACATTTGGTTTAATGGTAGAGAGGAATATGCATGTTTGTCATCAGTGGCCTGATATCCTATGGTTATTCAGTAAATATGTCTATAGTCTGCTTTGTCTTATGCATCGAAATACTGTCAGCTTTGTTCTAGCAGGCAGAAACCATATCACTTCAGGAAATGGTAAGAATATAATTATCTATCATGTGGTCTGTTATAACCCACTCTACCAATTAGCTGAAAGCTATATGCTGAAAAGAGAATACTTGCTGGAGACGGGGAGAGTGGGGGGGTTGAGGGGAAGGGAAAGATAGACAACTAGCTTATTAAGACTGTTCCCTGCAGCTACGCATCTCTTGTCGACTGGTGTTTCATTGTGTTAATGATTAAAAACTGACAGTGTACGTAGACGAGCCTATATTAGAGTAACACACATTCATAGCATAGCCTACTGTCATGGATAATCAACAAGTGCAGGAGTGAACATAAGAATTAACGAAAGGGGAAAGAAATATCTAAAATTGTCTCCTACTGGGATGTAGTAATTGTTCTGTATAAAAAGAAATCTTATACATGTCTCATTATAACTGGTGGTCTTATTCCTAAACATAAGTACCCTCGAGCTACTCTGAGTCAGTTCGTAGTGGACAATGGTATACTATATTACGCGATAGAAAGGAAAGATCATACCCTGAAATATCTTCTCGTTGTACCCAAGAACTGTGGATGGAAGCTCTTAAATTTACACACGATATTGAGTCTGGCCATTTAGGTCAAAGGAAGTCAATCAGCAAGGCCAAAACCCTTTTCTATTGGCCTAACCTTAAAATAGATATGGTCACGTATGTGCTTGCTTATCCAGATTATCAAAGAATTAAAGGAGGCAAAGGCTTAACTCATTAGTGGCAAGAACTTCCTCCCGTAACTCAATCCCCTGATCGCATCAGTAATGACTTAACAGACATGTTTAGTGGATCGAATAATTATTGCCATGTCTTAACTGTCATAGATCGTTACAGTACGTATGTCAAGTTTTACCCCTTGAAAACTAAGGCAACTGAAGAGATGTCAAATAACTTTTATAATTATTTTTGTGATTATGGCGTTCCTAAAGTGGTAATCATGGATAAAGGATGTGAATTTACGTCTGAACAATTCAAGATCCTTTGTGCTAAACACATTACTATGGGCTGCACCTTGCCTTATCACCCTGGGGGTAATAGCTTGAAAGAATGGATGCATAGGACTATGAAAGCAGTGTTAGCAAACATGTGTAAAGGATACCCATTAAATTGGCCAAATTACCTGAGAGAAACCCAGAGAGTAATGAACACAGCTACTCATACTACTCTCGGTGAAACCTCTCACTTTTTCTTTTTGCGTCATGCATAAAGACAGTGCGAAACAGACTTACCTGAAATTGCTGACCCAGATAGAAAAGAAGGGTTAGAAGTTGCACATCAAATAATTCAGGAAACCAACAGTAATATGAGTAGGCAATTCCGTGATGTACATAACAGAAAAAGAGTAAATCAAAGTGTGGCAGTAGGAGATTTGGTGTGGGTAAAGAATGAAATTCCACCACTGGGTGCTAGCCGAAAGTTGAATGTGAAATAGCACGGACCGTACATGGTAAAAGAAAGCAAAAGACTGGGAGCCGCGTATAAACTCACCCATATGTTTGAACCTATTGAAATAGAAAGAGCGGCTGAGAAGATAAAGCCGTATTTTGGTAAAGAACAATGGGTCTTACAACCAATGGAACTGGTAGAACATGATGGGGACCAGTCTGTAATTTTAACCCCTAGCGTCCCCAGATGTCGTAAGCCCCCTCAAAGGTATTCACCAGAACATGTATTGTACCTATATAAACTGTAAATATGGCACGTAATATGGTTATTGTTTTTTTGTATTTTCTTTTTCTTTTTTTGTGATGCCGCTACCTCAGATTTGGTACTGTACATGGACTCGTGAGATTCAGGCATTTGGTATGTGAAGTCGTTATATTGTGATGTCGTTATGAGTTTTTTTTTTTTTTATAACCTGCAGATGTCACCCTTAGGATAAGCAGCAGGGTCGATCCCCTCCGTGTCTTGATACAGGCAGTTACGGTGACTGGGTACTGGGTACATTGGGACGTGCAGGAGCACTGAGTTCCCCTGACTCTTTCTTTACAATTCAAGGAGTCCGCTGAGGTTGAATGAGTGTGTGTTTGAGTAGTGTGACTGTAGTCCAGAGGCAACTCCGTTACTAGGCTCATCTTTTGCATCGAGTGTATGGGTCGTTCCTCGTCTGGAGGCCCACTTTACTTTGTTACCCTTGGACTCTCTGGGGGTAGGGCGTAATGCAGGTTGTTTTAAGAGCCGTCCCACGTGACAAGTTTTTGATGTACCCCAAGGCTCTTTGTGGTACTTAGTGTACCAGGTATTTTCCTTATTGCTCAATGTATGATGCTAACTTTTTAACAGTCCTGAAGTGTACCATCACTGTTGCTTGCTGTGTCACAGTGTAGTAATTTGAAAATGTCATGTTTTTATTTTTTTTTATGGATGAGTAAAAAGTGTTTCCTAGAGGGTCAAGCCATGTAATGCCGATAAATGTTACGCTTAATTTGTACTATTAATATTAGTTAATTTCCACTTTTTTCTCACGCAGGACATTGGTTTAGCTATTAAGATTCTAATATTTTATTCTCGGGATAACGCCGCCTCAGGAAAACCTTTGTTCATCCTCCAGTCAAAGTAGATCCTTCGGTATTTACTTTTGTTTTGTAGTACCTATGCAGTTGTGAAACATGAGAATTTAGTGAAATGTGTGGATCATAATGAGGTGAAGTACTTGGAGCCAAGAAAGTTTCAGGTATAGAGATTTGCAGTTAATGTAGCCAGGCAAGGACGGACTGGTGTTACGCCACCACCCTAAAAGCCACGATGAAATTAGTGTTTTGAGTCTGCAGCTTTTGTATGTTTTGGCTATGTTTTAGACGGCTATCACTGATTACGTATTAACTCTCAAGAGAGGGCACCACCCAGGGTTCCTCACGGTGACTGATACATTGAATAAAAGACATCTTATACTGTGTAAGCCTGCTTTGGACATTCCCCCCTCCCTCCCCCCTTTACTACATATGGGAACCGTCAGTCCTTTTGCCCTACTCTACACACCTAAGGAGTCAGATCTACCTTGTGCAACCCGCCTGTCACATGGGCGGTTAAAAACCATAGTGTAGTGCTGGCGGCAATACATGTAGGGGATCTCTTCCCCCCCCCCTTATACTGTTAAGGACGGGAGTGAGGTATTTGGTGTAAAATGCGTCGGGATGGTGTAACTCTGATCGGGTCAGACCGCAACCCTCCCTTACACTCTGATTACAGACCAATAGCTGTCACATCTTCTCTTGGTAATGTATTTGAAATTTTAATTAATAAGCACTTAGCTATGCGGCTTGAATCCAACAACTTAATTAGAGATAGATAATATGGTTGTCGCCAGGGAGGACCCACAATTGACATACTCAATCTCCCGACTCATACCATCCATCAATCGATTGACCAACATGGGGAAACTCATGCTGTAGGCCTTGATATTTCTAAAGCTTTCAACAGAGTGTGGCAACGTTCCCTGCTATCCAAACACCCTTACAATGGACTAACGTCTTTTGTTCCTCTGCTTTCCTCATATCTCAGTGACAGAAAAATAAGAGTAAAAGTAGATGATGTATATTCCAATCTCCACAAAATTGACACCAACGTACCACAAGGATCAGTTCTGGTGCCAGCCCTATTCCTAGATCATATTAATGATCTCTTATCTGTCACCCACAATCCCATCCATTTATATGCAGATGTTTCAACACTTCACAGTTCATTTACACTCAAACACCCATTTACAAAGTTTAAAATCTCTAACACTCAACTCAGTGCAGCCATCTCCATAAATCGAGACTTATCTAAGATCAGTGAATGGGGACAAAATAACCTTGTCTCACTGAATGATAGTACAACCAAATATATACAATTTACTAATAGACACATATTGCCAGATTTGAATATTACCTTCAGTGCTACTGATATACCCATCTCTAAAAGTATTGAAATTATCGGTGTTTCACCTAACAATGCCCTCAGTTGGACCTCTCATGTCAGATCACTTGCTAAAACCGCTTCAAAGGAACTTGGATTATTGTACAGAGTCGTAACATCTTCACTGAAAAGCAGTTAACTATAATTTATTAGAGTCAGAGCTGGGCGCCTCTGCAATCACTTCCTCAATCTGCAATTTCTGCAATAGTGGACCACATGATTTCAGTTGCATAACTGCAATTGCAGCAAACTCATCTGAAACTTGTGGTACTGCATTGCAGAAGTACTTTTGCAATCGGAATCCTGTCCGCAATTTCCCAGGTGGCGGTCGGTGGTGGTTACTACAGGCTACAGCAGGACTCATGAATATCAAGTTTGAACAGGATTCCCGACCAGCAGTGGCGACGGGCAAGACGTTGCGGTGTCAGTTAACAGTAGGGATGGGCAATACCAGTAGAAATTATTTGATACGATACGAAACGAGATACTATAAGCCAGCATGGCAGTAAATTTTGTGGCATGCATAGCTAATCATGCACACCTGTGACGTGTGGATGTGAAGAAGTGTCAAGTGTCACAAGTGTGAACTTCTGAGTCAGTGAAGACTCTTGAGAAGTGGTCCGAGTGAAGTTATGAATGGAGTCACTTGTGAGTAGTGAGGGTCATAGTGACTGAGTGTCACTGTGGGATATTAATCTTATAAATAGATTATAATTATAATAATTCACTACATTACCAATTGATTTACCCTCTGTTTGTGCACTTTGTATTGAAAATTGTGAAACTGGATTGCGGTTGTGGTACTGAGGTAGTAGAACTGCACATTCCAAGTTTATTGTGGAATTGCAGTAGCAGAAGGTGTGGGTCAGAGGTTGTGGAATTGCGACTGCGGAGCTGAATTTTAGACTGCGATCCCCAGCTCTGATTACAGTTATGTGCGCTCTCAGCTAGAATATTGCTTTCCCTTGTGGAATGGATATGGAGAGGTTGCACTAAAACAACTAGACAAAATTCAGAACAAAGCTGCTGGCATTATCAATAACCCTGCTATTATAAATAAACAACCTCCCCTACAAGTAAGAAGGAATGTTGCCTCCCTTGCATTATTTTACATATATTTTAATGGCAAATGTTCAGACGAAGTTGTGTCCATTGTGCCACTGCTCCATGCCTTCCCTCGTGCAACACGGGCATCTGGTAACCTTCATGACTGGAATGTCACACAGCCATATTGCAGAACTACTACCTATCAGAATTCTTTTATTCCCCGAACTGTCTAGCTTTTTAACTCGCCTACTTGGAGTTATTTCGCAAAACTTCAACCTACAGCTGTCCAAGTCCAACTGTTACAATTTTTTTTATGAATGAAGGACGTCAGTAATCTGGTGTACAGATTATCTTTTCATTTTCATTTCTTTTTCCTCCTTCTGTTCTATTATTTAAAAAAAAAATCTGATTACCTGCACACACCCCACATTCTCGGACAGCTTTATTACCTCAGCCAAGGAGGTTATATTTTCATCTCTCTCCATTTGTTGAAGTCGTGTTTTATTGGTCCTATAGGCCAACTAATCCAAAGGACCGAGGAATACAACTTTGTTACTGTAGAAGTGACCTGCATGCACTTAATGTGTCACAAACTGGTGTGGGTGTGGAAGGCTTTTGAAATGTAGGGTGAAAGGTGAATGTAGGAACTTTGTACTGTAACAACTGTGTATATGAGTGACACTGCGTGTATACCGGTATGCCACTAGTCGTGTGGAAGCACACGAAAGGGCATCCTGCAGTATCTTTTATGTCTCTCCCCAGGAGGCATTAAACCCAGGTTAGAAGAAATGGTAGACAGACGCCCTGCCATCCAGGCCACTGGTGGCTTCTACCCTGAAAGTGGAGGAGTAAACTAAGGTCATGCCTGACTCCATCAGTTGAAAGAAACTGTCCTAAGATTAATGTAATTGCTCAAGGGTCACAAGAGTAACGTGAAAAAGATGTCACCGGAAGGAAGGGGTTAGAGTGAAGTTTTTATCATCAATTCATGATGAGGAAAATAGTAATGGTGTCACTTTCTATCGGCTAACATAATATTATGGTCGAACACTGGTAACTCAGTGGTAAGAGCAACGATAATCATGATAGCCGTGATATTACAGGTGATGGTAATTATGGTGGCAGTAATAATAGTTTTGATGGTTGTAGAATATGGTGATGGTCATGGTGATAGTAATAGCCTAGAACATTGCTGGTGATAATGACGTTGGTGATGGTGGAGGTAATAACGGTTGTGATGACTAATGGTCACGGTGACAGTAGTGGGTATATTAGTAGCAGTAATAGTAATCTTGGTAGGTGATGATAAAAATGGTGATCGATACAGCACTAAAAATGGTCACTGTAATGGTGACTGTATTGGCTGGTGACAGAAAGTGATAGTAGTCGTGAAAAAAATGATGGCATTACTTGTGATTAAAAAGGTACGTAAGGTGTAAATATGGAATACAGATAACAGGAGGTCTGTTGGCCCTGGACGAGGTTATCGGTTGGAGAAAAGGCATATCTTTCTAAGATATACTGTAATCAACGTGTAAGAGAAAAGAATAGAATATCGGAAGGCTTTTCGTTAGCCATCAGACTATCCGGTTTAACTGGTAGGGGAAAAAAAAAAAACGCCATGCATGTTACAAAGAACAACTATGAACATTTTAAAGTACAAGCAGAAAAGGAACGACAATGCACTATAATCTAATCTGATCGGAGATGAGACGAGCCTTAAGGTTTGAAAACTGGCAACTGATTGGTTGCCCAAGTGCAGTCATTATTAATGACACATTTTCCATTATTTTTATTATATGGAATTCAGTAACCGTTCGATGATAAGATTGCCCAAATAAAATATTATATATAGCTATTTGAGTACATTTATTTAATAACGGGGCCTGACAAACTTTATCAGAGGGCCTAGATACGTGCAAAATTTTGAATTCTCTGAACAAAGCAAAACACATCCATGTAAAGTTTTACGAATACCTTGAATTTTTTTCCCTCCATGATCAGGCAAGGTATAGTTAATTATGTCATTACTGCGATGTTATGTGAAATCTATCGTAACAAAACATCGGAATTCCAGTGAATAATGACTGGTAAATACGGGTGAAGAAGATGTCTATCAGAGTCACATTTAAGTATCCCTCAGCCACTACCTTGTTACAGTTCTGTTGCAAGTTCTAACTGGATATTATAAACTAAAAAGACAGAAAACTTAAAGACGTTGTGAAAGCAGAAAGAATACAATAAACTGGTGTGCCAACAAAGTATTACAAGTAAATTGTCCTTGTTCCTGGATGTTCAGGACTCAGTCAGCAGGCTCCATAAGTTCCCTGCCTACCATATCGCCTGCCACCCTGACGGCGTTGGCCCATCCTTGGCCACGGAACTCCCTGGCATCTACACTGCTTGACGTTTTCATCAAAATAGGACGCTCATCAACAGACTTGCTGTCACCTGGAGTCTCCCAGACCCTTCTCCAGCAGTTGTCAGTTTCAATTTCCTGCCTTGTCTCCCATCCTCTGAGCAACGTTGAATGAAGGACGAACAGTCGTGATGCTTCAAATGCTGCGGAATCAGACATATATCACGCTACTTCTCTGCCTTGGAAAAGTGTGAGTGGTGTGCTGCCAACCATGCCTTCCAGATTTTTTCATATCGCGCACCTTCACCGCACACCATTGCTGCTACCACTTCTACTTCTGAACCGCAACCCTTACCTGTGCTGGACTCCTAGCAGTGATGTCCTCGTTGTTATGATCCAGGAGTCATTGTGTGGCATGGTTGTACTAAATGCTCAGGCCCTGCTGTGACCCCAAGAGCCTCCTTACCAAATGCACCACGACTACCACCGGATGCTGCAACCACACTTGCACGTTCAACCACTTCCGATTTTGCACAAGTACTTGTCCTCCATGAAGCTGTTACCTCTCTGCACAGAACTTATGGCACACTTTCATGCCGTTGACGCACGCCTCGATGGCTTTGTCAGTCAGCACACCTGCACCGAAAGCACATTTAGTTCTCTTCTTGAATCTCATCAGGTTATCATCACTACTGTCACCACCCTCATAGAGAGGCTGGATGCTATTGCCTCTCACCTCGAGAGGATCAGCGATCTCTCAACAAAGGATCCCTCACATACTAGATCACAAAGCAGTGCCCATGCTACCTCTTCATCCCCGCCTGACTCCTGTAACCTTAAGGTAAACATAAACTTTGCTTCATGTCACCTCTTGAAATGTCTGTGGAGTCAAAAGTCAATCAAAACTTCCTGCACTCAAGACCCATGTATGTCGTCATCACCCACATGTTATATTCAATCAAGAAGCTGTTGTTGGTCGTCCTGTACCTGGGGAAGAGGCTTCCTCACTTGCTGGCTACATTCCTTATGTTCATCTTGCCAGGAATGGTCTCATTAATTACACTGATAATTCCATACGACATCAACTTCTCTGTTGTCTGTAGATGATGATATGACCTTTCAGCTTTTTCAGGTCACAGAGAGTGATGGTACGATCCGCTTATGTAATGTCTGCTCTGCCCCTAGAAGGATTAAGCTCACTGCTTGCCCTACTCCTGCACTTTGTGGAATGATCTACATGGGTAATTTTAATGTCTGACATCCTGCTCTGGGTGACCTCTCTCCTAGTACAAATCGCAATGGGCTTCCTCTCCTTGAATACATCCGTCACTGCCAACTCACTCACTGGGGTACTGGTTGTGCCATGCACATTCATGAAGGCACTCCTGGTCACACCATAACATGCGGGCAAATGCCATCCCACGTCAGATGCTCTTCCATCCCTATCCTCTTTTTAGACCCCATTGCTCTCAGCCTTCACTATTCCCTCCTTACTGGACCTACATACGACCTCACATTACCATTCCTTCCAAGTACTGCAATATGTACAGTACATCTCATACATTTCTAACTTCCTCCCCACATTTGATTTACAGTCACTTGGCAACTTATGTTCCTCCCTGGTAAACTTTACACATGACTTCTACAGTCTATATATTACAAGATTATGCTTGGACGCTTGATCAGTACATCCTCCATGCAGAAAGGAAAGTGGTGGAAGATAGTCTTGCTCTCCAGAGGCAACCAACACCCGACTGTCTGCACGAATTCCAGGCATCAAGAGGCGATCCAACAATGAGTTTGTATTGATTCCTGGCAGAAGATCATAGATTGCATCAACCATCAGATGAATGTTGGATCCATGTGGCATCTAATAAATAAGGCTGTCAGGAAAAAGCTCTTCAGTGCTCTCCACCACAGTCCAGCTGAGCAAGTGCAAGAACTTATTAATACATGGTCTGAACAACCACAAGCACAGAACCCTCCTGCACATATTCAAGATGCACTCTCCTCCCAGCAAAATGTTTTCACTCTTCATCTGATGGCTGTGGTACTGAAGGCAGAAGATGATGACGTGCTAATAACTGATTACGAATTGCAATGTGCTTTCATTAGGAGTAAGATGACAGCCCCAGGGGATGAGAGCATCACTTACTCAGTCCTTTGTCTACTCCTGAAAGTCTCTGGGAACCCAATGCTACAGCACTATGATCTTTGCTTCTGTATGGGATATGTGCTTCATGCCTGGACCTCCAGCATGATTGTGACTATTCCAAAACCTGGTAATGACAAATTCAGACCTATTTCCCCTCATTCCTCTTTCAGCAAGTTGCTTGAGTGCATCTTCCTTACCCGTCTCATTCTTCAGCTGGAGGACACTCTCGCACCGAGACTGTATGTTTTCCTACCATAGAGAAGTGCACAACACTGTGTAATGGAACTCTACACCCTCCTCTGCCCCACCAGGGTTGAAGCATTCACTGATCTTACAAGTGCCTTTCATGTTGCAAACAGAGATATCATCCACGATCAGCTGGTGGAATATGGTGACCAAAGAAACCTCTTGAGATGAGTAGGGGGCTACCTTCGTGACAGAACCTCGTGTTCTTTGTGAGGGTGCATGTAGCTCCTCCAAGGTCTTCACACTCAGCACTCCACAAGGTGGTGTTCTAAACTCATCTCTTTTTAATGTCCTTATGCACCGGTTACTCTCTCTTCTTCCCAGCAATCCTGGAACTACTGTTACTAAAATGTATGAACTGCAGCATAGTGCCCCAGGAAACTCCCCAACACCCCCACCAGGACCCCACAGAGGAGCTGCTGCTGAACCGCGAGACTCAGTGCGACAACGGCACAAGTCAGCCCGGGCCGTGCGCCCCTATGACACGCAGCCGCCTCACCGTTGCTGTAGCAGGAATCCAACACTACCTTCGGGGAGAGGTACTGCCGGATCGATCGGGGTGGAGCTGCCTATCCAGCTCCAAACAGCGACCCTCAGGAGTTGGCCTGTAGCCACTCCCGCCTTCAACAGGAGTGTGCCTGTAGGCTCTCTGAAGGTGTCTTCCTATTTGGGACGGCTGGTAGCCACCTGCCCCTCATAAGGGAATCGGTGTCTCACCGACCTGAGGGTAATCAGGAGACGGCTGGTAGCTGCTCCTGCCTTCGTTAGAAGGTGTTCTTCCAGGGACGGCCTGTAGCTGCCCTACACCTCCTCCTGCAGGAGTCGGCCTGTAGCTGCTCCTCCTCCTCGCAGAAGGAGACGGCCTGTACTCGCTTCCACCTTTGTCAGACGGCCGGTAGCCGCCCCGAAAGTGTTGCCTCCGAGTCGGCCTGTAGCTGCTCCTCCCTCCAGGAGAAGGAGACAGCCTGTGGCCCTCCCGCCTTCGTCAGACGGTCGGTAGCCGCTCCGAAGGTGTTGCCCCCGAGTCGGCCTGTAGTCGCTCCTCCCTCGGCAGAAGGAGACAGCCTGTGGCTGCTCCCGCCTTCGTCAGACGGCCGGTAGCCGCTCCGAAGGTGCTGCCTCCGAGTCGGCCTGTAGCCGCTCCCCTTCTCTCCTCCAGGAGATGGCCTGGAGCCTCTCCCACCTTCATCAGATGGCCAATAGCCGCTCCGGTGTCCAGAGGCGCGCTGATTCCCCCACTCAGGCCACGGCCAGTAGCCGGGCCTTGGCACCTCATACTCGCGCCCTTGGGCAGCCACAGCCAGTAGCTGGGCCCCACGACCAGAGACAGGTGAGAGCAGTGCTGCCGCCCCAGCGTGAGACGAGTGCCCGGACTCCTGACGTGAGAGATGCAGAAGGATTTTGGAGAGGCCCTACCACCTCCCCTGGCCTCTGCTCCCTATGCCTGGCCCTGGAGAAGACCCACCTGACGGACCCTGTTTCAGGTCGATGCCGCAGCCCCTCCCTGACGGCGCCCCTTGACTCTGGGGGCCGCAGTCCTTGGGTACTCCAGGCCCTGCCCAGGACGCCTGGGAGAGATCTCCCTACGCCCCGACGGCGAAAGACCTCCACCTCCGGCCGAGACTTGAGCCAGAGATTTCTGGACCTGTTTGGCCCCAATCCTGAGGGCCACACCCCTGTACCCAGCCCAGAGAATACAGGCCCCTTCACCACCTGCAGCCCCGGATGAGAGAAGACACCCCTGTGAGTCGTCCTGTGCCCTCTTGGCATGCCCTTCCCTGGCGGTGCTCCTGTTCTGGCAGAATTGTTGCTGGCGTGTCTCCCCGCCACCCCCACCATATAAGTGACTTATGTTAAGTGTGATGTTGCCCCAAGTTAGTGTAACAGAGATATAGTGACATAGTGCATCCCGAATAACAGGTTAAGTGTCCATGAGAAGATAAAAGGGGAATAAGTGATACCACAGGGCGGACTAATAAGAACGAGTGCAGAGTCTAAATACTGGTGAATCAGACTCACGAGTGACGCCCTTGTGTGAAATCAGTAAGACTCCCAACCCGAGAGATTCTCCATAGTAAAATATCCAAATGTCCCTTGCTACCAGGAAATAGCGAAGAGGATGTGTTAATAATACCCTCTCGGTCGTATTACCATAAACACAACGAGACTCTCAGTGCCTTACACCCTCCCTTAGCAAATCTCCTCTCGGCATTCAGTGCGTATGTGAAAACCTGGACTAGTACTATAATCAGTTATCAAAACCCCCTTGTTACCAAAAAATACCAAGTCAGAATCTGTAACATCAATTCCCACTCGATATTACTATAACTATAATCAGACCCTCAGCGCGTCACCCATCTCTCCCCCCCCCTCCGTGTGAGACCCACCCCTGCTCTCCTACGTGCACCGTGATCCTGTGTTCTAAGTAAACCTGTGTTCTAAGTAAACCTGTACACTAAATCTAGAGTGTTAGCATCAGTGTCTGTTAAGCTAGTATCCTGTGAGATACTAATGATCTAGTTAAGGTTTTATTATCCACCAAATATTGTGTTGTACTATCTGCTGTTTTGTCCTGTGTGTGACTGAAGTAATATACGTGTAAAGGTTATTGCCTGGAGTTTTTGTGTCCTACCTCTCTTTATTGCACTAAGTCCTGGTCTCAAAAGAGGACCCCGCTACAAGTTAGGTGTTCTAGGATGAGGAGTCGGGCCTTTTTCACCTAGCATTACAGTTACCTGTTATGCTGATTATATCTGCATTCACTACGGCTTTCCAGAAGATCTTTAACGCTTCTTTCAGTCATTCTATCAGTCATTTTACACTTATGGTCTCGTCCTATCCCCAGAAAGAAGTGGAATATTCTCTCCCCCCAAACCAGCAATGCTTCGAGAACTCACTGTAGGAAATAACGTCTTCCCCCTGTGGAGGCAGTATCTATTCCTGGGTGCACCTGTATGGATTACCCCAACCATCCCCATAAGACAATGTGGTCATCCCATCGTCTGAGACCTCCTAGATCGTCTGCAACAGCACTTAATTCCCTTCAAGTTCCTCACCAAGTATGCTACAGGAATCTCTATCCCTGTGGCCAGAACTATCTATATTGTATTCATACAGTCAGTTTTCAATTACCTCTCCCCTGCTCTCAGTCCACCCCCGAAGGTGTCCTTAAAACCCATAGAAAATTTTCAGAACAAAGTAATGAGATACATCCTGGGCTGTCCCATTTTCACTTGAATACTGAAAATGCAAACTGAACTAAATCCTGCTCCTTCTTGTTGAAAGAATAAAAATCAACGGCTGCAGCATCAAATGCCTTCAATCCCCCCATCTTGCCTCTCATCATTCTTGTGTCATCAGAAATTTACCTGACCCTGCTCTGCTTTGCGCTCCACTTTTGCTCAGTATCTACACCCTCGTTAATAGAGCCTGTTCCATCCTGGAAAAACTTGGTATCAAATTTCCCGTGGATCATGGTCCCCCTCCCTGGAGGATTCCTCATCTGTAAGTCTGCTTTACTCTTACCACCAAGCCAGACCTATCACTCCTCTAGAAACAACCTCCTCTGGAGACCATCATAAAAGTGTCTTCCTCACTTCCCGCCGTGCACCATCTCTACATCAACGGTTCCCTGCAACCAGATAGGAGTGCTGGATATGCCATCTACTCACCCGATTTGGACCCACCTGAGAGCGACTGGGTTGGCTGCAAACTACTGAACTAGTCTAGCTTTACCTACTGTGAGCTACAGGGACTCTTGCATGCAGTAGTCTCCTCTCTCAGCAAAGCCTGCATGGTGTAGCTATCAATGACTCTCGATCTGCCTTTTAAACCATCTCATCTCAAAAACCCACATGTCACTGATTTGTTCAACAAATCTTGTCAGTTAGTTTCAGCTTATGAAAATTCTCTTATCACAGAGTTCTTGTGGATTCCTTTGCATGTCGGAATTGGACCCAATGACACTACTGACCTAGCGAAAAATGCCTGTTGCCTGTCTCCACCTGATGATGCTACATCATCCTTCCCCTGCTACATAAAGAAGATACATTCAGACACTCTTCTCCCTACACTCCATGGCAGGAACACTGAGTGGACAAAGAGTGTTTCCATCCAGCACTATGACCACTTCCGTCTATCTCCTCCCAAGTATCGTAGACATGGACTAATGGTTTGCAGGCACAATGTTGTGTCTGTTTGACGCCGGTTAGGATATCGCCCTGTCTGGCAATTCTCTGAAGCAGGGGACGTGCCCCATTTCTCCTTCTGCAATCTTTGTGACCATTTTAACGCCAACCTTCAGCATTACTACCATGAGTGTCCCTCAGTCAGGGACATGCTGCCTCAGGGACAGTCCCTGACTGACAAATGTAATTACCTACTCACAGACAATCATTCAGATATCATTTTCGTGCGATATCCACACTTTGGTGGTTGCTAACTCTGTATTGCAAACTCCAATACACCTGTGCAACAAAACAGCGTGCTCTGCAAGATGCAAGTTCCTCTGCACATAATATTTTGGTGGATGCTGACTCCTGTATTATAAACTGCAATATATCTATGTAACAAACCAGCTTGCCCTGTGAGACATGAGTTCCTCCACATACAATCTTGATCTTATGGTCCTGTTATAAAGCATGTCTCCCCTGGGGAATAATAAATTTATTAAAACAAAAAAACACCTGCCTTTGTAATGCACTGTATGCCATTTTTATCATGCTTGTGTCATCAGCAAATGTGGATATTCTACATCATATTTCGTTCAGATGATCTATATATACTTGTAAACAAACAAAAGAAAACGACTGCATACTAAACTTGTGAGACTTCTGATTCAACGGCTTCAAAGTTAGATAATTTTCTATTGATTTTGTGTCATTTTATGTACCATAGTCCAATTTTGGTTCCACTTGAAAACACTGGCATTGCAACTATGCATCTTTAGGTTCTGAAGGAAACAGTAAAAGTATCGGAAATACCGACGTGTTTCGCTGGTCGAATGGAGGCTGTAGGTCTTTTCAACGTATTATTAATTATTGGCAACGCTACGCATTTGCAACTATCCATTCGACAAAGCACAAAACCCCCACCTCCCTACACAGTTAACCATGCGTACAAAGGCCCTCCCCCCCCCATCGGTTATATAATACAGAGACATTAAAACTTAAGAAAACTAGAACACCCACAAAGAGTGCATACCTCCGTCATTGCCAAAGCCATTAAAAAGGATCCAGATCCGGATCCGTTGAGATTTGGTGTGGAACACATGGAACTGGGCTTAACCCTCAAATTTATTCAGTTGTTTATTGATCCATGCCCCACTCTTCCAAAAGGTTTCATAGAAATTCATTGAGAACTTTTGGAGATATGATACATAGGATTCGGATCCGAATCCACTCTCAGATTTAATGAGATCTTTCTTGGCCCTTCGGCTACCCTTCCACCGGATTTCATTGAAATTCACTGAGTGCTTTTGGAGATAGCATATGGACAAATAGAAAAATGAACATTGTTGTTTTTGTGCGAGGCAGAAGGAACTAAACACTAGGAGCTAGCTTACAGTTCCTTCCAAGAAAAACCAAAACAATACAAAAGAGAGCCAAATTCAAGATCTGTTCATTTCGAGATGCCTGGACACACTGCGTTTGAAAGACTGGTGATCATAGGAAGTAGAAATACAGACAGAGGGAGACAATTCCAGAACTGACCTGTTGCATAAATGAAGGACTGGGAGTAACGGTTAACTCTTGCATTAGAGAGTTGGACAGAAAAAGATGAGAGTTTGTTGCTAGACAGGTGCTATGCACCTGTCGTAGAGGTGGAGGGATGCAAGCAGACAGTTCACAGGAGCAGTGACCATGGAAGCAATGATAGAAAAGAGATAAAGATGCAACAGTGTGACGAAGAGACAGAGGTTGAAGGGAGCCAGTAAGAGGAGAGTTAATGAGACAAAAGGACTTTGACTCCACCCTATTGAGAAGAGCTGTATGAGGGGAGCCTCCCCACATATGAGAGTTATATTCTACACAGGGGCAAATAAAACCCGTGTATAAAGTCAACAACTGTGCAGGGGTAAGAAAGGTATGGAGTCGGCTTAGCACATCTAATCTCTTGGAAGCAGATTTTACAAGAGATGCAGTATGATCTTTCCAAGATAAATCCTGAGTGAATGACACCCCAGGCATGTTCAAGGATGATGCAAGATTGAGCTGGATGTTTTTAAACATTAGAGAGTATTCCTGTGGAAAATTATGTCAGGTTGATAGGTGTAAGAACTGAGTCTTTGATGCATTAAAAACAAGATTATTTTTACCCCAGTCAGAGATACGAGCCAAGTCAGACATTAGGTGTGCCATAGCCTCATCTCATGTTTGCTGAAGTAACTGCTGAGATGGACGTTGCAGGAACCGAATGGAAAGGTGAAGGATGGAGTCAGTGTACGAGTGGATCGAGTTATATGTACAGCTTAGAAAATCATTGATGAATAAAAGGAAGTGAGTTGGTGATAGGACAGAGCCCTGAGGAACACCACTGTTGATAGATCTAGGAGAAGAACGATGGCCATCTACAACAGCAGCTATAGAACGACCAGAATGGAAGCTGTAGATGAAGGCAGAGATAAAAGGATTGAAACCGTCAGAGGGCAGTTTGAATATTAAAGATTTATGCCAGACTCGATCGAAAGTCTTTGAGATATCAAGTGCAATGGCAAAGCTTATGCCAAAATCCCGAAAGGAGGATGACAAGGAGACTGAAAGGCATGTGAGAAGATTGCCCATCCCTGAGAGAACCTATACTGGCGATCAGAAAGAAGGTTGTGATAGCAAAGACGCTTTAAAACTTTTCTGTTAAGAATTGACTCAAAAACTTTTGAGACACAGGATGTTAAAGCAATAGGGCGATAGTTAGAGGGTTGGGAATGGTCACCCTTCTTTGGGACTGGCTGAATGAGAACAAACTTCCAGCAAGAAAGAAATGTACAAGTTTGATAGACAAAGGCGAAAGAACTTACCAAGGCAGGGTGTAAGCACAGACGCACAGTTCTTGAGGACAACAGGAGGGTCTCCATCAGGTCCATATGCCTTGTTAGTATTGAGGCCAGTGTTGGCAGAAAATACATCAGCTCAAGAAATGTTTATGTCTGCCATGAGGAAGTCAGAGGGGGAAAGTGATGGAGGAATAGCACCGGTATTGTCTAAGGTGGAATTGAAGGACAAAGTCTGATCGAAGAGATCTGCTTTATCAGTAGAAGAACATGCTACAAAGCCATCAGAGTAGAAAAGAGGAGGGAAGGATAATGAGGTAAAGTTGTTAGAAAGGTTTTGGGCACGGTGCCAGAAGGAGCAGGAAGAATTCGAGTTGGAGACTTGAGAGCATTTAGTACGGATGAAATTATTGTTAGTTGAGCAAAGAATTGACTTAGTACGATTCTAGGCAGAAGCATAAAAAAGATATGATTCAGGGGTGGTTTGGTTCTGGTACCTTTTATAGCCCCTCTCCTTGTTGTGGACAGCATTAGAACAAGTGTGATTAAACCAAGGCTTTCTTGCAAAAGGATATGAGAAATGAATATATGCTTCCATGCCTGAGAGAATAACTTCTGTAATGCACAAGGCACACTCAGATGGCTACTGGCCATGGAAGCAATAGTCATTCCAGGGAAAATCAAAGAAGTACTGCATGAGGGCCTCCCAATCCACAGCTCCTATGTGCCATAGTCGACGTTTCTTTGGAGGGTCCACTGGCTGTACCGAAGTGATAGGACAGATTAGGGTTATAAGCTTGTGATCGGAGGAGCCCAAAGGAAAGGAAAGGTAAGGAAGAAGTCAAGTATATTGGAACTCTCTCCAAGGTGGTCAGGGGTACGGGCAGGGTGCTGTACAAGCTGCTCTAGGTCAGTAAGGACAGAAAAGATGTAGGCATGTTCACCAGGGGGATCAGTGAAAGGAGAGGAGAGACAAAGGTGGTGGTGAACATTGAAATCTCCTAGAATGGAGATTTCAGAGAAAGGAGAAATGGATAGAATGTGTTCCATTGTAGAAATAAGACAGTCGAAGAATTTTTGATAGTAAAATTAGGGGATAAGCAAACAGCGCAGATATAATTAGTCAGAGAATGACAGGAAAGCCGAAGCCAGAGAGTAGAAAATTTAGAAGAATCAAGTTCAGGAATACGAGAGCAAGATAAGCCACCTTTGGCTTTGAAATGTGTATAGAGAAAGTAGGAGGATACAGGAAAGGGTTTGTTGTCAGTTGCCTCAGACAGCTGAGTCTTGGTTAAAAAGAGGTGAGGTTTAGAGGAGGATAGGTGGTGTTCAGCGGAGAGAAAGTTAGAGGAAAGGCCGCGAATGTTGCAGAAATGAAAAAGTGAGTCAGACCATGGTTCCACGCAAGTCGAGGAGTTGTCACCAGGAGAGGGGAGGATGGTGAGGGCATTTATGGTTCCCCCCCTGGGGACTCCTAGGCATGATTTAAGTCTGCCATTTTTCTTTTTTTTAATTTTGAAAAGGATGTGTAGTGTGTACAGTGCATGTAGATTGGTGTTGACAGTTAGAGAAAGTTGTATTGGAGAGCATGCTGGCCTACTCTCTATGTTACTGAAACAATGAAAAAGTTCAGGAAAGGGGGATGGTCAGAATCTAGTCCCGAGGGCTGATGAAACCGAAGCTCCAGCTCTCCCTGTCATCAGCTTTCCATCCACCTTGGGAGTACTGCCCTGCTCGACTGGTGCTACAGTCTACTCCTCAGTAGAATACATAACCTCCTCCAACTTCGTTGGTGGAGGTAATTAGTGATATGGAATAGGGCAGTGTGATAGGAAGTAAAAAGCCACCACCATCATCACTCCTACTACCATCATAACCACCACCACCACCACCATCATCACTACCACCTCCATCATCATCTTCGTCATCATCATCACCACCACTATCACTATAACTACCACCACCACCATATCATCATCAATACCACCACCACCTCCACCATCATCAGTAATACCACCATCATCATCATAATCATCTATGCTTTGCTGTTCCAACCCTACATTTGACAATACATGTACTCCCCCCCCACCCTACCCACTTAACCAACCTCATATCGGCCCTCACCTCTCACCCCATAGAAAGCAGATATTAAAGCTAAAAAATTTCATTAGTTTAACCGTGTAAACATGACTTGGTCCCTTATCCCACATCACGTCCCGAGGTTTTTCGCACCTCTGACACCCCCTAATCCCGAGCTATTTTGGAAAAAAAAAATTTGGCTAAAACTTCCGCTTTTGTTGAGAAACAAAGGAAAATCACCAAGAAAGAGCTTACCGTGGTCCATAAGTGGTCGGAACAGGTAAGGTCCCCCGCACCAGGTATCGTATTCTATCATTGACGTGTGAGGCGCTCACGTTTTCTATGGTAGGAAATATTGGAAGTAACAACAAACAACACCTCTACATTTATTGAATTTGAACTAATAAACAATAAAAGTAACAATATAATGAATTTCAAACATATATATATATATGAAAAAAAAGCATTGTACCTTCGGGCGAACATAGTGAGTTAGGTCCGAGTGGTAAAATGCTATGTGCTAAGTTTCTTATATCAGTCAACATATTATTTTTTCT
The DNA here is from genome assembly GCF_032717465.1 of Coenobita brevimanus. Lineage (NCBI taxonomy): Eukaryota > Metazoa > Arthropoda > Malacostraca > Decapoda > Coenobitidae > Coenobita > Coenobita brevimanus. The sequence continues at coordinate 20,758,669 of NC_136957.1, read as the reverse complement.
ACTTGTATACTTCTGTTTCATTGACATTTTACCAATTTTTACTGTTTGTAAATGTTTTCGGCTGTTTCATTCATTATGATGACATGTAGCATAAGTATAGCGCACATCTGCTTACTAAGCGCACTTGCTACGACTCGTATTTCAACATACCCAATTGTTTTATCACTTTCCTATTATTTTTTTCTTTACATAGAACCTTTCCTCCACCACTGTAAATGTTTTCAATTATTTACATTCATTACGAGGGCATTTAGTGAAATGCTAGTGGATATTCACGTAGCAAGCACAATCTCAAACACTCGTGTTTCATCTTCTACTTTATTTTTTCACTCCAATTATACTTTCCCACTTACATTATACATGTTTACACCTCTATACTGCACTATACATAGTTTCTGGCATTATTTATTCTAGTGAGCGTCAGAATGTCGCATGAAAATACCCTCGTAATGTTTCGACAAACATAATACTCAAACACTTACATACAAATTTTTCACATATATTACACACTTTCCCATTTGTTGACTTCTATTTTAATAATTACGGGCCTTTTTCATTACACCGAGCGTCAGGATATCGCATCTATATACACGTGCTAGGAATATTTTGACTTAGAATATTTTTCAGCACTTACAATAATTTGAACTTATATTACTGTATACCCGTTTGCATTTCCCATAATAATATTTACATATTTACGGGCCTTATTTATTGCACTGAGTGACCGAATATCGCATCAAAATACCCTCGCTAAATATGTTTCCACTTACATCATATTTATACATTTACATACTATTTTTGCACTTATGTTATACCCGTATGCACTTTATACTAATATTTTCAGATCAACAGGACTTATAATTTCACTGAGCATCTGTCTGTTGCATTTACTTCAGAGTTACAGCGTCCTATCGCATTCACACCATATTGGAACTGCATCAAGGTGTGATACGTGCTGAAACATGGGTGAATACAGAGACCAACGTCACACTCGACGCACTCACAGCAAGTGTCCTTCCTCTGTGTGGTGAGTCTCACCCGGGAATTGCTACACACGTGACACCTGCGTTGGGGCCTAGGTCTATTTGGCTGGGGAGGGATAGCAGTGGGGAAATGGCGGCCGGATATTCTCAGGGGAGTTTGGGCAATAGGGGCAGTGCGGGTGCGATGTTGGGGCCTTTCAACAGCATACCGTCCAAACATCTCTCTTGTGAGCTCCCTCACAAACCCTTCAAAGGATTCCTGAACTCCTGTTGTCATGGCATGCAGGTGGTGGCAATTCAGAGCAGTGATATCTAGCAAGTGAAAGAACAGTTTCTTATACCACATCATCGTGGTCCTGGCACACTCTACCGTCAATATCATGGAGTCTGACTGGTCCACCAGGCGCATGTTTATGTTATAATCCAGGACACACTCAGGTTTCCATATGTGATGCCTGTTCTCTCTCCGGTAATCCACGGAATCAGTACGGTGCATCAAGGGGCGGTGAACCATGGATAAGAGGCTTACTTCTCTATTATGGTTCCACACAGTTGCAAGTATGTTGTTGGCTTTGAAGAAGACATCCTCATTCCTGTCAAGTTTCCACTCTACCTTGATCATGTGATGCTGGTTCACCTTCATGGTTCCACAGATTCCCGTTTCATGCATGTGTAGATAATGAGCGAGAAGAGGGCTAGTGTACCAACTGTCCAGGTAGAGGACGTGACCACGATGAAGGTACTCTTCTATCATTGTCTTTACCACTGCTCCTAATAGTCCAATACTCCAATCTTCTGTTATGTCTGTCTGTGCACCGGTGTACAAGACTATGTCTTGCACATAACCAGTCCTACAGTCACACATAACAAAGATCTTGAACCTAAAACGGTGCCTTTTGCTGGGTATATACTGCCTAAATGAAATATTGCCTCTCGACAACACGAGACTCTCATCTACGATGAGGTCTCTATAGGGGTAAAATGACGAACGATAGGTTTGCCTCAGGTGATCAAAGACCAACCTAATTTGCCTCATCTTATCTGTGTCATTTGCATTTGCAGGATCATCAGCATCATTAAAATGGAGGTGACTTAGAATTTGTTGGAAGCGATTACGGCTCATGACTTGGCCAAATATTGGTGAAAGCATAACAGGGTCCCTTGTCCAGTAGGCCGGAATTCTGTTCTTTCATATAATACCCATCAAAAGGACCAGGCAAAAAATAAGAACATTTCTGAAAGGGAGACAGGGTAATCATATATGATAGAATGCCTGCTCCTTGTTCCCAATCTTTCACTTTCACGGCACTGGCCGCTTGCAAAACGGTTGGTTTGGTCAACAATCTGCTCCACGAAAGCCTCACTAAAAAACAGGTGGAAAAAATCCATCCTGGTGGAATTAGGGTAAATTCTGGGAGCAATGCAGCCAGTGCACCCCTGCTCAGTGAAGAGGTGAATGAGGGGAGAAAAATCACTCCCATCCTCCCAATTCCATCCCACAAATCCCTCGTCCCCATCATCCCCATCAGTGCCTTCGTCTGGGTGGGGAGGAGAGATGCTGGTGGGGGAGGTTGGGGAGAAGGAGTGCGGAGGGCTTCCCCAATCCCACTCCTCTTCCCTCTGCCTTTACCCTTTCCCTTTCCCTAACCCTTACAGCCTAAAGGAACATTAGGGGGCTGTGGGGATGAAGTTCGGGAATATTGGGGAGCATAAGACGTGCTGGGGAGTGGTTCCTCCCCACCTTCCCCCTCCATCACAACACCACGTGATTTTTCACGCACCCTCACTCGCCCACATGTTTGGGGATATTGGAGAGCATAAGACGTGCTTGGGAGTGGTTCCTCCCCACCTTCCCCCTCCATCACAACCCCACGTGATACAGGACGCAACCTCACTTGCCCACATGATACACCCCGCCGCCTCACACCACCTGGGGAGAGCGATGACTCACTCCCGCCACTCTCACTTTCCATACTCCTCCCTGCACTTTCCCTTTCACTCCCCACTCCCTCCACGGCACTTCCTACCTCCCCAACCAAATACTAGGCCCATACCTGCTCGTCCAACATGGTGTGCGCTCAGGGCCACAATGAGTAATTACCTCACGTCCGTACCATGTGGCAGCACGTCTCATGGCTCTGTCCTCATCCTCGTCATCAAATTCGGGTTCCACATCACATTGGGGCTGGGCAGAGGATGTTCCACGTTGTTTTTTTGGCTGGCTGCCCCTCTCCAGCAGCACAGTAAGTCATGTACTTTCGCTTCCTGGGGGATGGGACTTCTTCATCACTGCTGGTGGTTTCCTCCTCCTCTGGCTGCACTTAATCTTTGTCAACAACCTCGTCATCCAGTGGGGAATCACTGTCGCCTGTAAAGGCGTCCAGGGTAGCTTGAATTTCATCTTCTGAGAGACCTCTCTTCGCCATGTCTGAGCAGGACCGTTGCTAACAGGTGAGTGACCGAGCCGCAGGTGAGCGCGGGTTGCGCGGGGTCGCTAAGTGTCCCCACCTGGTGGCAGGTAGGGGAAGGTCGAGCGACGATACATACTGAAAATCAGACGCGAAATTTGAAAATTGTGCAAATTATGCACCTTGCAATTGCGCGACGTACCAGTACGTCGCCGGGACTGGCAAATGCAAAATGTTGCAACGTACCCATACGTTGACAGGACGCGGCGGGTTAATTGAGGATATGGAAAATGTCATATATATATATAGATAGATAGATATAAATAGATAGATAGATAGATGGATAGATACAGATATATCATCAGCAGCAGCAGCAGCCATTTTGAGTGTCTACTGCAGGACCGGCCTATCCCGACCAAAGTGGGGATGATACAGCCTATGTATCTCTACCAAGTGGCTTAGGCTGTCTAGTAAAGACCATGAAGGGTGAGAAGTGCTTGTAAGTGTGACTGTAATGTTGGAGTGGCTTTGGATGTGTGTGTAGTCTCAGAACCAAGAGTAATTGGCCCGTGGAAGCCGAAGGCGTGCAAGCATAGTAAATAGTATGCGACACTTGTTCGACCACAGCACCCCTAACGTCCACCAAAGATGTTCATGGCTGGAAGAATGCCCTCCAAATTTTATTACCCTGACGGGTCGTGAACCCTCGTTCTCTCATGTGCGAAAGTGCACACTCTACCACTGTACCACAGAGGCTCCATATATATATATATATATATATATATATATATGGAGCGCACCCTCCACTCACTTGATGTAGTGCTGTTCTCAGGTGTCTGTCCTTTCCTCTCCTCCATCTTTCTTTCCTACCATCCTCTTCTGTCTTTCATTCCTTCATTCTTTCCTCTTCGTTCTGCCCTTGGGTGACTCTACACTGAGTGACAAGCCAAATGGTTTCCAGTACACCAGGAAACCATTTACTCTGCTGGGTAGTAACCATATAACCAAATTATGGCGCCTGGTGGTTTAGTGGGCAATTAAGGGACTCTAATAGGATTGAGCCAGTGAAGGTTTATATCCAAAGGATGGTTGGGATTTATCTCTCATGTAATGCCACTGAAGGATGATTGAGGCCGGTCATTCACATCTTTAATATCAGGACCAACTTGCCCAGCCCCAGACTCCTACGCTCCTCATGGGGCAATATAGGATTGGATGATATATATATATATATATATATATATATATATATATATATATATATATATATATATATATATATATATATATATACTGTACACATAGTATATATATATATATATATATAGAGAGAGAGAGAGAGAGAGAGAGAGAGAGAGAGAGAGAGTATATATATATATATATATATATATATATATATATATATATATATATATATATATATATATATATATATATATATATATTGTTACATAGCCTATGATTTCATCATCCTTTGTGTAATTTTAACGCACAGTATGCTGCATGTTTGATCACGAGCGTGTTCTGCCTCAGTCCCCCCCTTCTACCGTTAGAGTAAGTCGTTCTCTCTGTTATTCAGAGCGGGATTGTCAACTCTCTGTCCCCATGGCTTCATTTGCGCGTCCTTCTTACAAGTTGTATCAAGCTCTGCTGGCCCCTATATAATGAGCTCAGTCTCTGCATCATTGCCACTTAGATCTGCTCCTCATTTTGTTCACATCTCTGTCCTCCCCTGTACAGTTATTATTATTGTGAATTTCTCAGGAAGTCTCCAACCATCTAGCAGCTGGGTGATTTGAGTATACGTGTTGTTGCATTTTTTCTTGTACTGTGTAGCATAAGGTTAATTCTTAGGCCTAGTGAGGTTTTTGATTAATGTTGGGTTTTATGTCAGTCATTTTTGATAATAGTTTGTATCTGTAATAATTTATCTGGCATTCACTGAGTATTATCTGGTATCTCATTTTATCAGGGCTGACTTAGATAAATTTACTCTTGCTAATTTCGTGTTAATAGAGGCTATTGCAGTTAACCATATATTTAACCTGTTTATTTGCCATTACATTATCCTTATGAGTCCTGAATGTTTTGTTGTTAGTTTGAGCATTAAACTTTAACTTGTAATTTTACCTAACTCTTTTGTTTTGAACCTGGAACTTTACGGGACAGTAGTGACTCTTAGTATTCTCACTTAAAGTGTACGTTATCTTTCTCTGTTCCGTAACATAAATTTGGCGACCTCATATCAGGATATTCAGGATATTATCATAAGGATATTGCTTGATATTTTGTGACTGTTACTTATTCATGATGTCTACTATTACTACACTTGATGAAGCCAAAGATTTTTTGTCAAATGTGCAAACAGTGTGTGATATAGAAAACAGAACAAAGAATGAACTTAGGCTTGTTGCTCAACAATTGGGAATTGCTGTTCGCTCTCATCATTCTAAAGATCAAATTGTTGACATGATTCATGAAAGCTTGTTTAATGTAACTCCTCCAAATGAGCAAACGCAGATTGAATTAGCTAAGTTACAGCTAGCCCTGCAGGAGGCAAAAGCTAAGGAGGCTGAATTTCAGACAAATGCTCGTATCCAAGAGGCACAGGTACAGGCTCAGGCACAAATTGAACTTGCTAGGATTCAGGCAGACCATGAGTATCGCATGAAACAAGGTGGAACTGGATCATCTAGCTCTGATGATTTTGATGTGGCTAAAAATGTTAAACTTGTCCCTCCTTTTAATGAATCTGATTTAACAAAGTATTTTCAGTTGTTTGAGAGGGTAGCTACAGGTTTTAATTGGCCAAAAAAGTATTGGCCAGTACTCCTCCAAACTGTTTTCACCGGTAAAGCTCAAGTAACTTATGCATCTTTGCCTCAGGATCAATGTGATAATTATGATGTAGTTAAGAGCTTGATTCTTAAGGCCTATGAGCTTGTTCCTGAAGCCTATAGAGTAAAATTTAGGACAACTTATAAGCAAGATAAGCAATCCCATGTTGAGTATGCAAAAATCAAAGAAGATCTGTTAGAGCAGTGGTTAAATTCTAAGAATGTGGATTCTGATTTTGGTAAATTTAAGCAGATGATTTTGCTGGAGGATTTCAAAAGGTGTATTTATAAAGATGTAAGCCTATATCTTGATGAGAAAAGAATAGATAATTTGTCTGATGCTGCAGTTTTAGCTGATGAATATGTTCTCACTCACAAGAGATATTCTAGAGAAAAAGGGAAAGCTGAAAGTAAGTACGTTGCCTCTACTCAGAGTACAGGTAACAGGAAAGAGAATAAAGGAGATGTTTCTCAGGAAGTAAATACCAGCTTCACCTCTAGATTTCAGAAAAGTAAATGTACTTATTGTAGTAAGCTTGGTCATACTACGGAGAGATGTTTCAGGAGACAGCGTGATGTGAACAAAAAGGAGTCTTTAAATGTTCAGTCCATTGGTCTAGTGTCCACTCTTGAGAGTTCCCAGAATTCTTTAACTGAGTTAACTGAACCTGCTTTGAGGGGTAACTTAAATTCTCATGATGGAGCTCCTCTTTTGAGCAGTAACGTGGGTGACACTCTCAAGAGTTCATGTGCTAATTTCCTGTCTGATGGTTTTGTCAGTCCTCTGGACAGTAATGACAGGAAATCAGTTAAAATATATCGTGATACAGGTGCTTGCCAATCCCTTATGCTGACCAGTGTTCTAGGCTCTAATGTTAATTCCTCTGATGAAACTGTAATCTTACAAGGTGTAGGGAATAATTATTTCTCTGTCCCTCTGTGCAGAGTGAATTTAGAGTCTGATTTTGTTCCGTTATGGTTGGGTTGGTTGAGACACTCCCAATGTCAGGTGTAACTTTCTTACTTGGAAATGATATTGGTGGAAGTCAAGTGTGTCCAGCTCCTCAGTTGTCTAGTGAGCCAGTGGCTGCGGCCCAGGATTGTGATGTCCCTGATGTGTTCCCTGCATGTGCTGTCACTAGGGCTAAGTCTAAAGTTACTGGTGATTTAGAGGGTAATGATGATGATGATGTTATCCTAGCTGACACTTTTCTTGCTAATTTGGACCACTCACCAGATGAGGCAGTACCCCGTAGTGTTGATAATTTGTCTCGTCAAGAGTTGGTTGAGTTGCAGGTTGCTGACCCTGAGTTGAAAGGTCTAGCTAACTCTGCTTACAGTGAAGAAGAGTCAGCCGGTGCTTCTACTTGTTATTATGTAAAGTCAGGAGTACTTATGAGGAAGTGGAGACCCCCAACAGCATCAGCCGACTGTGAATGGGAGGTTGTACATCAAGTTGTCATCCCTCGTGTTTGTAGGCAGGATATCATTAGAGTGGCTCATGATTCCAGTTTGGCAGGACACCTTGGAGTGAGAAGACTGTGGCACGCATTTTGAAACACTTCTACTGGCCAGGTATCTTCAGGGATGTTTCCTGGTATTGTAAGTCTTGTCACACCTGTCAAGTTGTGGGGAAGTGTAATCAGACCGAAAAGGTTGCACCTCTAGTTCCCATTCCTCCTTTTGAGGCGCCTTTCACCCGTGTGTTGGTGGATATTGTGGGCCCTCTTCCTAAGACTTCTTCAGGATTTTCTTATGTGTTGACCATGATTGATATGGCTACTCGTTATCCTGAAGCCATTCCACTTAGAAACATCTCAGCAAAGAACGTGGTTAAGGAAATGCTAGGGTTCTTCACAAAGTTTGGTCTGCCCAAGGAGGTACAGTCAGACCTGGGAAGTAATTTCATGTCAAATGTTTTCAAGCAGTCTCTGAAAGAGTTGGGCATCACCCAGATCACGTCTTCAGCTTACCATCCCCAGATCCAAGGAGCGTTGGAGAGATATCATCAAACACTCAAATCGATGCTCAAGAAATACTGTTTGGAACATCAGAAAGACTGGGATAAAGGTCTTCCATTCGTTGTGTTTGCTGCAAGAGAATCTCCAAATGAATCACTGGGCTTCTCACCTTTTGAACTACTGTTTGGCCATGAAGTAAGAGGACCCCTTAAGTTACTCAAGGAATGCTGGCTGTCGGAGGAAGATGACGTCAACCTGCTGGAGTATGTGATGAAGTTCAAAGAACGGCTGTCCACTGCTTTACAGCTGGCGAGAGAGAATTTAGGAGCTGCTCAGGAGAAGATGAAGACTTGGTATGATAAGAAGTCCAGGTTACGCCACCTTCAGCCAGGAGATCAGGTTTTGATTCTGCTACCAGTTCATGGGCAACCTCTTCAAGCCAAGTTTAGTGGTCCTTATTTTGTGGAGAAGAAACTCAGTGATGTCAACTATGTCATCGCCACACCAGATCGTAGAAAGAACAAGCAACTTTGTCACATCAACAGCTAAAGTTGTATCACAGGCGAGACGAAAATAACCCAGTCTGCACTGTAGCTGTTCCACCCGAGTCTGCAAGTGAAGCTCTCCCATGCAGTATGAGCCTCAGCGATAGTTTGGGGAAGAATCCTGATATCATGAATGATCTCCAGACTAAGCTTTCTCATCTACCTCCCGAGGAAAGGCAGGAGTGTTCGGCATTACTGCAGGAGTACCCGCAAGTGTTCCGTGCCACTCCTGGAAGAACTACTGTGTTGATGCATGATGTCGATGTTGGAGACGCAAAGCCAATTAAATTGCCTCCTTACCGTGTGAACCCAGTGAAAGTTCCTCTCATCCAGAAGGAGCTTGGCTACCTGTTGGACCACAAGATGATTGAGCCCTGTCAGAGCGAGTGGAGTTCTCCTGTGACTCTGGTCCCTAAGCCAGGTGGGTCACAGCGGCTTTGCATCGACTACAGACGTGTTAATCAGATAACCAAAACAGACACTTATCCTCTCCCTCGTGTGGAAGATTGCATAGACAAGATCGGAAAGGCTAGGTACATAAGTAAGTTTGATTTGTTAAAGGGATACTGGCAAGTACCTATGACTGAACGTGCTAGGGAGATCTCATGTTTTGTAACACTAGGAAAGACTTTTGCATGTTCTGTAATGCCATATACAGATTGTTTTAGAGACATAAGAAATTTCCTTTGTAAATTTCTTTTTTCTTTGTGGGGAGGTGTTACATAGCCTATGATTTCATCATCCTTTGTGTAATTTTAACGCACAGTATGCTGCATGTTTGATCACGAGCGTGTTCTGCCTCAGTCCCCCCCTTCTACCGTTATAGTAGAGTAAGTCGTTCTCTCTGTTATTCAGAGCGGGATTGTCAACTCTCTGTCCCCATGGCTTCATTTGCGCGTCCTTCTTACAAGTTGTATCAAGCTCTGCTGGCCCCTATATAATGAGCTCAGTCTCTGCATCATTGCCACTTAGATCTGCTCCTCATTTTGTTCACATCTCTGTCCTCCCCTGTACAGTTATTATTATTGTGAATTTCTCAGGAAGTCTCCAACCATCTAGCAGCTGGGTGATTTGAGTATACGTGTTGTTGCATTTTTTCTTGTACTGTGTAGCATAAGGTTAATTCTTAGGCCTAGTGAGGTTTTTTGATTAATGTTGGGTTTTATGTCAGTCATTTTTGATAATAGTTTGTATCTGTAATAATTTATCTGGCATTCACTGAGTATTATCTGGTATCTCATTTTATCAGGGCTGACTTAGATAAATTTACTCTTGCTAATTTCGTGTTAATAGAGGCTATTGCAGTTAACCATATATTTAACCTGTTTATTTGCCATTACATTATCCTTATGAGTCCTGAATGTTTTGTTGTTAGTTTGAGCATTAAACTTTAACTTGTAATTTTACCTAACTCTTTTGTTTTGAACCTGGAACTTTACGGGACAGTAGTGACTCTTAATATTCTCACTTAAAGTGTACGTTATCTTTCTCTGTTCCGTAACAATATATATATATATATATATATATATATATATATATATATATATATATATATATATACATATCATGGAGTAGAAAATATTATCGTGTTCCTGACACACAAAGTTTTCCAAGAGTTCCCCTAGTGACCAAGCGGGCGTTTTCAATACCCAAGGGTATACATAAATATAAAACCTTGAATGATGTGCATTAGTGTGAGTATATGTACTGTACTAATTCATCAATGGGTTAAGATTGCTGGGGCAGGATGCACTGAAATCTCTGAGAAAAATTATGTAAATATTTTTTTACTTTTTTCTGTCAGTCATATACACTACTTAGGACACAGCATTCTAGCTATGAAAAGACACCAGTTCATTATAAGACACATAACTATGTGAAATTTCATAACTCTGTAGTTAATACTTTCTGGGATTTGCTCCAGAAATAAAATCTCTACTCCCGGCCAGCCGCCCAGCCTCCCGGCTCTATGGACGGACACCAATGATAAAAATAACCTCCTCTTCCTTTGTCAGATGGAGGGTAACAAAAAGTAGAGGTTTATAAGGCACTAGTCTCTGGTAAAGTCTTTTTTTTTTTTTTTTTAAACCTTAAATTCTTCACAAACTTGGGTCAGAAAAGAGTTTCGAACAATTTGCGAAACAGATGTTAAGAAGAATAAACGATACTTTTCTTGTTGTGATTTGTTAGGTGCCGCGAATAGTGGGATTATGTGTACAGATATATATATATATATATTGTTACATAGCCTATGATTTCATCATCCTTTGTGTAATTCTAATGTACAGTATGCTGCATGTTTGATCACGAGCGTGTTCTACCTCACTCCCCCCCTCCTCCCTTACAGTAGAGTAAGTCGTTCTTTCTGTTGTTCAGAGCAGGATTGTCAACTCTTTGTCCCCATGGCTTCATTTGCGCGTCCTTCTTACAAGTTGTATCAAGCTCTGCCGGCCCCTATAAAATGAGCTCAGTCTCTGCATTATTGCCACTTAGATCTACTCCTCATTTTGTTCACATCTCTGTCCTCCCCTGTACAGTTGTTATTATTGTGAGTGCTCAGGAAGTCTCCAACCATCTAGCAGCTGTGTAATTTGAGTATAAGTGTTATTGCATTTTTTCTTGTACTGTGTAGCATAAGGTGTTAATTCTTAGGCCTAGTAAAGTTTTTGTGATTAATGTAAAGTTTCATGTCAGACATTGTTCATAATATTACGTGTCTGTAATAATATATCTTGCATTCACTAAGTACTATCTGGTATTTTCATTTTATCAGGGCTGACTTAGATAAATTTACTCATGCTAATTTCGTGTTAATAGAGGCTATTGCAGTTAACCATATATTTAACCTGTTTTTGCCATTACATTATCCTTATGAGTCCTGAATGTTTTGTTGTTAGTTTGAGCATTAAACTTTAACTTGTAATTTTATCTAACTCTTTTGTTTTGAACCTGGAACTTTACGGGACAGTAGTGATTTTTAGTATTCTCACTTAAAGTGTACATTATCTTTCTCTATTCCGAAACATAAATTTGGCGACCTCTTATCAGGATATTCAGGATATTATCATAAGGATATTGCTTGATATTTTGTGACTGTGATTTATTCATGATGTCTACTATTACTACGCTTGATGAAGCCAAAGATTTTTTGTCAAATGTGCAAACAGTGTGTGATGTAGAAAGCAGAACAAAGAATGAACTTAAGCTTGTTGCTCAACAATTGGGAATTGCTGTTCGCTCTCATCATTCTAAAGATCAAATTGTTGACATGATTAATGAAAGCTTGTTTAATGTAATTCCTCCAAATGAGCAAATGCAGATTGAATTAGCTAAGTTACAGCTAGCCCTGCAGGAGGCTCGTGCTAAGGAGGCTGAATTTCAGGAAAAAGCTAAGGAGGCTGAGGCACAAGTTGAAATTGCTAGGATTCAGGCAGACCATGAGTATCGCATGAAACAAGGTGGAACTGGATCATCTAGCTCTGATGATTTTGATGTGGCTAAAAATGTTAAACTTGTCCCTCCTTTTAATGAATCTGATTTAACAAAGTATTTTCAGTTGTTTGAGAGGGTAGCTACAGCTTTTAATTGGCCCAAAAACTATTGGCCAGTACTCGTCCAAACTGTTTTCACCGGTAAAGCTCAAGTAACTTATGCATCTTTGCCTCAGAATCAATCTGATAATTATGATGTAGTTAAGAGCTTGATTCTTAAGGCCTATGAGCTTGTTCCTGAAGCCTATAGAGTAAAATTTAGGACAACTTATAAGCAAGATAAGCAATCCCATGTTGAGTATGCAAAAATCAAAGAAGATCTGTTAGAGCAGTGGTTAAATTCTAAGAATGTGGATTCTGATTTTGACAAATTTAAGCAGATGATTTTGCTGGAGGACTTCAAAAGGTGTGTTAATAAAGATGTAAGCCTATATCTTGATGAGAAAAGAATAGATAATTTGTCTGATGCTGCAGTTTTAGCTGATGAATATGTTCTCACTCACAAGAGATATTCTAGAGAAAAAAGGAAAGCTGAGAGTAAGTACGTTGCCTCTACTCAGAGTACAGGTAACAGGAAAGAGAATAAAGATGATGTTTCTCAGGAAGTAAATGCCAGCTCCACCTCTAGATTTCAGAAAAGTAAATGTACTTATTGTAGTAAGCTTGGTCATACTACGGAGAAATGTTTCAGGAGACAGCGTGATGTGAACAAAAAGGAGTCTTTAAATATTCAGTCAATTGGTCTAGTGTCCACCCTTGAGAGTTCCCAGAATTCTTTAACTGAGTTAACTGAACCTGCTTTGAGGGGTAAATTAAATTTTCATGATGGAGCTCCTCTTTTGAGCAGTGACGTGGGTGACACTCAAGAGTTCATGTGCTAATTTCCTGTCTGATGGTTTTGTCAGTCTTCTGGACAGTAATGACAGGAAATCAGTTAAAATATATCGTGATACAAGTGCTTGCCAATCCCTTATGCTGACCAGTGTTCTAGGCTCTAATGTTAATTCCTCTGATGAAACTGTAATCTTACAAGGTGTAGGGAATAATTACTTCTCTGTCCCTCTGTGCAGAGTGAATTTAGAGTCTGGTTTTGTTAATGGTTCCGTTATGGTTGGGTTGGTTGAGACACTCCCAATGTCAGGTGTAACTTTCTTACTTGGAAATGATATTGGTGGAAGTCAAGTGTGTCCAGCTCCTCAGTTGTCTAGTGAGCCAGTGGCTGCGGCCCAGGATTGTGATGTCCTTGATGTGTTCCCTGCATGTGCTGTCACTAGGGCTAAGTCTAAAGTTACTGGTGACTTAGAGGATAATGATGATGATGATGTTATCCTAGCTGACACTTTTCTTGCTAATTTGGACCACTCACCAGATGAGGCAGTACCCCGTAGTGTTGATAATTTGTCTCGTCAAGAGCTGGTTGAGTTGCAGGTTGCTGACCCTGAGTTGAAAGGTCTGGCTAACTCTGCTTGCAGTGAGGGAGAGTCAGCTGGTGCTTCTACTTGTTATTATATAAAGTCAGGAGTACTTATGAGGAAGTGGAGACCCCCAACAGCATCAGTCGACTGTGAATGGGAGGTTGTACATCAAGTTGTCATCCCTCGTGTTTGTAGGCAGGATATCATTAGAGTGGCTCATGATTCCAGTTTGGCAGGACACCTTAGAGTGAGGAAGACTGTGGCACGCATTTTGAACTTCTACTGGCCAGGTATCTTCAGGGATGTTTCCTGGTATTGTAAGTCTTGTCACACCTGTCAAGTTGGGGGGAAGTGTAATCAGACCGAAAAGGTTGCACCTCTAGTTACCATTCCTCCTTTGAGGTGCCTTTCACCCATGTGTTGGTGGATATTGTGGGCCTCTTCCTAAGACTTCTTCAGGATTTTCTTATGTGTTGACCCTGATTGATATGGCTACTCGTTATCCTGAAGCCATTCCACTTAGAAATATCTCAGCAAAAAACGTGTTTAAGGAAATGCTAGGGTTCTTCACAAAGTTTGGTCTGCCCAAGGAGGTACAGTCCGACCGGGGAAGTAATTTCATGTCAAATGTTTTCAAGCAGTCTCTGAAAGAGTTGGGCATCACCCAGATCACGTCTTCAGCTTACCATCCCCAGACCCAAGGAGCGTTGGAGAGATATCATCAAACACTCAAATCGATGCTCAAGAAATAATGTTAGGAACATCAGAAAGACTGGGATAAAGGTCTTCCATTTGTTGTATTTGCTGCAAGAGAATCTCCAAATGAATCACTGGGCTTCTCACCTTCTGAACTACTGTTTGGCCATGAAGTAAGAGGACCCCTTAGCCCCTATACCGCGGGCTTGTTTACCAATGACTTGCGTGTGCCGTGGGGTTATTTGGGCTCCGACAGACTCTCAAAAAATATTTGCCAAAAATCAGTTATTAGTCCTAGAATAATAAAATTACATATGCTTATGGCACATACCTTCAGCTTTCTCCTGGAATGATTGTTGAGCCTTCGTCAGTTACCGTAGGACTTGTGGAGACCTCTGAAGTAGGGTAACGAAGTCTCCACTTTACACTTCCCGACAACCCGTAATATGATTACCACAGCCAGATACAAACACTATAAACACTATTCTACAATTTTCAAGTAGTTTCGGATCCATACTAAAAAAAAAAAAAAACACGGTGAAAGCAATGGAAATTACGAGCGCGTCTGATCGTCGCACTGGCACTAGTTCGCTCTTAGTAGTCTGTCATTTATTATTCATAAAACCCCTCACACTTTATATTTCTATTACTATATAACATATATATCTACAGTCTTTATTCATAAGTTTCCTTCAGTAGTATTAGTTTATTGTCACTGTAGGGATTCAATTTCTTTCAGTAAAATACGTAGCATTCACTTTCTTGTCCTGTATACTGGCATTGAGAGTGAATGTCACTTTCATCTTCACTCTCATAACTCATAGCATTCAGACATGCTAGAGTGAAACTTTCACTTTCATTACTCCTAGGGTATATACTCGTATTCTTATAATACTACTCATTTACATTTCTATTTACGTTCTCTATTTTATTTACGTTATTTACATTTCTATTTTATTTACACTGTGTTGTGCACTGTCACTTGAAATAACTTATAAAACTATTTTCCATTGTTCACGTATATTTACATTCATTACTTTCACTTGCTGTTTACACATTATTTACACATCATTTACAATTCCACTTGCACTGTTTTACTCAATAGAAAGATCGTAGTCACTCTTTTATCAATTGTCAGCCCTTTACCTCTTTCCACACGAGGTTTAGTAGGGGGTAAAGGTCACAGGGCCATTTGCATGGGGGTGAAAAAAGGCCTTGAAGTCAGCAAGAAGAAACATACGTACTCTCGCTTCGGAAGTTGAGAGTAACCTGATAACGGAGGGCCAGCTGGAGGCCTGCTGAGGGGTTATTCAGAGTTACCAATATTACTTCTTGAAACAGCTAAGTCTAGCACTAATATGATTGGCAGGAAATCTAGACAATACATTATAAATTTGGTAGTTCCAGGTGAATGTAAATATCACTTAGGCTTCTCCCTTCCCTCCTTACATGTATATTTATTTCGAAAATAGATTAGAGGCCTACTTGGGAGATATATATTCAGAGCTACCAATGTTAGATCTTGAAACATCTTTGTTTAGCACCGATATGATTGGCAGGAAATCTAGACAATACATTATAAATTAGGTAGTTCCAGGTGAATGTAAATATCACTTAGGCTTCTCCCTTCCCTCCTTACATGTATATTTATTACGAAAATAGATTATAGGGCATATTTCAAGGGAAAAAAAACAGTGAAAATTAGCGAACGAGTGCACGTGAGGTGTTGTCAGGTGATACTTAGCCAATTCCAGGTGTTTGGCACTCTCACTTACCTTATTTCTTTCTTGTATATATTATTTGGTATAAGAATAGGACATACGGCTTATTTCAATGGATGAAATCAGTGAAAAATTCCAGGGAAGATTTACTTAGCGTAGCACGGCCGGGCAGGCGAGAGGATAGGGTAATGGAGGGGGGGTAGGGAGGGGAGTCAAGAATGGGGAGAAATGGCTAAATTGTCAACAATGGATGGGAGTACAGATGAGATTAGGAGTGCTGACTAGTGTTGGACATTGGCAGTACTGATAGATGATACAAGCCCCCACTTGGAAGCCCGGGTGAATTCAAAATAACACAGAATCACAAAAGCAACGCCCCGCGGTATGATCCCTTGCTCCCAAGCGTCACGAAAGTGACGCCCCGTGGTTAAGGGGTTAAGCTACTCAAGGAATGCTGGCTGTCGGAGGAAGATGACGTCAACCTGCTGGAGTATGTGATGAAGTTCAAAGAACGGCTGTCCACTGCTGTACAGCTGGCGAGAGAGAATTTAGGAGCTGCTCAGGAGAAGATGAAAACTTGGTATGATAAGAAGTCCAGGTTACGCCACTTTCAGCCAGGAGATCAGGTTTTGATTCTGCTACCGGTGCATGGGCAACCTCTTCATGCCAAGTTTAGTGGTCCTTATTTCGTGGAGAAGAAACTCAGTGATGTCAACTATGTCATCGCCACACCAGATCGTAGAAAGAACAAGCAACTTTGTCACATCAACATGCTAAAGTTATATCACAGGCGGGACGAAAATAACCCAGTCTGCACTGTAGCTGTTCCACCCGAGTCTGCAAGTGAAGTTCTCCCATGCAGCATGAGCCTGAGTGATAGTTTGGGGAAGAATCCTGATATCATGAATGATCTCCAGACTAAGCTTTCTCATCTACCTCCCGAGGAAAGGCAGGAGATTTCGGCATTACTGCAAGAGTACCCGCAAGTGTTCCATGCCACTCCAGGAAGAACTACTGTGTTGATGCACGATGTCGATGTTGGAGACGCAAAGCCAATTAAATTGCCTCCTTACCGTGTGAACCCAGTGAAAGTTCCTCTCATCGAGAAGGAGCTTGGCTACCTGTTGGACCACAAGATGATTGAGCCCTGTCAGGGCGAGTGGAGTTCTCCTGTCACTCTAGTCCCTAAGCCAGGTGGGTCACAGTGGCTTTGCATTGACTACAGACGTGTTAATCAGATAACCAAAACAGACACTTACCCTCTCCCTCGTGTGGAAGATTGCATAGACAAGATTGGAAAGGCTAAGTACATAAGTAAGTTTGATTTGTTAAAGGGATACTGGCAAGTACCTATGACTGAACGTGCTAGGGAGATCTCATGTTTTGTAATACTAAGGTCAGACTCAAATATGAAGTCTGTTTGGGTGGGGCCCGCGCGGGGATTTCCCTCTCTACAGCTCTGCCAAACCTCCTCTCTCTCTCTCTCTCTCTCTCTCTCTCTCTCTCTCAGTTGATTGAGAAAGTTTTTATATATTTATAAGTTTTGTTTTCTTCTATATTGTTTCGACCTTTTTTCCACACCACCACTGAGGTAAAAGTCTTGGCGCGTTTTTTTTTTTTTTTATAGAGGTTTCCCCAGTAGGCATAAGATATGTTTTCCTTGAGTTCTTCGTAAATCTTGTGCAATGTAGGAATTTCATGCCTTTCATAGAATCCCAGGACAGTTCTTCTGACCACACGCTTGTCGAAATCGTCGAGATTCGTTACAGTTGCACTGCGCTTCTTTTTTGGTGACGAGAATACAGGCTGTTCTGGTGACATTTGTGTCACACAAGCGTTATTAAATTTTGAGCAGATTCTTTGGACTGTTTTTTTGCTAACGTTGGTAGCTTTGGCAGTGCGAGCAACTGCTCCTGAAGGTGGAATTATAAAGTCTCCAATAGCCTTTTGTTCTAAAAAATACTTGTTCACATTGTAAATAAGTTCTTTCTCCCGACTGTGGAGCACACGAGAGCGAGTCGGAGTAGCTGCCATCGTGGGTGGAGATCAGGGAGGAAATGACCGGTCACCTGTAGTCTGAGGTGGGTGTCCTTGACCTCTGGCAACGTCGGAAAGCGACGTTGTCACGTGGTGTGGAATTTATACAAATCATTGTTATTATCCTAAAAAGCGACACATTCATAGCACTATATAGCCTTATTTAATATATTTAATAAGTACAGAATACTTAATATACAATTTCAAATAGTAAATAGCTGACGTATGACAGAGAGAGAGATAGGTACTGGGGTTGATGCGGCAGAGCTGTAGAGAGGGAAATCCCCTCTCGGGCCCCACCCAAACGGACTTCATATTTGAGTCTGACCATAGGAAAGACTTTTGCATGTTCTGTAATGCCATATGGTATGAAGAATGCACCAGCCACTTTTCAGAAGCTCATGAATGTTGTAACAGAGGGTTTGGCAGGGTGTGTTGTTTATATTGATGATGTATTAATCTTCAGTGACAACTGGAAAGATCACCTATGCCATGTCAGTAAATTTCTTGAGCGTTTGGTTCAGGCTAATCTTGTAGCTAATTTATCAGAGTGTGAGTTTGGTCAAGCTAAAGTTCAGTACCTTGGGTACGTAATTGGTGATGGACATGTTGCACCACCAGGAGCTAAGGTTCAGGTTATAAGTGATCTTCCCAGACCTAAAAGTAGGAAAGAGCTACAGAGATTTTTGGGAATGGTAGGTTATTACAGGAGATTTGTTCTTAACTTTTCAATTCTTGTATCACCACTTACATACCTACTGAAAAAGGGAGTTAAATTTGTCTGGACCGATAACTGTGAATCCTCTTTCAACAATCTTAAAGCTATTTTATTAAGTCAGCCAGTGGTCGCTACTCCAAATTTTGCTAAGCCTTTTAAGATGGCTGTTGATGCAAGTGATACAGGAGCTGGGGCTGTTTTGCTGCAAGAGGATGATCAGGGTATTGAACACCCTGTATCTTATTACAGTAAGAAGTTCACTCCACCTCAAAAGAACTACTCAACTATTGACAAAGAGCTTTTGGCCTTGATTTTGGGTTTACAGCATTTTTCATTTTATTTGTGTTCTGGTTTTGACCCCATAGTCATTTATACCGATCATAACCCACTGAAATTCCCTAGTAAGTTTAAAGATAAAAATCAGAGATTGACAAGATGGAGTCTACTTCTTCAGGAGTATTCATTAGACATACAACATGTCAAGGGGAAAGAAAATGTTATTGCAGATTGCTTATCTAGACTTTAGACAGATTGTTTTAGAGTAATAAGAAATTTCCTTTGTAAATTTCTTTTTCTTTGTGGCGAGGTGTTACATAGCCTATGATTTCATCATCCTTTGTGTAATTCTAACGTACAGTATGCTGCATGTTTGATCACGAGCGTGTTCTACCTCACTCCCCCCCTCCTCCCTTATAGTAGAGTAAGTCGTTCTTTCTGTTGTTCAGAGCAGGATTGTCAACTCTTTGTCCCCATGGCTTCATTTGCGCGTCCTTCTTACAAGTTGGATCAAGCTCTGCCGGCCCCTATATAATGAGCTCAGTCTCTGCATTATCGCCACTTAGATCTATTCCTCATTTTGTTCACATCTCTGTCCTCCCCTGTACAGTTGTTATTATTGTGAGTGCTCAGGAAGTCTCCAACCATCTAGCAGCTGTGTAATTTGAGTATAAGTGCTATTGCATTTTTTCTTGTACTGTGTAGCATGAGGTGTTAATTCTTAGGCCTAGTAATTTTTTTTTTTTTTTGGCCTATCGACCATTGAGGCCGGAGCCTCTGGTCATTAAGGCAAATATATATATATGTATATATATTGACACATATACATATATATACAAACATATATATATACATACATACATACATACACACATCCATGCATATGAACATACACACTTTCATGCACACGTACATATATATATAATAATTTTTATTTTATTATTTTTTTGTAGTTTTATTTTTATTTTTATTTATTTTTTATATTTTTAACCTTATATTACTTATAAAAAAAATACCTAATTTAAAGACCCTAAAACTAACCACCTAACAGACAAATCGCTAACCTATACTAAATCCTAAGAGACAAATAACTAGGCCTACACTAATATTCAAAAAGCCTCGACCAAGAGAACACCATCGACTGCAGATATGTAATGCCTTTCTACATTACATACCTGCACTCATCACCTGATGACTGTCAGTCGAGGCAACCTAATATAGGGGACATCAATATATGAAAGGGAACCAGACGAGTCAGGAACATTTCCATATACGTCAGCTGTCGTCCCTAATTAGAATAACTTAAGATAATATAATGTATTTACATAATTTGTACAAAAATTGAAGAACCTCGCCCAGCAGACCACCATCGACTGCAAGTGCCCAATACCTTCCTATATTGCACACTTGCACTCATCAGCTGGTGACTGTCAGGCGAGGAACTTGGCTTAATGTAGGGGACATCTATATTAGAAATAGATCGGTGGGAGGAGGAACTATTTAAAATATGTCAACTGTCAACCCTAATTAATATTACAATATATACATATTTACTGTTCATAAAAACCATAACCACACAGTAAAAAAGTCACATCACTCTGATCAGTCCGGTCTCTCTCAAGAAAGCCATCAATTTATCAGTCATAACAATGTCCCCATCACCCAGGATAGTGGAAAGGGTGAAGGGGACGTCTGCTGCGCCGCAGTAATGCCTAGTAAGGTTTTTGTGATTAATGTAAAGTTTCATGTCAGCCATTGTTCATAATACTTCGTATCTGTAATAATATATCTTGCATTCACTGAGTACCATCTGGTATTTTCATATTATCAGGGCTGACTTAGATAAATTTACTCATGCTAATTTCGTGTTAATAGAGGCTATTGCAGTTAACCATATATTTAACCTGTTTTTGCCATTACATTATCCTTATGAGTCCTGAATGTTTTGTTGTTAGTTTAAGCATTAAACTTTAACTTGTAATTTTACCTAACTCTTTTGTTTTGAACCTGGAACTTTACGGGACAGTAGTGATTTTTAGTATTCTCACTTAAAGTGTACATTATCTTTCTCTGTTCCGTAACAATATATATATATATATATATATATATATATATATATATATATATATATATATATAGGAAGGAGCAACCAAAGGTTAGAAGCCCGCAAGAATGTTCCCTCCAATAAAAAATAAAAACAAACTAACAATGAGAAAATTCAAGATCTGTTCATTTCGAGAAGACTGAACACATCGCGTTTAAAAGACTGGAGGCCATAAACAGAAGGAATTACAAACAGAGGTGGACTGTTCCAGAGTTGAGCTGTTGCATACATGAAGGAGTGGGAATAACAACTGACTCCTGCACTGCATAGTTAAATACAAAACGGGTGAGAGTTTGCTACCAGACGGGTGCATCGTGCCAGCCATAGTGGTAGAGGGATGCAAACAGATAGTTCAGAGGAGCAGTGATCATTGAAACAGAGAAAAGAGAAGCTGAAACAATGCATCATAGAGCTGAATGTGAAGAAAATACCCACGCATGAGAGTTGTAGGCTACTCGACACAGAGGCGAATACGAGTAAAACCTCTATATACGAGTAAAGTCAAAAACTCAGCGGGGGTAAAGAAGGCATGACGTCGGCTTAGCACACCTAATCTCTTCGAAGAAAATTTTACAACAGAGGTAATATGATCTCTCCAGTATAAATCCTTAGAGAATAAACCCAAAGTACAGTATATTGAAAAATTATGCAGCAGTGAGTTGGATATTGCTGTAACTTAAAGGATACATCAGGAGGATTTGAAGGGTCAAAAGATTTACGAACTGAGTTTTTGATGCATTAAAAACAAGATTACTTTTACCTTATCAGAGATACGAGCCAAATCAGACATTAGGTGAGCCATAGTCTCATTCCTTGTTTGCTGAAGTAACTGTTGAGATGGATGCTTCGCAAAGTGAATGTAGAGGAGAAGAGTGGAGTCATCAGCTCATGAATAGATAAGGTTAAGTTTATGGCTTAGAATGTCATTACTGAATTGAAGGAAGGGAGTTGGTGAAAGGAGAGAACCCTGAGGAGCACCACTACTGAGAGCTCCAGGAAGAGAACGGTGATAGTCTCCATCAGCAGTTACAGAAGAACCGGAGAGAACACTGCAGATGAAGGCACTGATAGAAGGACAGAAACCACAAGAGGGCAGTTTGGAAATTAAAGAATTAAGCCAGACTCGATCAAAAGCATTTGAGATGTCAATTGCAACGGGAACGCTTTCGCCAAAGCGCAGAAAGAAGGATGGCCAGGAGTCTGAAATGAAGGTGAGAGTACCACTAATGCAGTGTCCCTTGTGGGACCGATGGTAGGAATTGGAAACAGGGTATTGATAATAAGTTTACTTTAATAAGTTTTTCTTAAGAATATATTTAAAAACTTTTGAAATGCATGATGTTAAAGCGATTGGGCGATAGTCAGAAGGCTGAGAATGGTCGCCCATCTTTGGGAGAGACTAAATGAGAGGAAACCTTCAAGAAGATGGAACAGTGCATGTTGACAGACAAAAGCAAAAAAGTTAACCTAGATATGGTGTCAGCATAGAAGCACAGTTCTTGAGGACACCGGGAGGGATCCTTTGAGGCCTGTTTGCCTTGCTGGTACTGAGGCCAGTGAGGGCAAAAAGAACATCACAATAAATGTTCATGTCAGACAGGGGCAAATCAGAGGGGGGGAGGTGATGGAGGAACAACACCAGAATCATCTAAGGTGGAATTCGAGAAGTAAATCTGTTTTTCTGTAAACGAAAGCTCAGTGAACCATCAGAACATAAAAGAGGAGGGAAGGATGATGAAGTAAATGTGTTAGAAAGGATTGTGGCAAAGTTGCATATAAAGCTTCAAGAACTGGAGTAGGAAAGTTCAGAATAATGTTATTCTAAACAGAGTTGAGAACAGACTTTGCATAGTTCCCGGTTGATAAATGAGTGAGATGAGAATCAGGGATGGGTTGGCTCCAGTACCTTTTGTATACTTTCTGGTTCTGAGTAGCATTAGAATAAGTGTGCTAAGCCAAGTTTATTTTTTCCTTAGCCATGGGATAAGGGAAATGAGCGTATGATCTCTTGTCTGGGAAAAAAAAAAAAATCCATAATGTGCACGGCACAGTCAAATGACTCTCGGCCCTGGAAGCAATGATCTTTCCAGGGAAAATGAAGGAAATACTGACTGAAGGCCTCCCAATCAACAGCTCCAAAGTGTCAATGCTGCCACTTTATGTGAAGGTCCACAGGCCTTTCTGCAGCGATGGGACAGCTGAAATTGAAAAGCCTGTTGTTGAAGGAATCCAATGGACAGAAAAGATTAACAGAGGAAACAGAAAGAATAATTGCAAGAAAGAGGTCAACTATGTTGAAACTCTCTCCAAGGCAGTCAGAGAATCGGGTAGGATGCTGTGCAAGCTGCTCTTCGTCATTAAGGATAGAAAAGCTCCTGACATATTTTTGAAAATATCCACATCAGGCTCTCCAGACTTCCACGGTAAAAGGAAAAATAAAATGGTGCCAGGCACAGTAAATCTCGCCCGACAACAGTTATTTTATTTTCAACCGTTTTCAAGCCATAGTCCTCTGAAAATCCATGATCTTACATTTGACCTTTCAAAGTCACTCAAGGTCTAAGGTCACGGTGCCAAATGAAAGCCCATACGGGAGTTCCTGTATGTTGATAATAATAATAAATATCTCTATCTTTAACCGGTCTAAAGTTTTAGCCCTCTGAACATAAGTGACCTTGATTTTGACCTTTCATGGTCATTCGAACACCTCCAAAATTTAAGCACTTTCTTTTGGGCCCAGTGCCCATATATTCTGAAAGTATCATGTAATTTCATTCAGCCGTTTGTCCGTAATGTTGCCAACAAACATACAATGAAACAGACCAAGAAACTCGACCAAAAACAATACTTCGCTGCACTCCATCCAGGCGAGGTAACGAGGAATAAAAAACACGCAGACTCACTGAATAACAGCATCACCCACCTTGCTCACCCAACACACAGCAGCACAAAAATCGCATGTACCTACCTGGCTCAGCACACGACCAGTAATGAACACAGACTGAGAACGAGAAGGAGGGGGTCTGTCTATGAGTGATAAGGATGACTGTGAGAATGTTACGTCAACATTACGAATCATTTTGTAAAATTTCTCAGTATACCCTTTTAGGACATGACGGATCTAAACCCCTTCATTCACATTATCTATTTCATATTGTATTCTTTCCTCACATAGAATAAGTTATTTACCTTTGGATATGTGTTTCTAAGTGAAATTCACTAAAGCTTTCACTGACTTCAGCATTGCAAATGGTCTACCCTCTGATTAATGTAATTATTTGGAGTTAATGAGAATACACCAATAGACTGTCACCAGATTTATTCATCGTAGTAAATGGCTTTCCGTCCAGTCTCCAGCAGTATTTTCAGTACATAATAAATTCTTTTTTTTTCCTGGTCCTACCACCGGATAATTATATTCGTGCTGAAAACGGGTTCTCGTTCCCAGACGGTAAAAATAAATAATCCTCAACCCTTTCAGGGCGAGAAATCTTCACTGTTTCATGTTATCAAATAACAGACGATTTTAATTACCCAACAAATGGCTCTCGGTCCTCTTAGGACTAGCGTTTTTGCTAAGAGAATGCTTTCCTTACTCTATTCTTCTTACAACACCATTATGTCATTCAGGTTATGAAAGGAAACCAAACAGTATATCTGGTGTACGTTTGTGTAATTACCTTACCAGGACGGAGTCTGGCGAGGTATTGTTTTTGGTCTCTTTTCTTTGTTTCTTTGTGTGTTATTAACATTACGGCAAAACGACAGAATGAAATTACATGAAACTCTCAGGATATGCGGGCACTAGTACAAAATGAAAATGATTAGATTTTGGATGTAATCGTTTGACCCTGAAAGGTCAAAATCAAGGTCACGGACTTTCAGAAGGCCATAACTTTAAACAGGTTGAAGATAGGGATATTTACCATTACCAACATATAGGAAGTCCCACCCTGTACTTCATCTTCAAGTACCTGAAACTTATTTGTAATTGCTCCAGTCCCACCAGTGTTACTTACCTTAGCCTTGCACCCTCGCCTGACTGGCCGGAAGCCATTACTGTCATCAAGCCTAGTCCCAGCCTTAACTAGCTGAGTTTCTAAGTTGTCTGCCTTACCTACCACTTCCTCTACATGCACTGCTTTAGCACTCGCCATTTCAGTTTCATTCTCCCAACATTTCTACCTGCCACGTAACACGTTAATTGCCTCAGTGTTTTTCCTGATATCTAAATTAAGACTTGTTTCTAACGCACAAAGCAAACCTGTATATCATTCATCCTCTTTCACCATGAACTCTCCTATAAACTCCCTAAACTGTTGGGTAGGGATCATCTTAGAGAGGCTTCGGAAAAAATCCGAAAGCAGGTCTTCACCTGAGCAGGTCAGAGGTCGAGCGATGTTAATAGCAATAGTAATAGTAATGGTTGCCCCCCCTCCAGAAAAAAAAAAAAGTTTCCATAAGTTATGATGTGTGTGTGTGTGTGTGTGTGTGTGTGTGTGTGTGTGTGTGTGTGAAGAATTGCACATATAGAGATGGTCCATTTCCTGAGGTGTAGTGGCTACTAGTCCTTTTCTATTGAGGATGGGGTGGGTTGGTTATGTGATACATGATTTTCCAGGCAGGTTCATCAGTTAACTTGAGAAGAGTTGTAGATGAGAACAATTATTTCACATTCAGGGGTGCCCCATCATGAAGTGTTGTACAATATGTGTCTGCAGAGAGTATAGTCAGCCAAAAAAGTCGTGTCTTCGTTCCGAACCCCATAAAAATTCAAACAGATCAGTGAAAGCAGCAGGGATTAGATTCATAAGTCTGACAACTGCGTCAGACCAGATGGTGGTGGATGGAGGTGGAATAGTGGAGAATGTGTTTGCTGTCATGTTTTATATGCAGTACCATGGATTGCTGTCGAGTGAAAGCCGTTGGGAATAACATGCTGGTTAATTGGGTTATAGTCAACATTTAACATTGTCACTAAATATCTACACATGCATCATCATGAGTTTACATATAATCAATATATGCTGCAAGAGTCGAGTAGGGCAGTACTCCGAAGGTGGATGGAAAACTGATGACAGGGAGAGCTAGAGATCCCGTTTAGTCAGCCCTCGGGACTAGTTCCTGGCTATCCCTTTTTGCTGTATTTTTTCAGTGTTTCAGTACACAGGGAGTAGGCCATTATACTCACACATAAAAGTTTCTCTACTGCCAACACCAAACTACATGCACATTACACACTGCAGTTCCTATTTAAAAAAAAAAAAAATTGAGTCATTGCACCAAGCCTCGGAGTCCCTATGGAGTGGGGGACCATAAATTCCCCCACCATCACCATCTCACGGTGACGACTCAACGAGTTGCCTGGAACCACTGTCTGACTTTCTTCTTCACTTGTGGTAATACATAATTGTAACATTGAATGAATTGTTACATAATATTGTGGTAATGCATAACTGTAACACTGTATGAATTGTTACATAACATTGTGGTAATGCATAACTGTGACATTGTATGAATTGTTACACAATATTGTGGTAACATTGTGGTAATGCACAACTATAACATTGTATAAATTGTTACATAATATTGTGGTAATGCATAACTGTAACATTGTATGAATTGTTACATATCGTTTGTAGTTACATAATTGTAGCAAGTGTAACATAATGCAATCGTTTGTCGTTACATAACTGTAATGATTGCAGTCCTGACATCACTAATCCGGTCACGCTGCAGTTGATGATAGTGATGAAGTGCCATGCCACTGCATCGTGGAGAACAACAATTTGCTTTTTTTTTTTTTTCACTCATAGAAGGAATTTGTGTGATATTTTGGCATTTGTAGTAACACACCTATTTTCATTTGATTGTTATGCGGTCATATATATATATTTTTTTGTATGTATTGATTTTCTGTAGTTTGTTTTTCTTCGTTTGTCTACGCTTTTTCAGTGTTGTCCGAGGTTGCATAATTGCTGGCTAATTCCCTTGGGACCCATTTTTAAGGTTTAGTTTATATTGCACAGATATTGCTGAAAATGATATTATATAGCCCATATTTTGTTATTTTATATAAAAAAATATATATATACCTTATATACAGTATTAACTATATACACTGACTTGTTGTTCACTTGTACCTATCGTGGACAATATATGTGTCAGCACTGTATGAAAATCTTTGTCTTCACGACTGTGTGGAAGATGTTGTTCATTCTTGCTAATGTCATTTATGTTGGCCATTTTTTTTTTTTTTACTTAATTTGTCTGTTTCCACTAGATAGCTTTAATTAATAAATGTTTAATATAGTTCTTTTAATCGCTCACTGAGCAACTGTGATAGTATATTTTCTTTATTACTTTGTAGATGTAATAATGTATAGTTGTATGTATGAAGCACGTATTTTCTGTAGGTGTAAATGGTAACACTCGTTGGTAGTATATAAATGCTATAATAAATGAATGAATATATACAGTGTAAAATATTTATTGTTGGTGCAAGTATTATATGATTGAATTATTAAGATAACTGAAGCAGGTATATGTATTTAAGTTGTAACTATACAGCACATTTTATATGTTTGTGCAGAAGTTTTTTGTCTATCACTGTGTATTGTATAACTGAAGTAACTATGTAACTCACTAATTTTTACCATGGTGGGAATGGTGTGAGCGGTGTTGCACGTGGTGATAGCATTGTCCTTCATGGGTTGATTGACGTGTTGTGCGGTGTCAGACACACGTTGATAGGCGTGGCGTCATCTCAGCAAACACGTATGGTGACGTCGTCTTCCCACACTGGTAGCTGTTGTGAGTAAATGAGTAGTGACGAGTAACTTGAGTGAAGATGAGTGAGTAAGATGAGTTGTGAATATGGGCTTGGTATTTGCTTCATCGTCTTGACCTTCTTGCACTCTTGCGTCAGCGGTGGAGGTTGGGTGGAGGTGGCAGAGAGAGAAGGGTGAGGTCAGGTGGTTGTGCACTGAGTCGTGTCTCGCTCTTCATTTGTTTGTTTTGATTTTCTTTCTCGATGTATTCTCGGTCCTTCTTTTCTTGTGATTTACTCGTTGTGGGATGAAGAATATGGCTACTTGTAGGTGCGTTACAAGATTATACAGATGACTCGTAGAGCTGTTACTTGTAGTTGATCGTAAATGGTTGTAGTTCGTTGGTTCATCATAGAAATTGGAAGATTGTTTGTATCAATATTTTGTTAAACTACTGGCAAGGCGTCCTGTGACCTCTTCACCTCTACATCAAAGTGATGATCGAGGAGATGGAGAGGGGGTTGGAGAGAATACTGTCAGGAGCTGGTTGTGAGTTGTTGGTTGTAAGAGGTATTGTTTGTTTTCAATCTTGATAATGTAGAATCAACTGTACACTCATAGACTTGTAGGCTCGTAGGCTTGTAGACTCGTAGGCTCATAGGCTCGTGGGCTTGTAGACTCGTAGGTTTGTAGGCTTGTAGATTCGTAGACTCGTAGGCTTGTAGGCTTGTAGCTTGTATTTTGTAGGAATTCACTGTAGAACTGAAGCTAATCTTGGTTAGAGTCTCGCCTGCGTTGTAGAAATTCACTGTAGATTTGTAGACGAGGTTCGTACGTTCACTGCCGCCATATCTTACAGGAACTTTGTAGCTTCATGTAGTATGTTTTGTAAATCAGTTATACATATATTAGACTCATGGACGAGCGGCTGCTACACGTGAGTAGTTTTGTAAGTAGATAATCTTCGTTGCCTTTTGTCATGCAATGACGGGAGAGGTAAAGATTAGTATGGGACTTTTTTTATTTGTCTTGGAAAAATTAACAAAGTCTCTCACACACGAGTGAAGTATAAAGTAGAGTCCCGCGAGCTACCTCCCTCTCTCTTTCTCTCTCTCTCTCTCTCTCTCTCTCTCTCTCTCTCTTCCATTCTCTCCCCCATGTTGGTAGCCTCGTTCTCCCTACTACCTGTCGTTTCTATGGCCTGTCTCCTTCTGAGCTCAGATTCCTACATTCTCGTAAACCAGGGGTCGTGTCATGTGTGCTCTACTGTCGTGGAAGCTTCTAGAATACTGTATGTCTGTGTGTATGTACTGCTTCCAGTGCACGATCAACATTCCTTCACTTAAAGAGTAGCAAGCTAATTTCCCATTCCCACACCTTGTCTGGTACTCTGTCTATCTATCTATCTATCTATCTATCCATCATGCTTTCTGTTATGATTTGTAATATATAATATGGAGTCCTGACACCGCAACATTCGTGGCCTTTCCTCTAACATTCTCTCCGTTGAACACCATCTCTCCTACTCTAAACCTCAACTTATCTTCTTAATGGAGACTTAGCTGTCTGAAGTAACTGATAGCAAGCCCTTCTCTGTACCCTATTACTTTCTCTATACTCATTTCAAAGCCAAAAGTGGCTGTTATGTATATGTATGCAACAACATATCTTGCTGTCGTGTTCCTGAACATGACTTCTGAATTCTCTAGTTTCTAGTTTTGGCTTTCCTGTCATTCTCTGACTAAATAATTACATCTGTGCTGTTTATTTATCTCCTATTTCTGCTGTCTATAAAAAAAAATTCTTCAACTATCTTATTTCTACGATAAAACACATCCTACCCGTTTCTCCTTAAATCTCTATTCTAGGAGATTCCAACATTCACTACATCCTTTGGCTTTCCTTTCCTTTCACTGATCCACCTGGTGAACAAGTCCACATCTTTTCTATCCTTAATGTCCTGGTGGAACTGGAACAGCTCCCTACCGGTATCCATGACTTTCGTGGAGAGATCCAACATACTTGAATTCTTCCATATACCTAATCCTTCTGCTTACGCTATTAATCTTTCCTCTCTGGTGGGGTCCTCCGATCACAACCTTATAACCTTAACTATTCTCTCATTCCAATACGGGCTGTGGGCCCTCCAAAGAAACTTTGGTTGTGGTACTTTGGAACTGCTGATAGGGAGGCCCTCAGGCAGTACATCTTTGATTTTCCAAGGAATGATTATTGCTTCCATGGCCGAGAGCCATTTAAGTGTCCCTTGTGCATTAAGGAGGTTATTCTCTCTGGCAAGGAAGAATACATTCCTTTCTCATATTCACTGACTAATACGAAAAAGCTTTGGTTTAATCATGCTTGTTCTAGTGCGATTCACAACATGGAAAGGGGCTATAAAAGGTACTGGAGCCAACCCACCCCTGAATCACATCATTTTTATTTTTCTGTCTGGAATTATGCTAAGTCTGTTCTTCACTATGCTAAAAATAATTTCACCCGTGCTAAATGCTCTCAAATCTCCAACTCGAATTCTTCCCGCTCCTTCTGGCACCTTGCCAAAAACCTTTCTAACATCTTTACCTCATCATCCTTCCTTCCTTTTTTCTACTTTGATGGTTCTTCAGCTATTTCGTCTACTGATCAAGCAGATCTCTTCACTCAGACTTTCTCCTCCAATTAAACCTTAGACGATTCTGATGCTGTTCCTCCATCATTTCCCCCCTCTGACTTCCTCATGGCTGATGATAAAATTTCTTCAGCTCATGTATTTTCTGCCATCACTGGCCTCAATACTAACAAGGCTTATGGGCCTGATTGGGTCCGTCCTGTTCTCCTCCTCAATAGTAACTAGGCATATGGGCCTGTTGGGGTCCGTCCTTTTCTCCTCAAGATTTGTGCTTACACCCTGCCTAGGTAAACTTTTTCACCTTTGTCTATCGACATGTACGTTTCCTTCTTGCTGGAAGTTTGTTCTCATTCAGTCTGTCCCAAAGAAGGTGACCATTCCCCACCCTCTACCTATCGCCCAATTGCTTTAACATCCCGTGTCTAATTATTCTGATTTCAAGTCTATTCTTTAAAAAAAATAATAATAATAAGTATACTATCACAACTTTCTGATCATCAGTATAGGCTGCGTCAGGGACGTTCCTCTGGCAATTTTCTCACCTACCATTTAGACTGCTTGTCATCCTCATTTCTGGACTTTGGCGAAAGCTTTGGCACTGCACTTGACATCTCAAAGGCTTTTGATCGAGTGTGGCATAAATCTTTAATTTCCAATCTGCCCTCTTACAGTTTCTATCCTTCTATCTGTGCCTTCATCTCTAGCTTCCTTTCTGGTCGTTCTATAGCTGCTGTTGTAGACTGCCATCATTCTTCTCCTAGTTCTATCAACAGTGGTGTTCCTCAGGGCTCTTTCCTATCACAAACTCTCTTCCTTTTATTCATCAATGACCTCAGCCATACACCTAACCCTATCCACTCATATACTGATAATTCCACCATTTACCTTTCCATTCAGTTCTTGCAATGTTCATTTCAGCAGTTACTTCAACAAACAACAGATGAGACTAGGGCACACCTAATGCCCGACTTGGCTCATATCTCTGGCTGGGGTAAAAATAATCTTGTGTTTAATTCATCAAAGACTCAGTTCTTACACCTTTCAACTCGACAAGTCTTCCATAGGAATGCCACTAATGATTAATAATATCCAGCTTAATCCTGCATCATCCATAAACAAATCTGGGTCATTCTCTCAGGATTTATCTTGGAAAGATCATATTACGTCTTTTGTAAAATCTGCTTCTAAGAGATTAAGTGTGCTAAGCTGCCTCCATACTGTTTTTAACCGTGCACAGTTTTTGACTTTATACACGGTTTTATTTGCCCCTGTGTAGAGTACATCTCTCACATGTGGGGAGGCTCCCTACATACAGCACTTCTTAAGAAAGTTGAGTCAAAGGCTTAATTACCTCCCTTCCTCTTTATGGCTCCCTTCAGCCTCTGTCTGTCCACCGCATTGTTGCATCTTATTTCTTTTCTATCGCTACTTCAGTGGTCACTGCTCCTCTGACCTGTCTGCTTGCATTCCTCCATCTAAACGATGGGTTTATAACACCCGTCTAGCAACACCACCCATCCCTGACCGCCTTGGAGGGAGTTCCAACATACTTGACCTCTTCCTTACAACTAATCTTTCTGCTTACACTGTTAATCTTTCGTCTCTGTTGGGCTGCTCTGATCACAACCTTATTATTTTAACCTGTCCTATTGCTTCAGTACGGCCAGTGGATCCTCCAAAGAAACGTTGGTCATGGCACTTTGGAGCTGCGGATTGAGAGGCCCTCAGGCAGTACTTCTTTGATTTTCCATGGAATGATTATTGTTTCTATGACCTGGAGCCATCTGAGTGTGCCGTGCGCATTACAGAGGTTATTCTCTCGGCTATTTAAGCATATATTCCTTTCTCATATCCTCTGACTAATGCAAGAAAACCTTAGTTTATGCATACTTGTTCTAATGCTGTCCACATCAAGGAAAAGGCCTTTAAAAGGTACCGGAGCCAACCCATCCCTGAATCACATATTTTTTTATGTTTCTGCTCGGATTCAAACTATATCTGTTCGCTCCTGTAAAAATAATTTCATCCATACTAAGTTCTCTCAACTCTCCAATTCGAATTCTTCCCACTCCTTCTGACACCATGCCAAAAACCTTTCTAACAACTTTACCTAATCATCCTTCCCTCCTCTTTTCTACTCTCATGGCTGTGTAGCTATATCTTCTACTGATAAAGCAGATGTCTTCGCTGAGACTTTGTCCTCCAATTCCACCTTAGATGATTCGGATGCTGTTCCTCCATCATTTACACCCTCTGACTTTCTCATGGTTAACATTAAAGTTTCTTCAGCTGATATATTTTCTGACATCACTGGCCTGATTACTAGCAAGGCATGTGGGACTAATGGGGTCACTCCTGTTGTCCTCAAGAACAGTGCTTCTGTGCTTACACCCTGCCTAGCTAAAGTCTTTCACCTTTTTCTATCGACTTGTACATGTCCTTCTTGCTGGAAGTTTGCTCTCATTCAGCAAGTCCCAAAGAAGGGTGACTATTCCCAACCCTCTAACTATCGTCCTATTGCTTTAACATCCTGTGTCTCAAAAGTTTTCGAGTCTATTCTTAACAGAAAAATTTTAAAGCATCTTTGCTGCCACAGCCTTCTTTCTGATCGTCAGTATGGGTTCCGTCAGGGATGCTCCACTGACGATCTTCTCCCCTACCTTTCAGTCTTCTGGTCATCCTCCTTTCGGGACTTTGACATAAGCTTTGCCACTGCACTTGACATCTCAAAGGCTTTCGATCGAGTCTGGCATCAATCTTTAATTTCCAAACTGCCCTCTTACGGTTTCTATCCTTCTACAGTATCTGTGCCGTTATCTATAGCTTCCTTTCTGGTCGTTCTATGGCCGCTGTTATAGACGGCCACCATTCTTCTGCTAGTTCTATCAACAGTTGTGTTCCTCAAGTTTCTGTCCTTTCATCAACTCTCTTCCTTTTATTCATCAATGACCATCTTATATGTACATCTACCCCTATCCACTCAAACGCTGATTATCCCACCATTCACCTTTCCGTTCAGCTCCCACAACGTCCGTCTCAACAGTGAGTTTAACAAACAAGGGATGAGGCTATGTCACACCTAATGTCTGACTTGGCTTGTATCTCTGACTGGTGTAAAAGTAATCTTGTTTTTGATGCATCAAAGACTGTTCTTACATCTATCAACCCGACAAAATCTTCCACAGGAGTACCCACTGATGTTTAATAATATCCAGCTCAATTCTGCATCATCCTTAAATATACTTGGAATTTCATTCTCTCGGGTTTTATCTCGGAAAGATCATATTACATCTTGTAAAATCTTCATCCAAGAGATCAGGTGTGCTAAGCTGACTTTTTACCTTACATGTATTTACCCCTGCACAGTTGTTGACTTTATACACGAGTTTTATTCGCCCTTGTGTAGAGTACAACTCTCATGTGTGGGAAGGCTCCTCACATACAGCTCTTCTCAATAGGGTGGAGTCAAAGTTTTTTCGTCTCATTAACTCTCCTCCTCTTTCTGGCTATCTTCATCCTCTGTCTCATCGCTGCAGTGTTGCATCATTATCTTTTTTTCTATCTCTCAGTATTTAAGGTGGAGATATGGCAGTTTTAGGCCAAGTAAAAAGGGTAGTCATTTCTGCTGATGATGAAATTTCAACATGTAATAGAATCTATAGGACAGTCTCATGAAAGAAAATGGAAAGGATGGTGGTCAAAAGCAAGAGTAAGTTGATGAGAGATAGAGAGAGAAAAAAATGGAGGGGAGGGGTAGGACGACAATGAAAGTAATAGACATTGTCCTCCCCTTATTACGTGATCATGGCTGACGTATGGAGGGTATGGACTGTTGGGCGGCGGGCCGGCGCTTGAGTGGGACTGAAAATGTGTCAGATGTCGCTTACTATGTAATTATTGTTATTAATCTATAATCCTGAAGACGAATCTTAAGTTATATTTTCACTAGATCAAATATCTTTCATTTCTTCAACACCATAAATTAAGTTTGGACATCAGGAAAGTTATGGAAAACATTAAAGAAACAACTTTTCTTTAATGTTTTCCATAACATTTTCCAGATTCAGGGAGTTTTGTCCGAACCTTAAAGAATGCGAGTCATCACCTGTTTGTGAGATCGTGCAAGTATGCAATTTTACAGATGCACCTGACAGTGGAGGTAGGATGTAAAACCTTGGAAATCAATATTTTGAACCGATACCACAGGCTTATTGCATATGCAGTGTTCTCTATCTTTATATACCTAGGCTGCTAACCCCAAACAAAGGGAGGTAGCCGAGACAGGACGACACACTCCCAATTTACTCATCCACACACACACACACACACACACACACACACACACACACATTTCTTTGTACCTTAGCCCCAAGAGAAGGGACAGATACTCACCGTACCACACCGCACAAGTGTCAACTGCGCAGTGCAATCAGTGACAGCCACAGCAGGGTCTGACAACAAAGCTGGTTTACCCCTGTCATATCATAATGAAACCATCCGCTTACCCGCACCTGACCTGATCAGCTGATTAGACCTAATGGAATCATAATCTTAGTCCTTCTAAGTAGTCGTAATGACTGCGTAATCGATTCTTTGGATTATGGAGTCACTGTATGTCTAGTTACAAAACTTCTACCATCCCCTGTTACAGCTCTACCCATCTGGACTTCATGACATATCCTTGCTTTACATTTTGACACCAAAGGAATCGGAAACGTGGGGGTGAGGGTAACAGTTGCACCCTCTGAATTTTTAGTGAACGAGGCAAATGTGCGATTTTGCCCCCCCACCCCGTATATCTTCTCGTTAATTCATTAACCTGTCACGTCCCGAGCTATTTCGCACCTCCGACACCCCCCAATCCCAAGCTATTTTGGAAAAAAAAAAATTGGCTAAAACCTCCGCATTTGGTGAGAAACATCGAAAATTCATAGGGAAATCACTCACCTGAGGTTTAAAATACTCGATATAGGTAGCAGTAACTTCTTACCTTAATGTGTTTTCTATCAGGCTGGCTGCAAAGAAAACGAGTTCTATTGGAGGGTAACTATTTCACACCACTCATAAACGGTGTTTATATATTTATTTGGTACGAATTTATATGTAGTACGAGAGCATATATTTTTTTTTCAAACAGTAACATAGGCATTATAAGCATTGTTTCACTCACTAACTCATCAACATACCTGACCTTTTTTGGCAACATTACCTGATCATCATTTCTGACTGTTTCTTTGTCTAATGCTATGTAAACTTTGTCCTCCACATTGTCATCGATTGGGGAATCACTCTGGCCCTGAATGTCTTTACTGGCCAGGTCACTGGTAACAGGTGAATTGCTGAGACAATGGCTTGCGTGGGGGGGGGGTGTAAGGCATTGTGCCTGCCTGGCATCTTGTAGAGGAATAGAGGAAGGTGCCCCGCGTATATGTGGGAGGGTAACTATTTCACACCACTCATAAACGGTGTTTATATATTTATTTGGTACGAATTTATATGTAGTATGAGAGTATATTGTTTTTCAAACAGTAATATAGGCATTATAAGCATTGTTTCACTCACTAACTCATCAACATACCTGACCTTTTTTGGCAACATTACCTGATCATCATTTCTGACTGTTTCTTCGTCTAATGCTATGTAAACTTTGTCCTCCACATTCTCATCGATTGGGGAATCACTCTGGCCCTGAATGTCTTTACTGGCCAGGTCACTGGTAACAGGTGAATTGCTGAGACAATGGCTTGCGTGGGGGAGGGAGGTTATGTGGTGTAAGGCATTGTCCCTGCCTGGCATCTTGTAGAGGAATAGAGGAAGGTGCCCCGCGTATACGTGGGAGGGTAACTATTTCACACCACTCATAAACGGTGTTTATATATTTATTTGGTACGAATTTATATGTAGTAT
The DNA here is from genome assembly GCF_032717465.1 of Coenobita brevimanus. NCBI lineage: Eukaryota > Metazoa > Arthropoda > Malacostraca > Decapoda > Coenobitidae > Coenobita > Coenobita brevimanus. Next base: position 20,722,171 of record NC_136957.1, on the reverse strand, counting down.
GAGAGTATATTGTTTTTCAAACAGTAATATAGGCATTATAAGCATTGTTTCACTCACTAACTCATCAACATACCTGACCTTTTTTGGCGACATTACCTGATCATCATTTCTGAATGTTTCTTCCTCTAATGCTATGTAAACTTTGTCCTCCACATTGTCATCGATTGGGGAATCACTCTGGCGCTGAATGTCTTTACTGGCCAGGTCACTGGTAACAGGTGAATTGCTGAGACAATGGCGTGCGTGGGGGTGGGAGGTTATGTGGTGTAAGGCATTGTCCCTGCCTGAGATCTTGTAGAGGAATAGAGGAAGGTGTCCCGCGTATATGTACCAGAAATTATGCACGAAAATTGAAAATTGTGCAAATTATGAACCTTGCAATTGAGCAACGTATCAGTACGTCGACGGGACTAGCTGTGACAAAACGTTGCAACATACCCATACGTCAATGAGATGCCTCGGGTTAAATATGCTGTGCTGCACTGACAATGAAAAATATATTTGATATCGTAGACTACAGTGTCTTATTCTTCACAAAAATAGCTTTCCTACACTGGTCAATCAACCACCTGCTTTCATTTACTTCAGAAGTATATAATAGCCATATTTGAAAACAAAAAAAAAGAACCTTGCAGTTTCTCCCTATCCATTCAGAGACTGGCAGGTGCATGAGACATCTCTCTTCAATATTCAAAAAAAAAAAAAAAAATCCAGAATTAGAAAGAAATGGTATCTGGGCCAACCACTAGGTCCCGACGATTTCCGGACCCACGGCCGTTGAGGGGTTTCAAACCCCCACCTAGTCTATGGCCTTTGACCGATTTTGATGAAAAACAATAGGTTTCCAGAGTTTATGAATATCTACCTTTTGATTTTTTTCCTCCAGAACGATTGGTGGAAAATTGTGACCTGTATAGAGCAGACAGACAGACAAACATACGGAACAGACAAAAATGCTTTGCCAAATCTTTCGATTCCAGCAAGCAACAAACTAACCCCAGTAAAAACATAACTTTCTTTGTGACGGTAAGAAACCACCGTGCACAGGTTTTGTTGAGTATGAAAAGGCTTCCGACTCAGTGGATCACATATCAATTATAAATTCTTTGCGGGAACAAGGAGTAAATGAGAGCACTGGCAGACTGTTCGAAAACTTATATGAAGGAGAAACTGAAACAGTTAAATTACATTAAGACTTGGACAAAATTATGATTGAGAAGGGCATTCGTCAGGGAGATACAATTTCACCAAAATTATTAACAGCATGCCTAAAAAGTATTTTCAGAAGGCTAGACTAGGAGAACAAAGGAGCAAACATAGATGGAGAAAACCTAATCCATTTAAAATTTTTAGATGGGATTGTCCTAATCTCAAGAACAGCAGAGACATTGCAAGAAATGTTAAATGACCTAAACCAAGTAAGTCTCAAAGTAGGGCTAAAAATGAACCTGAGTAAAACTAAAGTACTGTTTAATCCAAACACACCAAAAAGCGCCATCAGAATTAGCAAACAAATTCTTGAGGAAATCGATGTGTACAGTTATTTGGAACAAACACTAAAACTAATAAAAACTATAATACGAGGGGCAGAGTATGGTGAAAATATAGAGGTGGTTAAAAGAGAGAGGGAAAAAAATCTAGACAGTTAACAGAGAAGGGTAAACAGGCGCGAGGAACGGAGAGAGGAGGAGACAAACGACAAGAGAGAGAGAGAGAGCCGTATTCCTAGACCTTGGCCATTGTCATCATCATCGTATCGTTACGACAGTCATCAGCTGTGATGGTGCTCGTCGTCATAGTATTCCTAGTCATGTTCGTGACGTCTTTCATAGCAATAGTCAGAACGTTCGTATAAGTGTTACCAACCGATGCGACTCTTACATTGGTTCGAACCCAGATTCAGATTCAGATGTTTATTTACTGCTCTATTACTGTAGAGATATAGGCATTCGAACATAAAAAGAATGTGTGAAAATCATATAACTGTAGCAGTTCTTATATAAATAAGATTCGCAATATCTCTGTCAGTTGGTATGCTTCTTTATGTAAACAAACCCTCGTTGATCGACATGACCAACAAGGACCAAACTCATCCTCTCTAATCCATGCTGACACAAAACAATGATAATATGTATTAATGCAATATAAAACTTTACATATTTCATATATTATATGAAACATCTACAGTACTGTACTGCGTACCCTCAAATAACAACCTAACCCATCCTTACCCTCAGTCTAAAATATGTAAAGATTAGCCACACCACCTATTTCCACAAGGTAGGTTAGGCTAGGTTTATCTTGGTTTAGTTTTACAATAATGGAAAGGCAAGAAGGAAGCTGGACACACTAATGGGTAATGTGTGACTTATGACATTTATAGATGATATTTTTTAAATTCCATATTCACCAAAGCGATGCTACAGTGGTATTTAAACACAATACAGGTTTATCCGGAACTTAATTAAATCTAATCTGAATTAACCTAGCCTGTCTCTCCCAAGGAGGTTGTCAGAAGCCAAATCGAGTGAGTGAATGAAAAAGATTGGAGAAATAAGGTAGGATGGCTAATGTTTACCTAAAGATAAGAGTTTAAAAAGTTGTGAAAAAAAAATTGCGATTGTATGGGAAATGCGTGGCATACAGCATAGTGCCCCCCAGAATGAGATGAGTGATGAACAGCATAGTGCCCCTGGAAATGCACCAACACCCCCACCCAAACCCCACAGAGTAGCCGCAGCAGAACTACAGGATGCCGTGCGACAACAGCATGTCAGCCCAGGCCGTGCACCCCTATAACACCCAGCCATCACATCGTCACCCTAGCAGGAGGAGGACAATACCTTCAGGGAGTGGGACTGCCACATCAGCCAGGGGTGGAGCTGCTCAATCAGCTCCAGACAAGGACCCTCAGGAGACGGTCTACTGCCACTCCCACCTTCGCCAGACGGCCGATTGCCACTCCTAAGGTGTTGCCCCCGAGTCGGCCTATTACCGCTCCTCCCTCCGGGAGAAGGTGACGGCCTACTGCTACTCCCGCCTTCATCAGACAGCCGATTGCCGCTCCGAAGGTGTTGCCCCCGAGTTGGCCTATTGCCGCTCCTCCCTTCGGCAGAAGAAGACAGCCTACTACCACTCCTGCCTTCGCCAGATGGCCGATTCCTGCTCCGAAGGTGTTGTCCCTGAATCGGCCTACTGCCGCTCCTCCCTCCACCAGAAGGAGCGGCCTACTGCCGCTCCCGCCTTCATCAGACGGACGATTGAAACTCCGAAGGTGTCCAGAGGCATGCTGACTCCCCCACTCAGGCCACGGCCAATTGCCGGGCCTTGACGCCTCATAGTTGCACCCCTGGGCAGTCATGGCCAATTGCCGGGCCTTGGCGCCTCATAGTTGTGCCCCTGGGCAGTCACGGACAATTGCCGGGCCTTGACGCCTCATAGTTGCGCCCCTGGGCAGTCATGGCCAATTGCCGGGCCTTGGCGCCTCATAGTTGCGCCCCTGGGCAGTCACGGCCAATTGCCGGGCCTTGGCGCCTCATAGTTGCGCCCCTGGGCAGTCACGGCAAATTGCCGGGCGTTGGCACCTCATAGTTGCGCCCAAGGGCAGTCAAGGCCAATTCCCGGGCCTTGGCGCCTCATAGTTGCGCCCCTGGGCAGTCACGGCCAAGTGCCGGGCCCCACGGCCAAAGAGAGGTGTCGTTAGTGTCATCGCCCCAGCGTGAGACAGGCTCCTGGACCTCCACTATCGGAGAGTCCCAGCGAGGCCACACGGCTTCCCCTAGCCTCTGCTCCCTACGCCTGGCCCTGGAGAAGACCCACCTGACGGACCGTAGTTCAGATCGGTGCCACATCCCCTCCCTGACGGCACCCCTCAACTCTGGGGACCGTAGTCCTCAGTCACTCCAGACCCTTCCCAGGATGCCCAGGCATGATCTCTCCATGCCCACGAGGCGGCGTAAGACCTCCACCTCCGGCCGAAACCTGAGCCAGAGATTTCTTGACCTGTTCGGCCCCAGTCCTGAGGGCCACACCCCTGAACCTAGCCCGGAGACTGCGGGCTCCTTTGCCACCTGCAGTCCTGGACGCGAGAGGACGCCCCTGCGATTTGTCCCGTGCCCTCTCAGCACGCCCACCCTTGGCGGTGCCCCTATCCCGGCAGAGTTGTCGCTGGTGTGTCTCCCCGCTGCCCCCACTATACGAGTGAATCCTGTTAAGTGTGGTGTTGCCCCAGAACTAGTGAATTGACCTGTGTTAAGTGTGACGTTGCCCCAGAATTAGAGTAACAGTGATACAGTGACTTAATGTATGTTGGATATCGGGGCGAGTGAAATCACGGGAGGATGAGTAAGGACGAGCGCAGAAACTAAGTTCTGGTGAATCAGACCCACGAGTGATGCCCTTGTAGAAAACCAGTAAATCCTCTGTAGTAAAATACACCCATGTCCTTCGTTACAAGAAAACAGTAAAGAAAGTGTTAATAATATTCTCCCTGTTGTATTACCGTAAACACAGTGAATTCCCAGTGCCCTCCACTCCCTCTCTTTCTAAGAATCTCCTCCCACCAGCTAGCGTGAACTTAAACGAGGAATAGAATCAAATGTCAAAACCCCTTTGCTATCAGAAGATACTAAGTTTGAATTAATAATACTTACCCTTTTCCAATATTACTATAACTCTGTTCTGACCCACCGTGAGTCACTCCCCACCCCCCATTGTGTGACTCACTATTGGATTGGCATCGGTATCAGTTAAGCCAGTATCCTGCGAGATCATATCTATATATACCTATATATATATATATATATATATATATATATATATATATATATATATATATATATGTATATATATATATATATATATATATATATATATATATATATATATATATATAGGTATATATATATATAGATACTAATATCCTAGTTAAGGTTTTATTTCTTTGTCATAAATTGTGTTGTAATATCTGCTGTTTTTGTCCTGTGTCTGACTGTGGTAATATACGTGTAAAGGTTATTGCCTGAAGTTTTTGTGTCCTACCTCTCTTTATTGCACTAAGCCCCAGTCTCGAAAGAGCACCACGCTACACGTTAGGTGCTTTAGGACCAAGAAGTCGGGCCTTCTCCACCTAGCATTACACTGGTGGCCAACGGTGGTTCTTGACCCGGGCGTAGAAGAGAGGTAGTGAGGAAATATTTGGCAACACGGCAACTAAACAGCATGGACAGTTACCCAAGTCTGACCCCGACCAGTACGATATACATACGTATCTGACAATAATTAAACCATTACTGGATATTGTCTTTGAAAATGACCAGCAGAAAATCGCAATCACACTCTCACTATTGGGCAAAGTGGCAGCGAACATAGCACCGAAAATCGTCCCGGAGCTCGCCTGCCAGAACTTTACAAAGTTTGCTATTCAACCCATCACCCCATCATTAGGGAGAGTGGTGGCTCTATCCCAAATAGATAGCTGTTCATTTGACAGGGATTTAGATAATACCCTGATACAGGCAAGACTCCTAGTTACTGCTGCCTACCTGGAGGCAAATGAGGAAACCCGGGATCAGCACACGTTTAACACTCTGCTCAGAGAGCTTCCGAGTGTTGTCAGACAACATTTCACTATCCATGACCGAGCCGGAGACATGGATAGAGATATCCAGCTCATATGGCGCCTCCTGACTGCCTGCCCTACTCCCCAGCAAATTAATGTAGTCAAGAAATTTCCCACTCAACCCCTGGCTCCTCCAACCATGCCACGACTGCCCATGCCTCACACCAGCCCTCCCCCGCTGCCCAGTCCGCCTAGAGCACACCCCTTTCACCGGCGTCCCGCCCCACGGTAAAATCCGAATCTGATCCTAGTGAATCCATGGGAATTCACAGCCTGCAGCTCCTGCTGTCCCCTACATGACATACGGGACCAGCTTAACCCCTTAACCGCGGGGCGTCACTTTCGTGACGCTTGGGAGCAAGGGATCATACCGCGGGGTGTCCCTTTTGTGATTCTGTGTTATTTTGAATTCACCCGGGCTTCCAAGTGGGGGCTTGTATCATCTATTAGTACTGCCAATGTCCAACACTAGTCAGCACTCCTAATCTCATCTCCCATCCATTGTTGACAATTTAGCCATTTCTCCCCGTTCTTGACTCCCCTCCCTACCCCCCCTCCATTACACTATCCTCTCGCCTGCCCGGCCATGTTACGCTAAGTAAATCTTCTCTGGAATTTTTCACTGATTTCATCCATTGAAATAAGCCCTATGCCCTATTCTTATACCAAATAATATATACAAGAAAGAAATAAGGTAAGTGAGAGTGCCATACACCTGGAATTGGCTAATTATCACCTGACAACACCTCACGTGCACTCGTTCGCTAATTTTCGCTGTTTTTTTCCCCTTGAAATATGCCATATAATCTATTTTCGTAATAAATATACATATAAGGAGGGAAGGGAGAAGCCTAAGTGATATTTACATTCACCTGGAACTACCTAATTTATAATGTATTGTCTAGATTTCCTGCCAATCATTTCAGTGAAATACATAGCTGTTTCAAGAGCTACGTTGGTAGTGCTGAATAACCCTCAAGTAGGCCTCAACCCGGGCCGGCCCTCCTATCAGTTCTCTCTCAGATTCCGAAGAGGAGGTACGGCTCATCCTCTTGCTGACTTCAGGGCCTTTTTTCACCCCCATGCAAGGGCCCTGTGACCTTTACCCCCTACTAAACCTCGTGTGGAAAGAGGTAAAGGGCTGACAATTGATAAAAGAGTGACTACGATCTTTCTATTGAGTAAAACAGTGCAAGTGGAATTGTAAATAATGTGTAAATAATCTGTAAACAGCAAGTTAAAGTAATGAATGTAAATATACGTGAACAATGGAAAATAGTTTTATAAGTTACTTCAAGTGACAGTGCATAACACAGTGTAAATAAAATAGAAATGTAAATAACGTAAATAAAATAGAGAACGTAAATAGAAATGTAAATGAGTAGTATTATAAGAATACGAGTATATACCCTAGGAGTAATGAAAGTGAAAGTTTCACTACAGCATGTCTGAATACTATGAGTTATGAGAGTGAAGATGAAAGTGACATTCACTCTCAATGCCAGTATACAGGACGAGAAAGTGAATGCTACGTATTTTACTGAAAGAAATTGAATCCCTACAGTGGCAATAAACTAATACTACTGAAGGAAACTTATGGATAAAACCTGTAGATATATATAAGTGTTATGTAGTTATAGAAATATAAAGTGTGAGGGGTTTTATGAATAATAAATGACAGAGTACCAAGAGCGAACTAGCGGAAGTGCGGCGGTCAGACGCGCTCATAATTTTCATTGCTTTCACAGTTTTTTCTTTTTTGGAGTATGGATCCCAAACTACTTGAAAATCATAGAGTAGTATTTATAGTGTTAATATCTGGCTGTGGTAATCATATTACGGGTTGTCGGGAACTGTAAAGTGGAGACTTCATTACCCAAATTCAGAGGTCTCCACAAGTCCTACGGTAACTGACGAAGGCTCAACAAACATTCCAGGAGAAAGGTGAAGGTATGTGCCATAAGCATATGTAATTTTAATATTCTAGGACTAATAACTGATTTTTGGCAAATATTTTTTGAGAGTCTGTCGGAGTCCGAATAACCCCGCGGCACACGCAAAACATCGGTAAACATGCCTGCGGTGTTGGGGTTAAAGCTGCTCGCCACAGAACCACAGCCCCGGGTTCACATAAGGTGTCCTTGTTGGAAGGTGAGACCCAAGAAGACGAACTGGCACCAATGGACAAGCCCCATGCGGGAGAACAGGAGCAGGAACAGGAGAAAGAAAGCCCCGGACAGCTGGATTTTTAGGCCCGCCCCCGCACCAACCCACGGTGGTGGGGACTATTACCCCTAAGTATCGCCTCCCAGTGTACCACAAGATGAGATTAAATGGCATGAAGGCCAGACTGCTAGTCGATACAGGAGCAACCAGGTCCTGCCTGTACAGTCACTATTTCTTTCGCCACAGATCGATTTTTGGCCCACTCCGCCCTACTGCCACTCACCTTGTGGACACGGGGAATGGCCCCCTGCCCATCTGTGGGGAGACTCAAGCCTTATGGGTCAACACCCACCAGGCAGTGTCCACCCAACATCAATTCATTATCATTGACTCCTCCTGCCGAAGCTACGACGGGTATTTAGGACTGGACTTGCTCCAAAAACTCGGAGCTACCATTGACTGCCACTACCAACAGCTCCAGTTCCGTCCCCCACTTCGCCCCACCCAGGCCGTTTGCACCTATACGCCACGGCCACGGCCAGAAGATTTGCCCCCTCCCCCCCTCCCATGCCCCCCTCCTCCTCCCCTCCCTCCACCCCCCTCTCCTCCTCCTCCAGTGCCCCCCCCCTCCTTCGCCCCTGCTCCTTCCTTCCCCGCCACCATCTCCGCCGCTGTTACCATTCCCTCCCACCACGAGGCTTGGGTGCCCCTTAACCGGCCCTCCGGTCCCTCTGTTTTGTTCTCCCCCCTCCTCCAATCGGGAACCCTTTCTGCCTGCCTTTTATCTCCCACTTTTCTCCCTGCACAAAACACCGCCGTCCGCATAGCTAACCTCGCCCCTTCCCCCCTTATCCTCCCCAAAAGGCTCGTTATCGGAGAGATGTAGGAAGCCGAGCCCTGTGCCCCATCCTCCTCCCACTTCCCTACCCCAGTACCCCCCATTCCCAACCATCTCTCCACCCAGCAGTCAGACACCCTATGTCGCCTCATCCTGGATTTCCAGGACCAGCAGACATAGGGCTCACCACGTACCTGTCTCATGAAATTCACATGACAGGCCTACCTATTAGACAGCCTTCCCGACGGAAGAACCCCCGACCAAGGGAGGAAGAGGACCGCCAGGTACGTGAAATGTAGAGGCTGGCCTCATTTCTCCCTCCACCAGCCTTTGGTTCTCCTCTGTCGTTCTAGTAAAGAAGAAAGACGGCACGATGTGATTTTGTATCGATTACCGCTGCCTGAACAATGTCACCATCAAAGATGCCACTCCCCTCCCACGAACTGACGATTCCTTAGATCCCTTTATGGGTCATCGTGGTTCTCCACCCTCGACCTCCAGTCTGGGTACTGGCAGGTCCCTGTACATCCAAAATACCGAGGCAAGACGGCCTTTTCCATGAGCAACAGCAAACATTACGAATTCAGTGTCCTGCCGTTCGGCCTCTGCAATGCCCCTGCCACATTCTCCAGGCTAATGGAATCTGTCCTGAGTGGCCTCACTTGTTAGATACGTCTGGCCTATTTGGACGACGTCATCATTTTTAGCCAGACCTGGGCTGACCACTTTCAGCGCCTCCACTGAGTCTTTACTAGGAATTGCCAGGCAGGCCTCAAGCTTCACCCCTCTAAGTGTGTCCTGGCTGCCAGGACTGTCTCGTTCCTGAGACATGTTATTTCCCAGCAGGAATCTCCCCGGATCCCAACAAGTTCCGTGCCATAGCGGACATACCGCCACCACAGGACGTCCACGGTGTCCACGCCTTCCTAGGACTCACGTCCTACTATCGTCACTTCGTGAAGGGGTTTCCGCAAATTGCAAAGCATCTTCACGATCTGACCAAGAAGGGGAAACAGTTCATCTGGACTGAAGAAAGGCGAGATGCCTTCCAACAGCTAAAACACAAACTCGTCTCTGTCCCCATCGTGGCTTTTCCCGATTATGCCCTCCCTTTTCGCCTCTACCCAGATGTTTCTCTCACCGCAATAGGCGTCGTTCTAGCCCAGGTACAAGCCGGCCGAGAGCACATCATTGCATGCGCCAGTCGCACATTGAATCCAGCTGAGAAGAATTATGCCACGACCAAGCGAGAATGCCTCGAAATAATTTGGTCCCTCCAACATTTTAGGGCTTACCTTTCCAAGACCCACATCACGATCATCACTGACCACCAGTCACTTCAGTGGTTACGCCAGTCTGACTCACATAATGCTCAACTTGTTAGGTGGCGCAAAATCCTGGAGGAATTTCAGTATGAAATTTCCTACAGGCCTGGAAAGCTCCACACCAATGCAGATGCCCTCTTCCCCCTCCCCATCCACGCCGTGCAGCCAGATCTGGACCTCCTACACTTATGGCACCACAAGGAACGGCCCCCCTGGATTCCCACCCACCTTTTCACCAAACTATGCCAACAGGGCGACCACCTCCTAACGCCGTCCGGGCATATCCTCCTGATCCCCGATGCGGTGCGTGACACCCTGTGCCACCTTCATGCCTCTAACGGCATCCATCTGGGTACTAAGAAATTATTACAAGTGTTTAACAACACTTACTTGGCGCCAAACCCCTCCACCCTCACCAAGGAAATCATTCAAGCTTGCTGTGCCTGAGCACTGGGAAAAGATGTCACCTGGACTGCCAGACCCTTGGGCTACATCACCGCCCACAAACCCTGGCAACTCCTGGTGATAGATGTAGTAGGCCCTCTCCCTCCCAAATCTGGATATAAATATGTGATCACCTTTGTGGACACGTATTCAAAATTTGTAGTAGCCTGTCTGGCGAAAGAACATCATGACATCGCCGTCACCGATGCCCTTCTCCGACACGTGTTCCCTTGTTATGGCATCCCTCAAGTCATTCATTCTGACAATGCCACTGAATTCTCCATAAAAATCTGGGAGGAACTCGCCAGAATCTTTGGGTATAAAATCTCCCACTCCTCTCGTTACTGGCCACAGGGGAACGCAGTATGTGAACGTAGCCATCATACTCTTATGAATCAATTATGTACAAGCATCGAGGCTACGAAAAACGACGAAAGGCCGGCTCATGTGAAGATCAATCAGTGGGGCATAAATTCCTGCCCCCCAGAGGACGGGGTTTCCCCAAATAAATGAATATTCGGCGAATCCCCTCTCCTACTACCACTGCACCAACACCGGCAACCACCTGCCTCCGCTCCCACTACAGACCCATTGCACCTTCTGAAGAGGGCCGGCTGCACCACCTACAAAAAACTCTAGACCTCGGCCCCGACACAGCCTCCAACCCCTTCAGCCCAGACGACACTGTCGTCATCGCCCAACTTCCCACCCCCTACAAACTCGCTGCCCGCTTCACGGGGCCCCACACAATCACCCATGTCCCCAACCCTTACCAGGTTGTCGTAGATTATCACGGCACCCCGTGCACCCTCCGAAACCACCATGTGCATCCTTTCCGCACGCCCACCTCTGCCACCCCAACCCCACACCCCCAACCTCCCCCTGCTCCCGCGCCGTCCTTCACTTCCACATATGAGTGCTACATTTCCTCCTCGCCATCCCCACCACACTCCCTACCACCTCAGCCTCCCCAGCCGCCACCACCCCCCGCGCCTCACCTGACATCTCTCCCGCCACACCTACCTCCCCTTGCTCACCCTCACCCCCTCCCTCCACTGCCCCACCCTCACTGCCCAATCCCAAGTGTTCTGCCCACACCGCCACACCCTCACCACAACCCACTACCACTGCCTTCCGCCCACCGCCCTTGCGTGTGCCCACTCCAACACCCTCACCCCCCACTGTGCCCCCAACATGCACAGCAGCCCGTACTACCTAACCTCGCCCACCCCGCAGACCCACTTCCCCACCCACCCCCACCCTCAGAACCACCACCACCCGCTCCGGCCGTCTCTCACGCCCACCCACCCGATACACCCATACTCTTACACTACCCGCCTCCCCACGACTTCACACTATCATGATACACCAAGCCCAAATCCCCTCCACCTACACTCCCCAGAGACTCAATGCCGCATTACCACGGCACAAAACCCGACCCCAACCCTCGGTGTCCAGCATACAGCTCCCTACCACACCAGCAACAACACCGAGCAAGATGAAGGTGAGATGGGCCATATGGGCACCTACCCTCGTCAAGAACCGCCGGCTCTGTGGACCACACCACATGCTAACCCTTCTCCGTTCCACCCTCACCACGTCCACGCTCTTCCTCACCTGCGACGCGGAGCAGGAAGAAAACCCCTATACCTCTGCCTAGCAGGCCCTACTACAACACCTCCAGCCAGCGTATGCCACACACGACACTCACGTATACCACCTCCAGCCACAGGGACGTGACTTTTCCCAGAGGGAGAGTGGTGAAATGCATGGCATACAGTATATGCCACACCGACACCCCCAACCGGACCCCATGGAGTAGCCACAGCTGAACTACGGGATGCCGTGTGACAACAGCATAAGTCAGCCCAGGCCGTGCGCCCTATAACACCCAGCCTTTGCACCGTCACCCTAGCAGGAGGAGGACACTACCTTCGGGGATTGGGACTGCTGGATCAGCTAGGGGTGGAGCTGCTCAATCAGCTCCAGACAGCACCTTTCAGGAGATGGCCTACTGCCGCTCCCGCCTTCACCAGACAGCTGATTGCCGCTCCAAAGATGCTTACCCTGAGTCGGCCTATTGCCGCTCCTCCCTCCGGCAGAAGGAGACAGCCTACTGCCGCTCCTGCCTTCGTCAGATGGCCGATTGCCGCTCCGAAGGTGCTGCTCCCGAGTCGGCCTATTGCCGCTCCTCCCTTCGGCAGAAGGAGATGGCCTACTGCCACTCCCGCCTTCACCAGACGGCCGATTGCTGCTCCTAAGATGTTGCCCCAGGGACGGCCTACTGCCGCTCCCGCCTTCATCGGACGGCCGATTGCCGCTCTGAAGGTGTCCAGAGGCGCGCTGATTCCCCCACTCAGGCCACAGCCAATTGCCGGGCCTTGGTGCCTCATAGTTGCATCCCTGGGCAGTCACGGCCAATTGCCGGGCCCCACGGCCAAAGAGAGGTGTCGTTAGTGTCATCGCCCCAGCATGAGACAGGCGCCTGGACCTCCAGTATCGGAGAGCCCCAGCGAGGCCACACGGCTTCCCCTGGCCTCTGCTCCCTTCGCCTGGCCCTGGAGAAGACCCACCTGACGGACCGTAGTTCAGATCGGTGCCACAGCCCCTCCCTGACGGCACCCCTCAACTCTGGGGACCGCAGTCCTCAGTCACTCCAGACCCTCCCCAGGACGCCCAGGCATGATCTCTCCATGCCCACGAGGCGGCGTAAGACCTCCACCTCCGGCCGAAACCTGAGCCAGAGATTTCTGGACCTGTTCGGCCCCAGTCCTGAGGGCCACACCCCTGAACCTAGCCCGGAGACTGCAGGCTCCTTTGCCACCTGCAGCCCTGGATGCGAGAGGATACCCCTGTGAGTCGTCCTGTGCCCTCTTGGCACACCCTCCCTTGGTGGTGCCCCTATCCAGGCAGTGTTGTCGCTGGTGTGTCTCCCCGCTGCCCCCACTATATGAGTGAATCCTGTTAAGTGTGGTGTTGCCCCAGAACTAGTGAATTGACCTGTGTTAAGTGTGACGTTGCCCCAGAATTAGTGTAACAGTGATACAGTGACTTAATGTATGTTGGATATCGGCACGAGTGAAATCACGGGATGATGAGTAAGGACGAGCGCAGAAACTAAGTTCTGGTGAATGAGACTCACGAGTGATGCCCTTGTAGAAAACCAGTAAATCCACTGTAGTAAAATACACCCATGTCCTTCGTTAAAAGAAAACAGTAAAGAAAGTGTTAATAATATTCTCCCTGTTGTATTACCGTAAACACAGTGAATTCCCAGTGCCCTCCACTCCCTCTCTTTCTAAGAATCTCCTCCCACCAGCTAACGTGAACTTAAACGAGGAATAGAATCAAATGTCAAAACCCCTTTGCTATCAGAAGATACTAAGTTTGAAGTAATAATACTTACTCTTTTCGAATATTACTATAACTCTGTTCTGACCCGCCGCGAGTCACTCTCCACTGTAAAGTGGAGACTTCGTTACCCAACTTCAGAGGTCTCCACAAGTCCTACGGTAACTGACGAAGGCTCAACAAACATTCCAGGAGAAAGGTGAAGGTATGTGCCATAAGCATATGTAATTTTAATACTCTAGGACTAATAACTGATTTTTGGCAAATATTTTTTGAGAGTCTGTCGGAGCCCGAATAACCCCGCGGCACACGCAAAACATCGGTAAACATGCCCGCGGTGTAGGGGTTATAGCTGCTCGCCACAGAACCACAGCCCCGGGTTCACATAAGGTGTCCTTGTTGGAAGGTGAGACCCAAGAAGACGAACTGGCACCAATGGACAAGCCCCATGCAGGAGAACAGGAGCAGGAACAGGAGAAAGAAAGCCCCGGACAGCTGGATTTTTAGGCCCGCCCCCGCACCAACCCACGGTGGTGGGGACTATTACCCCTAAGTATCGCCTCCCAGTGTACCACAAGATGAGATTAAATGGCATGAAGGCCAGACTGCTAGTCGATACAGGAGCAACCAGGTCCTGCCTGTACAGTAACTATTTCTTTCGCCACAGATCGATTTTTGGCCCACTCCGCCCTACTGCCACTCACCTTGTGGACACGGGGAATGGCCCCCTGCCCATCTGTGGGGAGACTCAAGCCTTATGGGTCAACACCCACCAGCCGGTGTCCACCCAACATCAATTCATTATCATTGACTCCTCCTGCCGAAGCTACGACGGGTATTTAGGACTGGACTTGCTCCAAAAACTCGGAGCTACCATTGACTGCCACTACCGACAGCTCCAGTTCCGTCCCCCACTTCGCCCCACCCAGGCCGTTTGCACCTATACGCCACGGCCACGGCCAGAATTTTTGCCCCCTCCCCCCCTCCCATGCCCCCCTCCTCCTCCCCTCCCTCCACCCCCCTCTCCTCCTCCTCCAGTGCCCCCCCCCGCCGCCCCTGCTCCTTCCTTCCCCGCCACCGTCTCCGCCGCTGTTACCATTCCCTCCCACCACGAGGCTTGGGTGCCCCTTAACCGGCCCTCCGGTCCCTCTGTTTTGTTCTCCCCCTCCTCCAATCGGGAACCCTTTCTGCCTGCCTTTTATTTCCCACTTTTCTCCCTGCACAAAACACCGCCGTCCGCATAGCTAACCTCGCCCCTTCCCCCCTTACCCTCCCCAAAAGGCTCGTTATCGGAGAGATGGAGGAAGCCGAGCCCTGTGCCCCATCCTCCTCCCACTTCCCTACCCCAGTACCCCCCATTCCCGACCATCTCTCCATCCAGCAGTCAGACACCCTATGTCGCCTCATCCTGGATTTCCAGGACCAGCAGACATAGGGCTCACCACGTACCTGTCTCATGAAATTCACATGACAGGCCTACCTATTAGACAGCCTTCCCGACGGAAGAACCCCCGACCAAGGGAGGAAGAGGACTGCCAGGTATGTGAAATGATAGAGGCTGGCCTCATTTCTCCCTCCACCAGCCTTTGGTTCTCCTCTGTCGTTCTAGTAAAGAAGAAAGACGGCACGATGTGATTTTGTATCGATTACCGCTGCCTGAACAATGTCACCATCAAAGATGCCACTCCCCTCCCACGAACTGACGATTCCTTAGATCCCTTTATGGGTCATCATGGTTCTCCACCCTCGACCTCCAGTCTGGGTACTGGCAGGTCCCTGTACATCCAGAATACCGAGGCAAGACGGTCTTTTCCATGAGCAACGGCAAACATTACGAATTCAGTGTCCTGCCGTTCGGCCTCTGCAATGCCCCTGCCACATTCTCCAGGCTAATGGAATCTGTCCTGAGCGGCCTCACTTGGGAGATATGTCTGGCCTATTTGGACGACGTCATCATTTTTAGCCAGACCTGGGCTGACCACTTTCAGCGCCTCCACTGAGTCTTTACTAGGAATTGCCAGGCAGGCCTCAAGCTTCACCCCTCTAAGTGTGTCCTGGCTGCCAGGACTGTCTCGTTCCTGAGACATGTTATTTCCCAGCAGGAATCTCCCCGGATCCCAACAAGTTCCGTGCCATAGTGGACATACCGCCACCACAGGACGTCCACAGTGTCCACGCCTTCCTAGGACTCACGTCCTACTATCGTCACTTCGTGAAGGGGTTTCTGCAGATTGCAAAGCATCTTCACGATCTGACCAGGAAGGGGAAACAGTTCATCTGGACTGAAGAAAGGCGAGATGCCTTCCAACAGCTAAAACACAAACTCGTCTCTGTCCCCATCGTGGCTTTTCCCGATTATGCCCTCCCTTTTCGCCTCTACACAGATGTTTCTCTCACCGCAATAGGCGCCGTACTAGCCCAGGTACAAGCCGGCCGAGAGCACATCATTGCATGCGCCAGTCGCACATTGAATCCAGCTGAGAAGAATTATGCCACGACCAAGCGAGAATGCCTCGAAATAATTTGGTCCCTCCTACATTTTAGGGCTTACCTTTCCAAGACCCACATCACGATCATCACTGACCACCAGTCACTTCAGTGGTTACGCCAGTCTGACTCACATAATGCTCAACTTGTTAGGTGGCGCGAAATCCTGGAGGAATTTCAGTATGAAATTTCCTACAGGCCTGGAAAGCTCCACACCAATGCAGATGCCCTCTTCCCCTCCCCATCCACGCAGTGCAGCCAGATCTGGACCTCCTACACTTAGGGCACCACAAGGAACGGCCCCCTGGATTCCCACCCACCTTTTCACCAAACTATGCCAACAGGGCGACCACCTCCTAACGCCGTCTGGGCATATCCTCCTGATCCCCGATGCGGTGCGTGACACCCTGTGCCACCTTCATGCCTCTAACGGCATCCATCTGGGTACTAAGAAATTATTACAAGTGTTTAACAACACTTACTTGGCGCCAAACCCCTCCACCCTCACCAAGGAAATCATTCAAGCTTGCCATGCCTGAGCACTGGGAAAAGATGTCACCTGGACTGCCAGACCCTTGGGCTACATCACCGCCCACAAACCCTGGCAACTCCTGGCGATATACGCCCTCCCAAATCTGGATATAAATATGTGATCACCTTTGTGGACACGTATTCAAAATTTGTAGTAGCCTGTCTGGCGAAAGAACATCATGCCATCGCCGTCACCGATGCCCTTCTCCGACACGTGTTCCCTTGTTTTGGCATCCCTCAAGCCATTCATTCTGACAATGCCCCTGAATTCTCCAGAAAAATCTGGGAGGAAGTCGCCAGAATCTTTGGGTATAAAATCTCCCACTCCTCTCGTTACTGGCCACAGGGGAACGCAGTATGTGAACGTAGCCATCGTACTCTTATGAATCAATTATGTACAAGCATCGAGGCTACGAAAAACGACGAAAGGCCAGCTCATGTGAAGATCAATCAGTGGGGCATGAATTCCTGCCCCCCAGAGGACGGGGTTTCCCCAAATGAATGAATATTCTGCGAATCCCCTCTCCTACTACCACTGCACCAACACCTGCAACCACCTGCCTCCGCTCCCACTGCAGACCCGTTGCACCTTCTGAAGAGGGTCGGCTGCACCACCTACAAAAAACTCTAGACCTCGGCCCCGACACAGCCTCCAACCCCTTCAGCCCAGACAACACTGTCGTCATCGCCCAACTTCCCACCCCCCACAAACTCGCTGCCCGCTTCACGGGGCCCCACACAATCACCCATGTCTCCAACCCTTACCAGGTTGTCGTAGATTATCACAGCACCCCGTGCACCCTCCGAAACCACCATGTGCATCCTTTCTGCACGCCCACCTCTGCCACCCCAACCCCACACTCCCAACCTCCCCCTGCTCCCGCGCCGTCCTTCACTTCCACATATGAGTGCTACATTTCCTCCTCGCCCTCCCCACCACACTCCCTACCACCTCAGCCTCCCCACCCCCCACCACCCCCCGCGCCTCACCTGACATCTTTCCCGCCACACCTACCTCCCCTCGCTCACCCTCACCCCTTCCCTCCACTGCCCCACCCTCACTGCCCAATCCCAAGTGTTCTGCCCACACCGCCACACCCTCACCACAACCCACTACCACTGCCCTCCGCCCACCGCCCTTGCGTGTGCCCACTCCAACAGCCTCACCCCCCACTGTGCCCCCAACATGCACAGCAGCCTGTACTACCTAACCCCGCCCACCCCGCACACCCACTTCCCCACCCACCCCCACCCTCAGAACCACCACCACCCGCTCCGGCCGTCTCTCACGCCCACCCACCCGATACACCCATACTCTTACACTACCCGCCTCCCCACGACTTCGCACTATCATGATACACCAAGCCCAAATCCCCTCCACCTACACTCCCCAGAGACTCAATGCCGCATTACCACGGCACAAAACCCGACCCCAACCCTCGGTGTCCAGCATACAGCTCCCTACCACACCAGCAACAACACCGAGCAAGATGAAGGTGAGATGGGCCATATGGGCACCTACCCTCGTCAAGAACCGCCGGCTCTGTGGACCACACCACATGCTAACCCTTCTCCGTTCCACCCTCACCACGTCCACGCTCTTCCTCACCTGCGACGCGGAGCAGGAAGAAAACCCCTATACCTCTGCCTAGCAGGCCCTACTACAACACCTCCAGCCAGCGTATGCCACACACGACACTCACGTATACCACCTCCAGCTACAGGGACGTGACTTTTCCCAGAGGGAGAGTGGTGAAATGCATGGCATACAGTATATGCCACACCGACACCCCCAACCGGACCCCATGGAGTAGCCACAGCTGAACTACGGGATGCCGTGTGACAACAGCATAAGTCAGCCCAGGCCGTGCGCCCTATAACACCCAGCCTTTGCACCGTCACCCTAGCAGGAGGAGGACACTACCTTCGGGGATTGGGACTGCTGGATCAGCTAGGGGTGGAGCTGCTCAATCAGCTCCAGACAGCACCTTTCAGGAGATGGCCTACTGCCGCTCCCGCCTTCACCAGACAGCTGATTGCCGCTCCAAAGATGCTTACCCTGAGTCGGCCTATTGCCGCTCCTCCCTCTGGCAGAAGGAGACAGCCTACTGCCGCTCCTGCCTTTGTCAGATGGCCGATTGCCGCTCCGAAGGTGCTGCCCCCGAGTCGGCCTATTGCCGCTCCTCCCTTCGGCAGAAGGAGATGGCCTACTGCCACTCCCGCCTTCACCAGACGGCCGATTGCTGCTCCTAAGATGTTGCCCCAGGGACGGCCTACTGCCGCTCCCGCCTTCATCGGACGGCCGATTGCCGCTCTGAAGGTGTCCAGAGGCGCGCTGATTCCCCCACTCAGGCCACAGCCAATTGCCGGGCCTTGGTGCCTCATAGTTGCATCCCTGGGCAGTCACGGCCAATTGCCGGGCCCCACGGCCAAAGAGAGGTGTCGTTAGTGTCATCGCCCCAGCATGAGACAGGCGCCTGGACCTCCAGTATCGGAGAGCCCCAGCGAGGCCACACGGCTTCCCTGGCCTCTGCTCCCTTCGCCTGGCCCTGGAGAAGACCCACCTGACGGACCGTAGTTCAGATCGGTGCCACAGCCCCTCCCTGACGGCACCCCTCAACTCTGGGGACCGCAGTCCTCAGTCACTCCAGACCCTCCCCAGGACGCCCAGGCATGATCTCTCCATGCCCACGAGGCGGCGTAAGACCTCCACCTCCGGCCGAAACCTGAGCCAGAGATTTCTGGACCTGTTCGGCCCCAGTCCTGAGGGCCACACCCCTGAATCTAGCCCGGAGACTGCGGGCTCCTTTGCCACCTGCAGCCCTGGACGCGAGAGAACGTCCCTGCGAGTTGTCCCGTGCCCTCTCAGCACGCCCACCCTTGGCGGTGCCCTTATCCCGGCAGAGTTGTCGCTGGTGTCGCTGCCCCCACTATATGAGTGAATCCTGTTAAGTGTGGTGTTGCCCCAGAACTAGTGAATTGACCTGTGTTAAGTGTGACGTTGCCCCAGAATTAGTGTAACAGTGATACAGTGACTTAATGTATGTTGGATATCGGCACGAGTGAAATCACGGGATGATGAGTAAGGACGAGCGCAGAAACTAAGTTCTGGTGAATCAGACTCACGAGTGATGCCCTTGTAGAAAACCAGTAAATCCACTGTAGTAAAATACACCCATGTCCTTCGTTAAAAGAAAACAGTAAAGAAAGTGTTAATAATATTCTCCCTGTTGTATTACCGTAAACACAGTGAATTCCCAGTGCCCTCCACTCCCTCTCTTTCTAAGAATCTCCTCCCACCAGCTAACGTGAACTTAAACGAGGAATAGAATCAAATGTCAAAACCCCTTTGCTATCAGAAGATACTAAGTTTGAATTAATAATACTTACCCTTTTCGAATATTACTATAACTCTGTTCTGACCCGCCGCGAGTCACTCTCCACCCCCCCTTGTGTGACTCACTATTGGATTGGCATCGGTATCAGTTAAGCCAGTATCCTGCAAGATACTAATATCCTAGTTAAGGTTTTATTTCTTTGTCATAAATTGTGTTGTAATATCTGCTGTTTTTGTCCTGTGTCTGACTGTGGTAATATAGGTGTAAAGGTTATTACCTGACGTTTTTGTGTCCTACCTCTCTTTATTGCACTAAGCCCCAGTCTCGAAAGAGGACCACGCTACACGTTAGGTGCTTTAGGACCAAGAAGTCGGGCCTTCTCCACCTAGCATTACACTGGTGGCCAACGGTGGTTCTTGACCCGGGCGTAGAAGAGAGGTAGTGAGGAAATATTTGGCAACACGGCAACTAAACAGCATGGACAGTTACCCAAGTCTGACCCCGACCAGTACGATATACATACGTATCTGACAATAATTAAACCATTACTGGATATTGGCTTTGAAAATGACCAGCAGAAAATCGCAATCACACTCCCACTATTGGGCAAAGTGGCAGCGAACATAGCACCGAAAATCGTCCCGGAGCTCGCCTGGCAGAACTTTACAAAGTTTGCTATTCAACCCATCACCCCATCATTAGGGAGAGTGGTGGCTCTATCCCAAATAGATAGCTGTTCATTTGACAGGGATTTAGATAATACCCTGATACAGGCAAGACTCCTAGTTACTGCTGCCTACCTGGAGGCAAATGAGGAAACCCGGGATCAGCACACGTTTAACACTCTGCTCAGAGTGCTTCCGAGTGTTGTCAGACAACATTTCACTATCCATGACCGAGCCGGAGACATGGATAGAGATATCCAGCTCATATAGCGCCTCCTGACCGCCTGCCCTACTCCCCAGCAAATTAATGTAGTCAAGAAATTTCCCACTCAACCCCTGGCTCCTCCAACCATGCCACGACTGCCCATGCCTCACACCAGCCCTCCCCCGCTGCCCAGTCCGCCTAGAGCACACCCCTCTCACCGGCGTCCCGCCCCGCGGGAAAATCCGAATCTGATCCTAGTGAATCCATGGGAATTCACAGCCTGCAGCTCCTGCTGTCCCCTACATGACATACGGGACCAGCTTAACCCCTTAACCGCGGGGCGTCACTTTCGTGACGCTTGGGAGCAAGGGATCATACCGCGGGCGCCGCTTTTGTGATTCTGTGTTATTTTGAATTCACCCGGGCTTCCAAGTGGGGGCTTGTATCATCTATCAGTACTGCCAATGTCCAACACTAGTCAGCACTCCTAATCTCATCTGTACTCCCATCCATTGTTGACAATTTAGCCATTTCTCCCAGTTCTTGACTCCCCTCCCTACCCCCCCCTCCATTACACTATCCTCTCGCCTGCCCGGCCGTGTTACGCTAAGTAAATCTTCTCTGGAATTTTTCACTGATTTCATCCATTGAAATAAGCCCTATGCCCTATTCTTATACCAAATAATATATACAAGAAAGAAATAAGGTAAGTGAGAGTGCCATACACCTGGAATTGGCTAATTATCACCTGACAACACCTCACGTGCACTCGCTCGCTAATTTTCGCTGTTTTTTTCCCCTTGAAATATGCCATATAATCTATTTTCGTAATAAATATACATATAAGGAGGGAAGGGAGAAGCCTAAGTGATATTTACATTCACCTGGAACTACCTAATTTATAATGTATTGTCTAGATTTCCTGCCAATCATTTCAGTGAAATACATAGCTGTTTCAAGAGCTACGTTGGGAGTGCCGAATAACCCTCAAGTAGGCCTCAACCAGGGCCGGCCCTCCTATCAGTTCTCTCTCAGATTCCGAAGAGGAGGTACGGCTCATCCTCTTGCTGACTTCAGGGCCTTTTTTCACCCCCATGCAAGGGCCCTGTGACCTTTACCCCTACTAAACCTCGTGTGGAAAGAGATAAAGGGCTGACAATTGATAAAAGAGTGACTACGATCTTTCTATTGAGTAAAACAGTGCAAGTGGAATTGTAAATAATGTGTAAACAGCAAGTTAAAGTAATGAATGTAAATATACGTGAACAATGGAAAATAGTTTTATAAGTTACTTCAAGTGACAGTGCATAACACAGTGTAAATAAAATAGAAATGTAAATAACGTAAATAAAATAGAGAACGTAAATAGAAATGTAAATGAGTAGTATTATAAGAATACGAGTATATACCCTAGGAGTAATGAAAGTGAAAGTTTCACTATAGCATGTCTGAATACTATGAGTTATGAGAGTGAAGATGAAAGTGACATTCACTCTCAATGCCAGTATACAGGACGAGAAAGTGAATGCTACGTATTTTACTGAAAGAAATTGAATCCCTACAGTGGCAATAAACTAATACTACTGAAGGAAACTTATGGATAAAGACTGTAGATATATATAAGTGTTATGTAGTTATAGAATATAAAGTGTGAGGGGTTTTATGAATAATAAATGACAGAGTACCAAGAGCGAACTAGCGGAAGTGCGGCGGTCAGACGCGCTCATAATTTTCATTGCTTTCACAGTTTTTTTTTTTTTGGAGTATGGATCCCAAACTACTTGAAAATCATAGAGTAGTATTTATAGTGTTAATATCTGGCTGTGGTAATCATATTACGGGTTGTCGGGAACTGTAAAGTGGAGACTTCGTTACCCAACTTCAGAGGTCTCCACAAGTCCTACGGTAACTGACGAAGGCTCAACAAACATTCCAGGAGAAAGGTGAAGGTATGTGCCATAAGCATATGTAATTTTAATACTCTAGGACTAATAACTGATTTTTGGCAAATATTTTTTGAGAGTCTGTCGGAGCCCGAATAACCCCGCGGCACACGCAAAACATCGGTAAACATGCCCGCGGTGTAGGGGTTATAGCTGCTCGCCACAGAACCACAGCCCCGGGTTCACATAAGGTGTCCTTGTTGGAAGGTGAGACCCAAGAAGACGAACTGGCACCAATGGACAAGCCCCATGCAGGAGAACAGGAGCAGGAACAGGAGAAAGAAAGCCCCGGACAGCTGGATTTTTAGGCCCGCCCCGCACCAACCCACGGTGGTGGGGACTATTACCCCTAAGTATCGCCTCCCAGTGTACCACAAGATGAGATTAAATGGCATGAAGGCCAGACTGCTAGTCGATACAGGAGCAACCAGGTCCTGCCTGTACAGTAACTATTTCTTTCTGCCACAGATCGATTTTTGGCCCACTCCGCCCTACTGCCACTCACCTTGTGGACACGGGGAATGGCCCCCTGCCCATCTGTGGGGAGACTCAAGCCTTATGGGTCAACACCCACCAGCCGGTGTCCACCCAACATCAATTCATTATCATTGACTCCTCCTGCCGAAGCTACGACGGGTATTTAGGACTGGACTTGCTCGGAGCTACCATTGACTGCCACTACCGACAGCTCCAGTTCCGTCCCCCCCTTCGCCCCACCCAGGCCGTTTGCACCGATACGCCACGGCCCCGGCCCGCATTTTTGCCCCCTCCCCCTCCCATGCCCCCTCCTCCTCCCTCCCTCCACCCCCCTCTCCTCCTCCTCCAGTGCCCCCCGCCGCCCCTGCTCCTTCCTTCCCCGCCACCGTCTCCGCCGCTGTTACCATTCCCTCCCACCACCAGGCTTGGGTGACCCCTAACCGGCCCTCCGGACCCAATGAATTGTTCTCCCCACACCTCCAATCGGGAACCCTTTCTGCCTGCCTTTTATTTCCCACTTTTCTCCCTGCACAAAACACCGCCGTCCGCATAGCTAACCTCGCCCCTTCCCCCTTACCCTCCCCAAAAGGCTCGTTATCGGAGAGATGGAGGAAGCCGAGCCCTGTGCCCCATCCTCCTCCCACTTCCCTACCCCAGTACCCCCCATTCCCGACCATCTCTCCATCCAGCAGTCAGACACCCTATGTCGCCTCATCCTGGATTTCCAGGACCAGCAGACATAGGGCTCACCACGTACCTGTCTCATGAAATTCACATGACAGGCCTACCTATTAGACAGCCTTCCCGACGGAAGAACCCCCGACCAAGGGAGGAAGAGGACTGCCAGGTATGTGAAATGATAGAGGCTGGCCTCATTTCTCCCTCCACCAGCCTTTGGTTCTCCTCTGTCGTTCTAGTAAAGAAGAAAGACGGCACGATGTGATTTTGTATCGATTACCGCTGCCTGAACAATGTCACCATCAAAGATGCCACTCCCCTCCCACGAACTGACGATTCCTTAGATCCCTTTATGGGTCATCATGGTTCTCCACCCTCGACCTCCAGTCTGGGTACTGGCAGGTCCCTGTACATCCAGAATACCGAGGCAAGACGGTCTTTTCCATGAGCAACGGCAAACATTACGAATTCAGTGTCCTGCCGTTCGGCCTCTGCAATGCCCCTGCCACATTCTCCAGGCTAATGGAATCTGTCCTGAGCGGCCTCACTTGGGAGATATGTCTGGCCTATTTGGACGACGTCATCATTTTTAGCCAGACCTGGGCTGACCACTTTCAGCGCCTCCACTGAGTCTTTACTAGGAATTGCCAGGCAGGCCTCAAGCTTCACCCCTCTAAGTGTGTCCTGGCTGCCAGGACTGTCTCGTTCCTGAGACATGTTATTTCCCAGCAGGAATCTCCCCGGATCCCAACAAGTTCCGTGCCATAGTGGACATACCGCCACCACAGGACGTCCACAGTGTCCACGCCTTCCTAGGACTCACGTCCTACTATCGTCACTTCGTGAAGGGGTTTCTGCAGATTGCAAAGCATCTTCACGATCTGACCAGGAAGGGGAAACAGTTCATCTGGACTGAAGAAAGGCGAGATGCCTTCCAACAGCTAAAACACAAACTCGTCTCTGTCCCCATCGTGGCTTTTCCCGATTATGCCCTCCCTTTTCGCCTCTACACAGATGTTTCTCTCACCGCAATAGGCGCCGTACTAGCCCAGGTACAAGCCGGCCGAGAGCACATCATTGCATGCGCCAGTCGCACATTGAATCCAGCTGAGAAGAATTATGCCACGACCAAGCGAGAATGCCTCGAAATAATTTGGTCCCTCCTACATTTTAGGGCTTACCTTTCCAAGACCCACATCACGATCATCACTGACCACCAGTCACTTCAGTGGTTACGCCAGTCTGACTCACATAATGCTCAACTTGTTAGGTGGCGCGAAATCCTGGAGGAATTTCAGTATGAAATTTCCTACAGGCCTGGAAAGCTCCACACCAATGCAGATGCCCTCTTCCCCCTCCCCATCCACGCAGTGCAGCCAGATCTGGACCTCCTACACTTAGGGCACCACAAGGAACGGCCCCCCTGGATTCCCACCCACCTTTTCACCAAACTATGCCAACAGGGCGACCACCTCCTAACGCCGTCTGGGCATATCCTCCTGATCCCCGATGCGGTGCGTGACACCCTGTGCCACCTTCATGCCTCTAACGGCATCCATCTGGGTACTAAGAAATTATTACAAGTGTTTAACAACACTTACTTGGCGCCAAACCCCTCCACCCTCACCAAGGAAATCATTCAAGCTTGCCATGCCTGAGCACTGGGAAAAGATGTCACCTGGACTGCCAGACCCTTGGGCTACATCACCGCCCACAAACCCTGGCAACTCCTGGCGATATACGCCCTCCCAAATCTGGATATAAATATGTGATCACCTTTGTGGACACGTATTCAAAATTTGTAGTAGCCTGTCTGGCGAAAGAACATCATGCCATCGCCGTCACCGATGCCCTTCTCCGACACGTGTTCCCTTGTTTTGGCATCCCTCAAGCCATTCATTCTGACAATGCCCCTGAATTCTCCAGAAAAATCTGGGAGGAAGTCGCCAGAATCTTTGGGTATAAAATCTCCCACTCCTCTCGTTACTGGCCACAGGGGAACGCAGTATGTGAACGTAGCCATCGTACTCTTATGAATCAATTATGTACAAGCATCGAGGCTACAAAAAACGACGAAAGGCCGGCTCATGTGAAGATCAATCAGTGGGGCATGAATTACTGCCCCCCAGAGGACGGGGTTTCCCCAAATGAATGAATATTCTGCGAATCCCCTCTCCTACTACCACTGCACCAACACCTGCAACCACCTGCCTCCGCTCCCACTGCAGACCCGTTGCACCTTCTGAAGAGGGTCGGCTGCACCACCTACAAAAAACTCTAGACCTCGGCCCCGACACAGCCTCCAACCCCTTCAGCCCAGACAACACTGTCGTCATCGCCCAACTTCCCACCCCCCACAAACTCGCTGCCCGCTTCACGGGGCCCCACACAATCACCCATGTCTCCAACCCTTACCAGGTTGTCGTAGATTATCACAGCACCCCGTGCACCCTCCGAAACCACCATGTGCATCCTTTCTGCACGCCCACCTCTGCCACCCCAACCCCACACTCCCAACCTCCCCCTGCTCCCGCGCCGTCCTTCACTTCCACATATGAGTGCTACATTTCCTCCTCGCCCTCCCCACCACACTCCCTACCACCTCAGCCTCCCCACCCGCCACCACCCCCCGCGCCTCACCTGACATCTTTCCCGCCACACCTACCTCCCCTCGCTCACCCTCACCCCTTCCCTCCACTGCCCCACCCTCACTGCCCAATCCCAAGTGTTCTGCCCACACCGCCACACCCTCACCACAACCCACTACCACTGCCCTCCGCCCACCGCCCTTGCGTGTGCCCACTCCAACAGCCTCACCCCCCACTGTGCCCCCAACATGCACAGCAGCCTGTACTACCTAACCCCGCCCACCCCGCACACCCACTTCCCCACCCACCCCCACCCTCAGAACCACCACCACCCGCTCCGGCCGTCTCTCACGCCCACCCACCCGATACACCCATACTCTTACACTACCCGCCTCCCCACGACTTCGCACTATCATGATACACCAAGCCCAAATCCCTCCACCTACACTCCCCAGAGACTCAATGCCGCATTACCACGGCACAAAACCCGACCCCAACCCTCGGTGTCCAGCATACAGCTCCCTACCACACCAGCAACAACACCGAGCAAGATGAAGGTGAGATGGGCCATATGGGCACCTACCCTCGTCAAGAACCGCCGGCTCTGTGGACCACACCACATGCTAACCCTTCTCCGTTCCACCCTCACCACGTCCACGCTCTTCCTCACCTGCGACGCGGAGCAGGAAGAAAACCCCTATACCTCTGCCTAGCAGGCCCTACTACAACACCTCCAGCCAGCGTATGCCACACACGACACTCACGTATACCACCTCCAGCTACAGGGACGTGACTTTTCCCAGAGGGAGAGTGGTGAAATGCATGGCATACAGTATATGCCACACCGACACCCCCAACCGGACCCCATGGAGTAGCCACAGCTGAACTACGGGATGCCGTGTGACAACAGCATAAGTCAGCCCAGGCCGTGCGCCCTATAACACCCAGCCTTTGCACCGTCACCCTAGCAGGAGGAGGACACTACCTTCGGGGATTGGGACTGCTGGATCAGCTAGGGGTGGAGCTGCTCAATCAGCTCCAGACAGCACCTTTCAGGAGATGGCCTACTGCCGCTCCCGCCTTCACCAGACAGCTGATTGCCGCTCCAAAGATGCTTACCCTGAGTCGGCCTATTGCCGCTCCTCCCTCTGGCAGAAGGAGACAGCCTACTGCCGCTCCTGCCTTTGTCAGATGGCCGATTGCCGCTCCGAAGGTGCTGCCCCCGAGTCGGCCTATTGCCGCTCCTCCCTTCGGCAGAAGGAGATGGCCTACTGCCACTCCCGCCTTCACCAGACGGCCGATTGCTGCTCCTAAGATGTTGCCCCAGGGACGGCCTACTGCCGCTCCCGCCTTCATCGGACGGCCGATTGCCGCTCTGAAGGTGTCCAGAGGCGCGCTGATTCCCCCACTCAGGCCACAGCCAATTGCCGGGCCTTGGTGCCTCATAGTTGCATCCCTGGGCAGTCACGGCCAATTGCCGGGCCCCACGGCCAAAGAGAGGTGTCGTTAGTGTCATCGCCCCAGCATGAGACAGGCGCCTGGACCTCCAGTATCGGAGAGCCCCAGCGAGGCCACACGGCTTCCCCTGGCCTCTGCTCCCTTCGCCTGGCCCTGGAGAAGACCCACCTGACGGACCGTAGTTCAGATCGGTGCCACAGCCCCTCCCTGACGGCACCCCTCAACTCTGGGGACCGCAGTCCTCAGTCACTCCAGACCCTCCCCAGGACGCCCAGGCATGATCTCTCCATGCCCACGAGGCGGCGTAAGACCTCCACCTCCGGCCGAAACCTGAGCCAGAGATTTCTGGACCTGTTCGGCCCCAGTCCTGAGGGCCACACCCCTGAATCTAGCCCGGAGACTGCGGGCTCCTTTGCCACCTGCAGCCCTGGACGCGAGAGAACGCCCCTGCGAGTTGTCCCGTGCCCTCTCAGCACGCCCACCCTTGGCGGTGCCCTTATCCCGGCAGAGTTGTCGCTGGTGTCGCTGCCCCCACTATATGAGTGAATCCTGTTAAGTGTGGTGTTGCCCCAGAACTAGTGAATTGACCTGTGTTAAGTGTGACGTTGCCCCAGAATTAGTGTAACAGTGATACAGTGACTTAATGTATGTTGGATATCGGCACGAGTGAAATCACGGGATGATGAGTAAGGACGAGCGCAGAAACTAAGTTCTGGTGAATCAGACTCACGAGTGATGCCCTTGTAGAAAACCAGTAAATCCACTGTAGTAAAATACACCCATGTCCTTCGTTAAAAGAAAACAGTAAAGAAAGTGTTAATAATATTCTCCCTGTTGTATTACCGTAAACACAGTGAATTCCCAGTGCCCTCCACTCCCTCTCTTTCTAAGAATCTCCTCCCACCAGCTAACGTGAACTTAAACGAGGAATAGAATCAAATGTCAAAACCCCTTTGCTATCAGAAGATACTAAGTTTGAATTAATAATACTTACCCTTTTCGAATATTACTATAACTCTGTTCTGACCCACCGTGAGTCACTCCCCACCCCCCATTGTGTGACTCACTATTGGATTGGCATCGGTATCAGTTAAGCCAGTATCCTGCAAGATACTAATATCCTAGTTAAGGTTTTATTTCTTTGTCATAAATTGTGTTGTAATATCTGCTGTTTTTGTCCTGTGTCTGACTGTGGTAATATAGGTGTAAAGGTTATTACCTGACGTTTTTGTGTCCTACCTCTCTTTATTGCACTAAGCCCCAGTCTCGAAAGAGGACCACGCTACACGTTAGGTGCTTTAGGACCAAGAAGTCGGGCCTTCTCCACCTAGCATTACACTGGTGGCCAACGGTGGTTCTTGACCCGGGCGTAGAAGAGAGGTAGTGAGGAAATATTTGGCAACACGGCAACTAAACAGCATGGACAGTTACCCAAGTCTGACCCCGACCAGTACGATATACATACGTATCTGACAATAATTAAACCATTACTGGATATTGGCTTTGAAAATGACCAGCAGAAAATCGCAATCACACTCCCACTATTGGGCAAAGTGGCAGCGAACATAGCACCGAAAATCGTCCCGGAGCTCGCCTGGCAGAACTTTACAAAGTTTGCTATTCAACCCATCACCCCATCATTAGGGAGAGTGGTGGCTCTATCCCAAATAGATAGCTGTTCATTTGACAGGGATTTAGATAATACCCTGATACAGGCAAGACTCCTAGTTACTGCTGCCTACCTGGAGGCAAATGAGGAAACCCGGGATCAGCACACGTTTAACACTCTGCTCAGAGTGCTTCCGAGTGTTGTCAGACAACATTTCACTATCCATGACCGAGCCGGAGACATGGATAGAGATATCCAGCTCATATAGCGCCTCCTGACCGCCTGCCCTACTCCCCAGCAAATTAATGTAGTCAAGAAATTTCCCACTAAACCCCCGGCTCCTCCAACCATGCCACGACTGCCCATGCCTCACACCAGCCCTCCCCCGCTGCCCAGTCCGCCTAGAGCACACCCCTCTCACCGGCGTCCCGCCCCGCGGGAAAATCCGAATCTGATCCTAGTGAATCCATGGGAATTCACAGCCTGCAGCTCCTGCTGTCCCCTACATGACATACGGGACCAGCTTAACCCCTTAACCGCGGGGCGTCACTTTCGTGACGCTTGGGAGCAAGGGATCATACCGCGGGGCGTCGCTTTTGTGATTCTGTGTTATTTTGAATTCACCCGGGCTTCCAAGTGGGGGCTTGTATCATCTATCAGTACTGCCAATGTCCAACACTAGTCAGCACTCCTAATCTCATCTGTACTCCCATCCATTGTTGACAATTTAGCCATTTCTCCCAGTTCTTGACTCCCCTCCCTACCCCCCCCTCCATTACACTATCCTCTCGCCTGCCCGGCCGTGTTACGCTAAGTAAATCTTCTCTGGAATTTTTCACTGATTTCATCCATTGAAATAAGCCCTATGCCCTATTCTTATACCAAATAATATATACAAGAAAGAAATAAGGTAAGTGAGAGTGCCATACACCTGGAATTGGCTAATTATCACCTGACAACACCTCACGTGCACTCGCTCGCTAATTTTCGCTGTTTTTTTCCCCTTGAAATATGCCATATAATCTATTTTCGTAATAAATATACATATAAGGAGGGAAGGGAGAAGCCTAAGTGATATTTACATTCACCTGGAACTACCTAATTTATAATGTATTGTCTAGATTTCCTGCCAATCATTTCAGTGAAATACATAGCTGTTTCAAGAGCTACGTTGGGAGTGCCGAATAACCCTCAAGTAGGCCTCAACCAGGGCCGGCCCTCCTATCAGTTCTCTCTCAGATTCCGAAGAGGAGGTACGGCTCATCCTCTTGCTGACTTCAGGGCCTTTTTTCACCCCCATGCAAGGGCCCTGTGACCTTTACCCCCTACTAAACCTCGTGTGGAAAGAGATAAAGGGCTGACAATTGATAAAAGAGTGACTACGATCTTTCTATTGAGTAAAACAGTGCAAGTGGAATTGTAAATAATGTGTAAACAGCAAGTTAAAGTAATGAATGTAAATATACGTGAACAATGGAAAATAGTTTTATAAGTTACTTCAAGTGACAGTGCATAACACAGTGTAAATAAAATAGAAATGTAAATAACGTAAATAAAATAGAGAACGTAAATAGAAATGTAAATGAGTAGTATTATAAGAATACGAGTATATACCCTAGGAGTAATGAAAGTGAAAGTTTCACTATAGCATGTCTGAATACTATGAGTTATGAGAGTGAAGATGAAAGTGACATTCACTCTCAATGCCAGTATACAGGACGAGAAAGTGAATGCTACGTATTTTACTGAAAGAAATTGAATCCCTACAGTGGCAATAAACTAATACTACTGAAGGAAACTTATGGATAAAGACTGTAGATATATATAAGTGTTATGTAGTTATAGAATATAAAGTGTGAGGGGTTTTATGAATAATAAATGACAGAGTACCAAGAGCGAACTAGCGGAAGTGCGGCGGTCAGACGCGCTCATAATTTTCATTGCTTTCACAGTTTTTTTTTTTTTGGAGTATGGATCCCAAACTACTTGAAAATCATAGAGTAGTATTTATAGTGTTAATATCTGGCTGTGGTAATCATATTACGGGTTGTCGGGAACTGTAAAGTGGAGACTTCGTTACCCAACTTCAGAGGTCTCCACAAGTCCTACGGTAACTGACGAAGGCTCAACAAACATTCCAGGAGAAAGGTGAAGGTATGTGCCATAAGCATATGTAATTTTAATACTCTAGGACTAATAACTGATTTTTGGCAAATATTTTTTGAGAGTCTGTCGGAGCCCGAATAACCCCGCGGCACACGCAAAACATCGGTAAACATGCCCGCGGTGTAGGGGTTATAGCTGCTCGCCACAGAACCACAGCCCCGGGTTCACATAAGGTGTCCTTGTTGGAAGGTGAGACCCAAGAAGACGAACTGGCACCAATGGACAAGCCCCATGCAGGAGAACAGGAGCAGGAACAGGAGAAAGAAAGCCCCGGACAGCTGGATTTTTAGGCCCGCCCCCGCACCAACCCACGGTGGTGGGGACTATTACCCCTAAGTATCGCCTCCCAGTGTACCACAAGATGAGATTAAATGGCATGAAGGCCAGACTGCTAGTCGATACAGGAGCAACCAGGTCCTGCCTGTACAGTAACTATTTCTTTCGCCACAGATCGATTTTTGGCCCACTCCGCCCTACTGCCACTCACCTTGTGGACACGGGGAATGGCCCCCTGCCCATCTGTGGGGAGACTCAAGCCTTATGGGTCAACACCCACCAGCCGGTGTCCACCCAACATCAATTCATTATCATTGACTCCTCCTGCCGAAGCTACGACGGGTATTTAGGACTGGACTTGCTCCAAAAACTCGGAGCTACCATTGACTGCCACTACCGACAGCTCCAGTTCCGTCCCCCACTTCGCCCCACCCAGGCCGTTTGCACCTATACGCCACGGCCACGGCCAGAATTTTAGCCCCCACCCCCCCTCCCGTGCTCCCCTTCTCCTCTCCTCCCTCCGCCCCCTCTCCTCCTCCTCCAGTGCCCCCCCCCACCTCCCCTGCTCCTTTCCCCGCCACCGTCTGCCCCACTGTTACCATTCCCTCCCACCACGAGGCTTGGGTGCCCCTTAACCGGCCCTCCGGTCTCTCTGTTTTGTTCTCCCCCCTCCTCCAATCGGGAACCCTTTCTGCCTGCCTTTTATTTCCCACTTTTCTCCCTGCACAAAACACCGCCGTCCGCATAGCTAACCTCGCCCCTTCCCCCTTACCCTCCCCAAAAGGCTCGTTATCGGAGAGATGGAGGAAGCCGAGCCCTGTGCCCCATCCTCCTCCCACTTCCCTACCCCAGTACCCCCATTCCCGACCATCTCTCCATCCAGCAGTCAGACACCCTATGTCGCCTCATCCTGGATTTCCAGGACCAGCAGACATAGGGCTCACCACGTACCTGTCTCATGAAATTCACATGACAGGCCTACCTATTAGACAGCCTTCCCGACGGAAGAACCCCCGACCAAGGGAGGAAGAGGACTGCCAGGTATGTGAAATGATAGAGGCTGGCCTCATTTCTCCCTCCACCAGCCTTTGGTTCTCCTCTGTCGTTCTAGTAAAGAAGAAAGACGGCACGATGTGATTTTGTATCGATTACCGCTGCCTGAACAATGTCACCATCAAAGATGCCACTCCCCTCCCACGAACTGACGATTCCTTAGATCCCTTTATGGGTCATCATGGTTCTCCACCCTCGACCTCCAGTCTGGGTACTGGCAGGTCCCTGTACATCCAGAATACCGAGGCAAGACGGTCTTTTCCATGAGCAACGGCAAACATTACGAATTCAGTGTCCTGCCGTTCGGCCTCTGCAATGCCCCTGCCACATTCTCCAGGCTAATGGAATCTGTCCTGAGCGGCCTCACTTGGGAGATATGTCTGGCCTATTTGGACGACGTCATCATTTTTAGCCAGACCTGGGCTGACCACTTTCAGCGCCTCCACTGAGTCTTTACTAGGAATTGCCAGGCAGGCCTCAAGCTTCACCCCTCTAAGTGTGTCCTGGCTGCCAGGACTGTCTCGTTCCTGAGACATGTTATTTCCCAGCAGGAATCTCCCCGGATCCCAACAAGTTCCGTGCCATAGTGGACATACCGCCACCACAGGACGTCCACAGTGTCCACGCCTTCCTAGGACTCACGTCCTACTATCGTCACTTCGTGAAGGGGTTTCTGCAGATTGCAAAGCATCTTCACGATCTGACCAGGAAGGGGAAACAGTTCATCTGGACTGAAGAAAGGCGAGATGCCTTCCAACAGCTAAAACACAAACTCGTCTCTGTCCCCATCGTGGCTTTTCCCGATTATGCCCTCCCTTTTCGCCTCTACACAGATGTTTCTCTCACCGCAATAGGCGCCGTACTAGCCCAGGTACAAGCCGGCCGAGAGCACATCATTGCATGCGCCAGTCGCACATTGAATCCAGCTGAGAAGAATTATGCCACGACCAAGCGAGAATGCCTCGAAATAATTTGGTCCCTCCTACATTTTAGGGCTTACCTTTCCAAGACCCACATCACGATCATCACTGACCACCAGTCACTTCAGTGGTTACGCCAGTCTGACTCACATAATGCTCAACTTGTTAGGTGGCGCGAAATCCTGGAGGAATTTCAGTATGAAATTTCCTACAGGCCTGGAAAGCTCCACACCAATGCAGATGCCCTCTTCCCCTCCCCATCCACGCAGTGCAGCCAGATCTGGACCTCCTACACTTAGGGCACCACAAGGAACGGCCCCCCTGGATTCCCACCCACCTTTTCACCAAACTATGCCAACAGGGCGACCACCTCCTAACGCCGTCTGGGCATATCCTCCTGATCCCCGATGCGGTGCGTGACACCCTGTGCCACCTTCATGCCTCTAACGGCATCCATCTGGGTACTAAGAAATTATTACAAGTGTTTAACAACACTTACTTGGCGCCAAACCCCTCCACCCTCACCAAGGAAATCATTCAAGCTTGCCATGCCTGAGCACTGGGAAAAGATGTCACCTGGACTGCCAGACCCTTGGGCTACATCACCGCCCACAAACCCTGGCAACTCCTGGCGATATACGCCCTCCCAAATCTGGATATAAATATGTGATCACCTTTGTGGACACGTATTCAAAATTTGTAGTAGCCTGTCTGGCGAAAGAACATCATGCCATCG
This sequence comes from Coenobita brevimanus, assembly GCF_032717465.1. Classification (NCBI taxonomy): domain Eukaryota; kingdom Metazoa; phylum Arthropoda; class Malacostraca; order Decapoda; family Coenobitidae; genus Coenobita; species Coenobita brevimanus. The sequence goes on along the minus strand of NC_136957.1, from coordinate 20,687,297 downwards.
CCGTCACCGATGCCCTTCTCCGACACGTGTTCCCTTGTTTTGGCATCCCTCAAGCCATTCATTCTGACAATGCCCCTGAATTCTCCAGAAAAATCTGGGAGGAAGTCGCCAGAATCTTTGGGTATAAAATCTCCCACTCCTCTCGTTACTGGCCACAGGGGAACGCAGTATGTGAACGTAGCCATCGTACTCTTATGAATCAATTATGTACAAGCATCGAGGCTACAAAAAACGACGAAAGGCCGGCTCATGTGAAGATCAATCAGTGGGGCATGAATTACTGCCCCCCAGAGGACGGGGTTTCCCCAAATGAATGAATATTCTGCGAATCCCCTCTCCTACTACCACTGCACCAACACCTGCAACCACCTGCCTCCGCTCCCACTGCAGACCCGTTGCACCTTCTGAAGAGGGTCGGCTGCACCACCTACAAAAAACTCTAGACCTCGGCCCCGACACAGCCTCCAACCCCTTCAGCCCAGACAACACTGTCGTCATCGCCCAACTTCCCACCCCCCACAAACTCGCTGCCCGCTTCACGGGGCCCCACACAATCACCCATGTCTCCAACCCTTACCAGGTTGTCGTAGATTATCACAGCACCCCGTGCACCCTCCGAAACCACCATGTGCATCCTTTCTGCACGCCCACCTCTGCCACCCCAACCCCACACTCCCAACCTCCCCCTGCTCCCGCGCCGTCCTTCACTTCCACATATGAGTGCTACATTTCCTCCTCGCCCTCCCCACCACACTCCCTACCACCTCAGCCTCCCCACCCGCCACCACCCCCCGCGCCTCACCTGACATCTTTCCCGCCACACCTACCTCCCCTCGCTCACCCTCACCCCTTCCCTCCACTGCCCCACCCTCACTGCCCAATCCCAAGTGTTCTGCCCACACCGCCACACCCTCACCACAACCCACTACCACTGCCCTCCGCCCACCGCCCTTGCGTGTGCCCACTCCAACAGCCTCACCCCCCACTGTGCCCCCAACATGCACAGCAGCCTGTACTACCTAACCCCGCCCACCCCGCACACCCACTTCCCCACCCACCCCCACCCTCAGAACCACCACCACCCGCTCCGGCCGTCTCTCACGCCCACCCACCCGATACACCCATACTCTTACACTACCCGCCTCCCCACGACTTCGCACTATCATGATACACCAAGCCCAAATCCCTCCACCTACACTCCCCAGAGACTCAATGCCGCATTACCACGGCACAAAACCCGACCCCAACCCTCGGTGTCCAGCATACAGCTCCCTACCACACCAGCAACAACACCGAGCAAGATGAAGGTGAGATGGGCCATATGGGCACCTACCCTCGTCAAGAACCGCCGGCTCTGTGGACCACACCACATGCTAACCCTTCTCCGTTCCACCCTCACCACGTCCACGCTCTTCCTCACCTGCGACGCGGAGCAGGAAGAAAACCCCTATACCTCTGCCTAGCAGGCCCTACTACAACACCTCCAGCCAGCGTATGCCACACACGACACTCACGTATACCACCTCCAGCTACAGGGACGTGACTTTTCCCAGAGGGAGAGTGGTGAAATGCATGGCATACAGTATATGCCACACCGACACCCCCAACCGGACCCCATGGAGTAGCCACAGCTGAACTACGGGATGCCGTGTGACAACAGCATAAGTCAGCCCAGGCCGTGCGCCCTATAACACCCAGCCTTTGCACCGTCACCCTAGCAGGAGGAGGACACTACCTTCGGGGATTGGGACTGCTGGATCAGCTAGGGGTGGAGCTGCTCAATCAGCTCCAGACAGCACCTTTCAGGAGATGGCCTACTGCCGCTCCCGCCTTCACCAGACAGCTGATTGCCGCTCCAAAGATGCTTACCCTGAGTCGGCCTATTGCCGCTCCTCCCTCTGGCAGAAGGAGACAGCCTACTGCCGCTCCTGCCTTTGTCAGATGGCCGATTGCCGCTCCGAAGGTGCTGCCCCCGAGTCGGCCTATTGCCGCTCCTCCCTTCGGCAGAAGGAGATGGCCTACTGCCACTCCCGCCTTCACCAGACGGCCGATTGCTGCTCCTAAGATGTTGCCCCAGGGACGGCCTACTGCCGCTCCCGCCTTCATCGGACGGCCGATTGCCGCTCTGAAGGTGTCCAGAGGTGCGCTGATTCCCCCACTCAGGCCACAGCCAATTGCCGGGCCTTGGTGCCTCATAGTTGCATCCCTGGGCAGTCACGGCCAATTGCCGGGCCCCACGGCCAAAGAGAGGTGTCGTTAGTGTCATCGCCCCAGCATGAGACAGGCGCCTGGACCTCCAGTATCGGAGAGCCCCAGCGAGGCCACACGGCTTCCCCTGGCCTCTGCTCCCTTCGCCTGGCCCTGGAGAAGACCCACCTGACGGACCGTAGTTCAGATCGGTGCCACAGCCCCTCCCTGACGGCACCCCTCAACTCTGGGGACCGCAGTCCTCAGTCACTCCAGACCCTCCCCAGGACGCCCAGGCATGATCTCTCCATGCCCACGAGGCGGCGTAAGACCTCCACCTCCGGCCGAAACCTGAGCCAGAAATTTCTGGACTTGTTCGGCCCCAGTCCTGAGGGCCACACCCCTGAATCTAGCCCGGAGACTGCGGGCTCCTTTGCCACCTGCAGCCCTGGACGCGAGAGAACGCCCCTGCGAGTTGTCCCGTGCCCTCTCAGCACGCCCACCCTTGGCGGTGCCCTTATCCCGGCAGAGTTGTCGCTGGTGTCGCTGCCCCCACTATATGAGTGAATCCTGTTAAGTGTGGTGTTGCCCCAGAACTAGTGAATTGACCTGTGTTAAGTGTGACGTTGCCCCAGAATTAGTGTAACAGTGATACAGTGACTTAATGTATGTTGGATATCGGCACGAGTGAAATCACGGGATGATGAGTAAGGACGAGCGCAGAAACTAAGTTCTGGTGAATCAGACTCACGAGTGATGCCCTTGTAGAAAACCAGTAAATCCACTGTAGTAAAATACACCCATGTCCTTCGTTAAAAGAAAACAGTAAAGAAAGTGTTAATAATATTCTCCCTGTTGTATTACCGTAAACACAGTGAATTCCCAGTGCCCTCCACTCCCTCTCTTTCTAAGAATCTCCTCCCACCAGCTAACGTGAACTTAAACGAGGAATAGAATCAAATGTCAAAACCCCTTTGCTATCAGAAGATACTAAGTTTGAATTAATAATACTTACCCTTTTCGAATATTACTATAACTCTGTTCTGACCCGCCGCGAGTCACTCTCCACCCCCCCTTGTGTGACTCACTATTGGATTGGCATCGGTATCAGTTAAGCCAGTATCCTGCAAGATACTAATATCCTAGTTAAGGTTTTATTTCTTTGTCATAAATTGTGTTGTAATATCTGCTGTTTTTGTCCTGTGTCTGATGGTAATATAGGTGTAAAGGTTATTACCTGACGTTTTTGTGTCCTACCTCTCTTTATTGCACTAAGCCCCAGTCTCGAAAGAGGACCACGCTACACGTTAGGTGCTTTAGGACCAAGAAGTCGGGCCTTCTCCACCTAGCATTACACTGGTGGCCAACGGTGGTTCTTGACCCGGGCGTAGAAGAGAGGTAGTGAGGAAATATTTGGCAACACGGCAACTAAACAGCATGGACAGTTACCCAAGTCTGACCCCGACCAGTACGATATACATACGTATCTGACAATAATTAAACCATTACTGGATATTGGCTTTGAAAATGACCAGCAGAAAATCGCAATCACACTCCCACTATTGGGCAAAGTGGCAGCGAACATAGCACCGAAAATCGTCCCGGAGCTCGCCTGCCAGAACTTTACAAAGTTTGCTATTCAACCCATCACCCCATCATTAGGGAGAGTGGTGGCTCTATCCCAAATAGATAGCTGTTCATTTGACAGGGATTTAGATAATACCCTGATACAGGCAAGACTCCTAGTTACTGCTGCCTACCTGGAGGCAAATGAGGAAACCCGGGATCAGCACACGTTTAACACTCTGCTCAGAGTGCTTCCGAGTTTTGTCAGACAACATTTCACTATCCATGACCGAGCCGGAGACATGGATAGAGATATCCAGCTCATATAGCGCCTCCTGACCGCCTGCCCTACTCCCCAGCAAATTAATGTAGTCAAGAAATTTCCCACTAAACCCCCGGCTCCTCCAACCATGCCACGACTGCCCATGCCTCACACCAGCCCTCCCCCGCTGCCCAGTCCGCCTAGAGCACACCCCTCTCACCGGCGTCCCGCCCCGCGGGAAAATCCGAATCTGATCCTAGTGAATCCATGGGAATTCACAGCCTGCAGCTCCTGCTGTCCCCTACATGACATACGGGACCAGCTTAACCCCTTAACCGCGGGGCGTCACTTTCGTGACGCTTGGGAGCAAGGGATCATACCGCGGGGCGTCGCTTTTGTGATTCTGCGTTATTTTGAATTCACCCGGGCTTCCAAGTGGGGGCTTGTATCATCTATCAGTACTGCCAATGTCCAACACTAGTCAGCACTCCTAATCTCATCTGTACTCCCATCCATTGTTGACAATTTAGCCATTTCTCCCAGTTCTTGACTCCCCTCCCTACCCCCCCCTCCATTACACTATCCTCTCGCCTGCCCGGCCGTGTTACGCTAAGTAAATCTTCTCTGGAATTTTTCACTGATTTCATCCATTGAAATAAGCCCTATGCCCTATTCTTATACCAAATAATATATACAAGAAAGAAATAAGGTAAGTGAGAGTGCCATACACCTGGAATTGGCTAATTATCACCTGACAACACCTCACGTGCACTCGCTCGCTAATTTTCGCTGTTTTTTTCCCCTTGAAATATGCCATATAATCTATTTTCGTAATAAATATACATATAAGGAGGGAAGGGAGAAGCCTAAGTGATATTTACATTCACCTGGAACTACCTAATTTATAATGTATTGTCTAGATTTCCTGCCAATCATTTCAGTGAAATACATAGCTGTTTCAAGAGCTACGTTGGGAGTGCCGAATAACCCTCAAGTAGGCCTCAACCAGGGCCGGCCCTCCTATCAGTTCTCTCTCAGATTCCGAAGAGGAGGTACGGCTCATCCTCTTGCTGACTTCAGGGCCTTTTTTCACCCCCATGCAAGGGCCCTGTGACCTTTACCCCCTACTAAACCTCGTGTGGAAAGAGATAAAGGGCTGACAATTGATAAAAGAGTGACTACGATCTTTCTATTGAGTAAAACAGTGCAAGTGGAATTGTAAATAATGTGTAAACAGCAAGTTAAAGTAATGAATGTAAATATACATGAACAATGGAAAATAGTTTTATAAGTTACTTCAAGTGACAGTGCATAACACAGTGTAAATAAAATAGAAATGTAAATAACGTAAATAAAATAGAGAACGTAAATAGAAATGTAAATGAGTAGTATTATAAGAATACGAGTATATACCCTAGGAGTAATGAAAGTGAAAGTTTCACTATAGCATGTCTGAATACTATGAGTTATGAGAGTGAAGATGAAAGTGACATTCACTCTCAATGCCAGTATACAGGACGAGAAAGTGAATGCTACGTATTTTACTGAAAGAAATTGAATCCCTACAGTGGCAATAAACTAATACTACTGAAGGAAACTTATGGATAAAGACTGTAGATATATATAAGTGTTATGTAGTTATAGAATATAAAGTGTGAGGGGTTTTATGAATAATAAATGACAGAGTACCAAGAGCGAACTAGCGGAAGTGCGGCGGTCAGACGCGCTCATAATTTTCATTGCTTTCACAGTTTTTTTTTTTTTTGGAGTATGGATCCCAAACTACTTGAAAATCATAGAGTAGTATTTATAGTGTTAATATCTGGCTGTGGTAATCATATTACGGGTTGTCGGGAACTGTAAAGTGGAGACTTCGTTACCCAACTTCAGAGGTCTCCACAAGTCCTACGGTAACTGACGAAGGCTCAACAAACATTCCAGGAGAAAGGTGAAGGTATGTGCCATAAGCATATGTAATTTTAATACTCTAGGACTAATAACTGATTTTTGGCAAATATTTTTTGAGAGTCTGTCGGAGCCCGAATAACCCCGCGGCACACGCAAAACATCGGTAAACATGCCCGCGGTGTAGGGGTTATAGCTGCTCGCCACAGAACCACAGCCCCGGGTTCACATAAGGTGTCCTTGTTGGAAGGTGAGACCCAAGAAGACGAACTGGCACCAATGGACAAGCCCCATGCAGGAGAACAGGAGCAGGAACAGGAGAAAGAAAGCCCCGGACAGCTGGATTTTTAGGCCCGCCCCCGCACCAACCCACGGTGGTGGGGACTATTACCCCTAAGTATCGCCTCCCAGTGTACCACAAGATGAGATTAAATGGCATGAAGGCCAGACTGCTAGTCGATACAGGAGCAACCAGGTCCTGCCTGTACAGTAACTATTTCTTTCGCCACAGATCGATTTTTGGCCCACTCCGCCCTACTGCCACTCACCTTGTGGACACGGGGAATGGCCCCCTGCCCATCTGTGGGGAGACTCAAGCCTTATGGGTCAACACCCACCAGCCGGTGTCCACCCAACATCAATTCATTATCATTGACTCCTCCTGCCGAAGCTACGACGGGTATTTAGGACTGGACTTGCTCCAAAAACTCGGAGCTACCATTGACTGCCACTACCGACAGCTCCAGTTCCGTCCCCCACTTCGCCCCACCCAGGCCGTTTGCACCTATACGCCACGGCCACGGCCAGAATTTTTGCCCCCTCCCCCTCTCCCATGCCCCCCTCCTCCTCCCCTCCCTCCACCCCCTCTCCTCCTCCTCCAGTGCCCCCCCCCGCCGCCCCTGCTCCTTCCTTCCCCGCCACCGTCTCCGCCGCTGTTACCATTCCCTCCCACCACGAGGCTTGGGTGCCCCTTAACCGGCCCTCCGGTCCCTCTGTTTTGTTCTCCCCCCTCCTCCAATCGGGAACCCTTTCTGCCTGCCTTTTATTTCCCACTTTTCTCCCTGCACAAAACACCGCCGTCCGCATAGCTAACCTCGCCCCTTCCCCCCTTACCCTCCCCAAAAGGCTCGTTATCGGAGAGATGGAGGAAGCCGAGCCCTGTGCCCCATCCTCCTCCCACTTCCCTACCCCAGTACCCCCCATTCCCGACCATCTCTCCATCCAGCAGTCAGACACCCTATGTCGCCTCATCCTGGATTTCCAGGACCAGCAGACATAGGGCTCACCACGTACCTGTCTCATGAAATTCACATGACAGGCCTACCTATTAGACAGCCTTCCCGACGGAAGAACCCCCGACCAAGGGAGGAAGAGGACTGCCAGGTATGTGAAATGATAGAGGCTGGCCTCATTTCTCCCTCCACCAGCCTTTGGTTCTCCTCTGTCGTTCTAGTAAAGAAGAAAGACGGCACGATGTGATTTTGTATCGATTACCGCTGCCTGAACAATGTCACCATCAAAGATGCCACTCCCTCCCACGAACTGACGATTCCTTAGATCCCTTTATGGGTCATCATGGTTCTCCACCCTCGACCTCCAGTCTGGGTACTGGCAGGTCCCTGTACATCCAGAATACCGAGGCAAGACGGTCTTTTCCATGAGCAACGGCAAACATTACGAATTCAGTGTCCTGCCGTTCGGCCTCTGCAATGCCCCTGCCACATTCTCCAGGCTAATGGAATCTGTCCTGAGCGGCCTCACTTGGGAGATATGTCTGGCCTATTTGGACGACGTCATCATTTTTAGCCAGACCTGGGCTGACCACTTTCAGCGCCTCCACTGAGTCTTTACTAGGAATTGCCAGGCAGGCCTCAAGCTTCACCCCTCTAAGTGTGTCCTGGCTGCCAGGACTGTCTCGTTCCTGAGACATGTTATTTCCCAGCAGGAATCTCCCCGGATCCCAACAAGTTCCGTGCCATAGTGGACATACCGCCACCACAGGACGTCCACAGTGTCCACGCCTTCCTAGGACTCACGTCCTACTATCGTCACTTCGTGAAGGGGTTTCTGCAGATTGCAAAGCATCTTCACGATCTGACCAGGAAGGGGAAACAGTTCATCTGGACTGAAGAAAGGCGAGATGCCTTCCAACAGCTAAAACACAAACTCGTCTCTGTCCCCATCGTGGCTTTTCCCGATTATGCCCTCCCTTTTCGCCTCTACACAGATGTTTCTCTCACCGCAATAGGCGCCGTACTAGCCCAGGTACAAGCCGGCCGAGAGCACATCATTGCATGCGCCAGTCGCACATTGAATCCAGCTGAGAAGAATTATGCCACGACCAAGCGAGAATGCCTCGAAATAATTTGGTCCCTCCTACATTTTAGGGCTTACCTTTCCAAGACCCACATCACGATCATCACTGACCACCAGTCACTTCAGTGGTTACGCCAGTCTGACTCACATAATGCTCAACTTGTTAGGTGGCGCGAAATCCTGGAGGAATTTCAGTATGAAATTTCCTACAGGCCTGGAAAGCTCCACACCAATGCAGATGCCCTCTTCCCCCTCCCCATCCACGCAGTGCAGCCAGATCTGGACCTCCTACACTTAGGGCACCACAAGGAACGGCCCCCTGGATTCCCACCCACCTTTTCACCAAACTATGCCAACAGGGCGACCACCTCCTAACGCCGTCTGGGCATATCCTCCTGATCCCCGATGCGGTGCGTGACACCCTGTGCCACCTTCATGCCTCTAACGGCATCCATCTGGGTACTAAGAAATTATTACAAGTGTTTAACAACACTTACTTGGCGCCAAACCCCTCCACCCTCACCAAGGAAATCATTCAAGCTTGCCATGCCTGAGCACTGGGAAAAGATGTCACCTGGACTGCCAGACCCTTGGGCTACATCACCGCCCACAAACCCTGGCAACTCCTGGCGATATACGCCCTCCCAAATCTGGATATAAATATGTGATCACCTTTGTGGACACGTATTCAAAATTTGTAGTAGCCTGTCTGGCGAAAGAACATCATGCCATCGCCGTCACCGATGCCCTTCTCCGACACGTGTTCCCTTGTTTTGGCATCCCTCAAGCCATTCATTCTGACAATGCCCCTGAATTCTCCAGAAAAATCTGGGAGGAAGTCGCCAGAATCTTTGGGTATAAAATCTCCCACTCCTCTCGTTACTGGCCACAGGGGAACGCAGTATGTGAACGTAGCCATCGTACTCTTATGAATCAATTATGTACAAGCATCGAGGCTACAAAAAACGACGAAAGGCCGGCTCATGTGAAGATCAATCAGTGGGGCATGAATTACTGCCCCCCAGAGGACGGGGTTTCCCCAAATGAATGAATATTCTGCGAATCCCCTCTCCTACTACCACTGCACCAACACCTGCAACCACCTGCCTCCGCTCCCACTGCAGACCCGTTGCACCTTCTGAAGAGGGTCGGCTGCACCACCTACAAAAAACTCTAGACCTCGGCCCCGACACAGCCTCCAACCCCTTCAGCCCAGACAACACTGTCGTCATCGCCCAACTTCCCACCCCCCACAAACTCGCTGCCCGCTTCACGGGGCCCCACACAATCACCCATGTCTCCAACCCTTACCAGGTTGTCGTAGATTATCACAGCACCCCGTGCACCCTCCGAAACCACCATGTGCATCCTTTCTGCACGCCCACCTCTGCCACCCCAACCCCACACTCCCAACCTCCCCCTGCTCCCGCGCCGTCCTTCACTTCCACATATGAGTGCTACATTTCCTCCTCGCCCTCCCCACCACACTCCCTACCACCTCAGCCTCCCCACCCGCCACCACCCCCCGCGCCTCACCTGACATCTTTCCCGCCACACCTACCTCCCCTCGCTCACCCTCACCCCTTCCCTCCACTGCCCCACCCTCACTGCCCAATCCCAAGTGTTCTGCCCACACCGCCACACCCTCACCACAACCCACTACCACTGCCCTCCGCCCACCGCCCTTGCGTGTGCCCACTCCAACAGCCTCACCCCCCACTGTGCCCCCAACATGCACAGCAGCCTGTACTACCTAACCCCGCCCACCCCGCACACCCACTTCCCCACCCACCCCCACCCTCAGAACCACCACCACCCGCTCCGGCCGTCTCTCACGCCCACCCACCCGATACACCCATACTCCTACACTACCCGCCTCCCCACGACTTCGCACTATCATGATACACCAAGCCCAAATCCCCTCCACCTACACTCCCCAGAGACTCAATGCCGCATTACCACGGCACAAAACCCGACCCCAACCCTCGGTGTCCAGCATACAGCTCCCTACCACACCAGCAACAACACCGAGCAAGATGAAGGTGAGATGGGCCATATGGGCACCTACCCTCGTCAAGAACCGCCGGCTCTGTGGACCACACCACATGCTAACCCTTCTCCGTTCCACCCTCACCACGTCCACGCTCTTCCTCACCTGCGACGCGGAGCAGGAAGAAAACCCCTATACCTCTGCCTAGCAGGCCCTACTACAACACCTCCAGCCTGCGTATGCCACACACGACACTCACGTATACCACCTCCAGCCACAGGGACATGACTTTTCCCAGAGGGAGAGTGGTGAAATGCATGGCATACAGTATATGCCACACCGACACCCCCAACCGGACCCCACGGAGTAGCCACAGCTGAACTACGGGATGCCGTGCGACAACGGCATAAGTCAGCCCAGGCCGTGCACCCCTATAACACCCAGCTTTCGCACCATCACCCAAGCAGGAGGAGGACACTACCTTCGGGGATTGGGACTGCTGGATCAGCTAGGGGTGGAGCTGCTCAATCAGCTCCAGACAGCACCTTTCAGGAGATGGCCTACTGCCGCTCCCGCCTTCACCAGACAGCTGATTGCCGCTCCAAAGATGCTTACCCTGAGTCGGCCTATTGCCGCTCCTCCCTCCGGCAGAAGGAGACAGCCTACTACCGCTCCTGCCTTTGTCAGATGGCCGATTGCCGCTCCGAAGGTGCTGCCCCCGAGTCGGGCTATTGCCGCTCCTTCCTTCGGCAGAAGGAGATGGCCTACTGCCACTCCCGCCTTCACCCGACGGCCGATTGCTGCTCCTAAGATGTTGCCCCAGGGACGGCCTACTGCCGCTCCCGCCTTCATCGGACGGCCGATTGCCGCTCTGAAGGTGTCCAGAGGAGCGCTGATTCCCCCACTCAGGCCACAGCCAATTGCCGGGCCTTGGTGCCTCATAGTTGCATCCCTGGGCAGTCACGGCCAATTGCCGGGCCCCACGGCCAAAGAGAGGTGTCGTTAGTGTCATCGCCCCAGCGTGAGACAGGCGCCTGGACCTCCAGTATCGGAGAGCCCCAGCGAGGCCACACGGCTTCCCCTGGCCTCCGCTCCCTACGCCTGGCCCTGGAGAAGACCCACCTGACGGACCGTAGTTCAGATCGGTGCCACAGCCCCTCCCTGACAGCACCCCTCGACTCTGGGGACCGCAGTCATCAGTCACTCCAGATCCTCCCCAGGACGCCTGGGCGTGATCTCTCCACGCCCACGAGGTGGCGTAAGACCTCCACCTCCGGCCAAAACCTGAGCCAGAGATTTCTGGACCTGTTCGGTCCCTGTCCTGAGGGCCACACCCTTGAACCTAGCCCGGAGACTAGGGGCTCCTTCACCACGTGCAGCCCTGGACGCGAGAGGACACCCCTGCGAGTTGTTCCATGCCCTCTCGGCACACCCACCCTTGGCGGTGCCCCTATCCTGGCAGAGTTGTTGCCGGCGTGTCTCCCCGCCTCCCCCACTATATGAGTGAATCCTGTTAAGTGTGGTGTTGCCCCAGAACTAGCGAATTGACTTATGTTAACTGTGACGTTGCCCCAGAATTAGTGTAACAGTGATACAGTGACTTAATGTATGTTGGATATCGGGGCGAGTGAAATCAGGGGTGGATGAGTAAGGATGAGCACAGAAACTAAGTTCTGGTGAATCAGACTCACGAGTGACGACCTTGTAGAAAACCAGTAAATCCTCTGTAGTAAAATACACCCATGTCCTTCGTTACAAGAAAACAGTAAAGAAAGTGTTAATAATATTCTCTCGGTTGTATTACCGTAAACACAGTGAATTCCCAGTGCCCTCCACTCCCTCTCTTTCTAAGAATCTCCTCCCACCAGCTAGTGTGAACTTAAACGAGGAATAGAATCAAATGTCAAAACCCCTTTGCTATCAGAAGATACTAAGTTTGAATTAATAATAATTACCCTTTCCCATTATTACTATAACTCTGTTCTGACCCGCCTCCGGTCACTCCCCACCTCCCCCGTGTGAGACTCACTCCCCTCGCTCCCACGTGCGCCTGTATTCCCTGTACACCTGTGCACTAGAATTACTGGATTGGCATCGGTATCAGTTAAGCCAGTATCCTGCGAGATACTAATATCCTAGTTAAGGTTTTATTTCTTTGTCATATATTGTGTTGTAATATCTGCTGATTTTGTCCTGTGTCTGACTGTGGTAATATACGTGTAAAGGTTATTGCCTGAAGTTTTTGTGTCCTACCTATTTTTATTGCACTAAGCCCCGGTCTCGAAAGAGGACCCTCCTACACGTTAGGTGCTTTAGGACCGAGAAGTCGGGCCTTCTCCACCTAGCATTATAGTACGGGATAGTTTATGAAAATAATTTTGCATAAGGTGCTACACTCTTGTTTCACCTCACCCTTCATTGTGGAAATATGCTGGTGGTTATTTTGGTCATAATACTATTGTGCCCTCTTAACTTATCTAAAAGCAGAGATGGTATTTACATGTATAATTTCAAAATGGCTTTGATAATCCTAAATTCTTCCTCAAGCTTAGCCTGTTGCGTTGTTGTTGTGTCTGGTCTCATAATTCATAAGCTCAAACATGTTCATTTAAAACATATATAGATTTGTACAAAAATATTACAACGGCACTCTTAAGTGTTTTTTTTTTTTTTTTCATAATATAGTATACAGATTGAATCTTAGGAATACTTTTTTTTTATTTTTTTCCAAATAATAGCTTTTTAACTTTCGTTTGCACAGCTTTACCTGGCCACCCCCTAGCGAAGAAATTTACTATCGCTCGATTACTATGCTACACTATGCTTATGGAACGAGAGAAGACAAACTTTCTGGGAATACGACAACACCATGGCGATGACAATGACGAAGATCTAGGAATTTGGCTAAGACCCCGTTCACACATCGCCGAAAGAGAAGCCGAATGCATACCGAATAGGCTTCGGGAAACGTTCGGTGGTCAATTCTGGGCTATTCGGCGCACTTCGGGAACGTTTCGGGGTGTTCGAAATGGGTTCGGGCAAGTCACCGAATATTTCATCAAACATGAAATATTCGGTGTGACCTGCCCGAACTCACTTCCTCGGGACGCCCTCGGGTCGCATTCGGTAATCCTTCGGTATGCATTCCAAGCATTCAGTATGCATTCGCCGATGCATCGCCGACAAAATGACCGTTATAAATCGGTACGATGTCGGTGATGAATCGGCGAATATGGACAGAATACATACCAAAATTATACCAATTGTCCCAAGAATGTATACAGAATTTTGAACACCGCCCACCGAGGCATATATAAAAGGCCAAAGCATCCCAGTCACACTTTCCAGAGCTAGGAGAACGGGGGCACTACAGCATCTACAGCAGAATGGAGGCGGCATCCGAAGACCTGTTCCCAGAGGACTCTAACCCCCGTTTCCAAGATTCCGGCCTGTCGCAGGAGAGCCAGACTCCCGATGAGGTGGTGGAGCCCCTGGTCCCACCCCCAGATAGACCTGCTACTGCGTCGACCTCGAGAGGTCGCATGAGAGGTGATGAGGCTGGTCCCAGCAAACACAAGTGAAAAATGGCCACTAGGGACATCTCCTCCTCTGAAGAAGACCAACAGCGGTTGCCTGACGACAACGACGACAGCGAGATGTCACAGGTGTTTGTCCCCAAGAAGGTCCGGCGCACATCAGCCAAGTTGAATGAATGGCAGGAGCGCGACTTGGCTGAGTGGCTTCAGCAGCACCCTATATTTTATAACAAGAAGCTCAATTGCTACAAGGACGTCGCCAAGAAGGCGAGATTGATGGCTGACAAGGCCAAGGAGCTCAACATCGAAAGTGAGTAACAGTGCTTCTTGTGTGTGCCGTGATTTTTTACTTCGTGTTTGTAACAAGCAGTGTGTTCATATAACACTCATCATGTGATTTTTGTGAACTTATAGAGGTGCCTCAGCAATTATGCATATGCAGTAAATATCATTTCGTTTTTCAGGCAACCAGCTACGTGCTTGGGTCGACGGCATGCGGACTCGCTATGTGAAGCTACACCGCACGAGGTCAGGCCAGGGCCCCATCGTGGAGGACCTGAGCGAGAGGGACGCCTGGATATGGGGCAACTTTGGCTTCCTGAGGTCGTTCGTGTCGATGCCAAAGACACGACAGTCCAAGGTGGGTGTTTAGTGCAGATACAATCTTGAGAATGAAAAAAAAAAAAATCCTGTAAAAAGTTTAAGAACAGACACACCTGTATAAGACTCTACATAATTTTGTTCCTGAAGATAATTGTCCTAGTGTTTTTATTTTATTTTTTTCAGCTGTCCTTTTCCCAATCGGGAGAAGGTACGTGTAGCGAGGACGAGACACATCTGACCCAACATGTGGAGGTTGTGCGCAGCGACGACGGAGGGGGTGCAGCCCAGGCCTCCGCCAAACACGCCCAGAGGACGGCTGTGCGGCAGGAGGAGACACCCTCCACCAGCCCTTACTTAGCCCAGGTGAGAATCGCTTTGCTATGAGTGGCCCTATAATTTTTCAGTGAATACCCTATCCACTTTGTATGTTGTACGGTATTTTACAATGAATGTCTTACTTCCACAGCTCACGAAACACATTGAAGACAGCCAGGCCAGTGCCAAGCAGCTGGAGGAGTTCCTGAAGCCGAAGAGCCCCAAGGACACCCTTGTGGCGAACTTCACAGCCTACATCAAGTCGGTGCTGGATATGCTGTCGATGACCAGTGTGTTGAGGTTTCAACGTGACACCACAGCTCTCCTCCTCAGCCTGCAGGAGAGCGAGCTGGCCTCCACCACGGGCACCTCACCACCGCCAGCAGCACCAGAATCCACACTGGCAGTAGCGCCGCTCCAGCACTCTGGCCTGGCTCCTCTTCCGCTCGACCCAGGGCCATCCACCTACGCTGCCAACCACATGCAGCAACTGCAGCAGCGGGTGTGGGAGCTGGAGCACCAGCAGCAGCAGCAGCAAGCCAGTGCCTACTTCCCCCAGCACCGGCCGATGTCAGCCAGTTTTTCAAACCTGTCATTCAGAGAACTGATGGGTGCGTCGTTCATGAACAGGCCAGCGAACCAGTCAGCTGTGGAACCGACTACGCCCAGGCACTCAAGTCTCTCGACTCCCCTACGACAGCATTCAACTCCCAAGAAGTATACCCAGCTCTAACTGTATTAACTTATAACTATGTATATTAATGAAAGCTATTTTCCTAGTGTAAGTAAGATGATCAGTAAAGTAAATAAAGTGTGACACTGAGTTTTCTTACTATACCAACTAATTGCAAGCTTAACTATTTTGGTATTTAAAAAAACACGTATGTTTTCTCCAACAATGGTATTTTTTAAATTTTTTTTACAAGTCACAACGAACACAGTGCATGATAGAAATACACTATGTACATATTACAAAATGACACAGCATAATCTACGACGCAAAGCATATATTCTATCACACAGCTTGGCTCTCCTAGTCATCCACCCTCTGGTCCTGCCATGGCACGCGTCCTGCAGGTGAGTTGTAGAAATCCTTCAGGTAGTTGCGGATGTTCTTGGGTGCCGCCAGAGCTCTTGGGTTCACCAGGGGCTCCAGTGGGTCCAACTGCCTACCATCGCGCCAGGCACCCTCGGTGACCCTGTGCTTGACGGGGTCTTCAGCATCAGCATTGGCCATGCAGTACGACGGCCTCCGCTCCCTCAGGAGATTGTGGAGACAACAGGCGGCGAGAACTGCTGCTTCCACACCCCTCGGCTGCAGTAGCATCGCCGTCAGCAGGCAGCGAAATCTGGAAGGGATAAGAAAATTTACCGTTATTTGCATGGCACCATGCGTCAAAGAACACTGACTCATCAATTGTATTGATATATAGACACATCTGACATTTGTAGACATCAAAATTTCACTTACCTGTTCGCGAGGATGCCGAAGGCGTTCTCGACCACTCGTCTTGCTCTGGAGAGACGGTAGTTGTAGATTCTCTCCTCGTAGGTGTGACCTCGGTTGGGGAAGGGCTTCATCAACCATTCTTGAAGGGCGAAGGCATCATCTCCAACGATGAAGTAGGGCACCGGGCGTTCGCCATCAATCAGAGGTTCTCGGGGAGGCAGTCGAACTTGGTTATTCGAGAGCGCTTTGTGTAGAGTTGAGTTGGTAAATACCTGGGCATCGCAAGTTGCCCCATTGGCACCCACATCCACAAACATGAATTTGTAATCACTATCGACCACAGCAAGCAGGACCAGGGAGAAATCCTTGTAGTTGTAGTAGTAGGATCCACTTTTGCTAGGAGCACGCATACGAATGTGCTTGCCGTCTATCACTCCAACGGTGTGATGAAACTGCCACCTTCGTGAGAAGCCCTTCGCAACTTGTTTCCATTCCTCGGCTGTCGATGGGCAAACGATCACCTTGTCCATGTACTCCGCGATGATGGCCTCACACGTCTCGTACACGATGCAGGAGATAGAGTTGGGAGGTACTCGGAATCCAAAGGAAAGGCTGCGGTAGTTGTCCCCGGTGGCCAGGTACCTGAGGGTGATGGAGAGCCTCAAACCTGCCTCCAAGGGCTCCCGCCAGAAGGTGCGCTGCTTCTCGATGCGAGGACGAATGCTCTCAAGGAGTTCACAGAAGAGGTCCTCGTCCATGCGTAGGAAATTGCGAAATGATGTCCTGTCCTCCAGTATCAGCTCCTGCAGAAGGTTCTCCCACTGGCCAAATTCTTTCCGTCGTTGAAGCCAGTCACGGGACCAACAGGACCTCTTCTGGCGAATCTTGCGCTTCCTCTGGGGTGGAATGTGGTCTTTTTCCTCGTCTTCCAGGTACAGGTAGGTCAGATACTTGACGCAGAGCAGGGAGTCAGTCTGTGCTTTGCTCCACAGGGCCACGGCTTGCTTGTTGACTTCGCTGGGGATGACTGCTGTGATGTCCATTGTTGCTCTGTTGGAACTGGGATTGTGATGGGCTTTTTGGTACGCGCATATTTATACACCCCTGGGTGGGCGTGGGAAGTTCGGTATGCATTCGGGATGCCCTTGGTACAGCATCGGCAATGCATCGTTCATGCATCGCCGATGCATCGTCGATGCTGTACCGATGTTGCACCGAAAAAATGACGGTGAATTTTCAAAATAAGAGTTTTGAATTGGCGTCTGTGCGCATTCTGTTTGCGTTCGGTTTGCGTTCGGTTTGCATTCTATTTCGTCTGTATACTGTCGGCGACATCAAACAGACAGCAGACAGAAAGGCCGAATTCGGGCAGTTTGCGCCCGATTCTGGCCGAATCCCGGCCGAATACGGTTCGGCACGCATTCGGCATCTCATTCGGCGATGTGTGAACGGGCCCTAAGAGACAGAGATGGAGATGAGAGAAAACAAGAGTGAATGAGTTTCTACAGTACGTAACAGTAACTTAAGGAAACTGCAATTATCCGGATGTACTTACAATAAACTATGCTAGAAATGATGATGATGATGATAATAATAATAATTATAATAATAATAATAATAATAATAATAATAAAATCTATCTATCTATTGCCAGACGCCTTAATCCCGTAAGGGGTGGCCACAAACAAATCTCCTCCATGTCGCTCTGTCCCCCGCCATTTCATTGCCCTGCTCCCAGCTCTCTTATACCTTTTCACTCAATCCCTCTACTCATCCTAGGCCTCCCCCTCCCTCTTCCCCCTCCACCTCACTCATACACACTCTCCTCGTCAGTCTCTCACTCTCCATCCTCTCCACATGTCCAAGCCACCTCAGTGTGTTACTCATAACGCTTCCTATCACATCCACATCCACACCACAACGCTTCTTCACTTCCTCATTTGTCAGTCTGTCTCTCCCTGTGATTCCACATGCACCTCTCAAATAACTCATTTCCACTGCTCTCACTCTTGACTTCTGTCCCTCCAACAAGATCCAAGCTTCACTTCCATACGTTAGAGTAGGTATCACAATACTGTCATGTAGTAGCTTTTTCACTTCCATGCTCACTTCCTTGTTTCTTATCACTGCTTTCAAGGAACCACAACCTTTCCTTCCTGTGTTACCCTTTCAAGCAGTTCACCCTCTAAACTTCCATCCTTACTTATCACACTACCCAGGTACTTAAACACACTCTCATTTTCCATTTCCTCCTCATCCAACCTCACTGTACATTCACTGACTTCACGTCTCTCGAAAACCATCACTTTACTCTTCCCTACTTTCACCTTTAGATTCCATTTCTTACACACTTTCCCAGACTCATCCACCAAGCCTTGCAGTTCCCCTTCGTCTTCACTTAGCAACATAGTATCATCTGCAAACAACAGTACAGGTAGTTTCCAAACACTGCCCTCTTTCACTAAGACTGCTCCAACATCTACTGCCCTACCTTGTATCTCTTTCAAACCCCCATCCATATACAGACTGAATAACCATGGAGACCTGACACAGCCTTGTTTCAATCCTACATTCAAATAAACAAATTCACTCAGTTCACTACTCACACGCACTGCAGCCTTAGCATCCCCATACATAATCTTCACGGCCTTCAACAACTTCCCTTTCTACTCCATATATTCTTAATACTTTCCACAATCCTTGTCTATCCACCCTGCCATATGCTTCCTCGAAATCCATGAAGGCTACATGAAACTTCTTTCTCTTCTCTAGAAACTCTTCCACTAAAGATCTAAGAATGAATACCTGATCTATACAACCTCTTTCCTTCCTAAAACCTCCCTGTTCGTCTCCAACTAATAATAAGATAATAATCTAAATAATATGGTAAAGATGTGTAAGTAGGAGTCTCTCTGTGGGGTTTTACGTTTTTTTAACGAAAACAATGGTAGATATCAACCTAATTAGTTTTGTACTGGGTCTGAGTAAGTCCAGAAAATGTCAAAATAAACTAAAATTTCTGCAGCCGCGTGCAACGAGAAGGCGCGAAATCTTTGCGGACTGCTACACGTGGAATAAGCGAAAATATTTTTTTCGATTTTTTTATCATAACTGGTCATTAACGTATGGTAACAAAGATAATGGTATTTAACATTTTCTTACGGAAAGGCTATTATTTAGTCCTGCAAATTTTTGCCGGACAAGCACGAGTGCTATACTACTACTACGACCACTACTACGATTACTGCTACTACTACTACTACTACTACTACTACTACTAATAATAATAATAATAATAATAATTATTATTATTATTATAGAAATAATAGTAATAATAATAACAAGCCTTTAACAAAAACGTATCCCTGCCATGTGGTAAAGTGTATATGGATATGCATTAATAAGTATGGCAATTTCATAATATATAGGGGCATAACTAGGACTCATACACTAACTTTCTTTAAGAAGTGAAGATGATCCAGCATGTATTTTCAAGATACAGCTATTTACAAATTAGTTTCCTTATATGGAAATAGCTCGCAAAATACAATGTGTCAATTTAACATATAAGGACATAAACTAAGACTCGTACTTTATCTTTGAGCTATGAAGAGAATCAATCAAGAAGTTTCCAAAACATAACACAAGGCAGATGTTTCCATATATTTTTTTTTTTTTTATGCGAGGAAGAAGGAACCAAAGGCCATGAGCCCGCAGTAACAGTTCCCTCCAAAAGAAAAACAAAATACAACATAGAGCCAAATTCAAGATCCGATCATTTTGAGATGCCTGGACACACTGCGTTTGAAAGACTGGAGATCATAGGCAGCAGGAAATACAGACAGAGGGAGACAGTTCCAGAGCTGACCTGTTGCATAAATGAAAGAGTGGGAGTAACGGTTAACTCTTGCATTAGAGAGTTGGACAGAAAAAGGATGAGAGTTTGCTGCCAGACGGGTGCTACGCGCCCGTCGTAGAGGTGGAGGAATGCAAGCAGAGAGTTCAGAGGAGCAGTGACCATTAAAGTAGCGATAGAAAAGAGATAAAGATGCAACAGTCCGGCGAAGAGACAGAGGTTGAAGGGAGTCAGTAAGAGGAGGAGAGTTAATGAGACGAAAAGCCTTTGCCTCCACCCTATTGAGAAGAGCTGTATGTGGGGAGCCTCCCCACACATGAGAGTTGTACTCCACACAGGGGCAGATAAAACCCCTGTATAGAGTCAACAATTGTGCAGGGGTGAAGAAAGTGCGGAGTCGGCTTAGCACACCCGATCTCTTGGAAGCAGATTTTACAAGAGATGTAATATGATATTTCCAAGATAAGTCCCGAGTAAATGAAACCCCAAGCATGTTCAAGGATGATGCAGGATTAAGCTGAATATTATTAAACATTAGTGGGTATACCTGTGGAAGATTTTGTCGGGTTGACAGGTGTAAGAACTGAGTCTTAGATGCATTAAAGACAACCATATTATTTTTACCCCAGTCAGAGATACGAGCCAAATCAGACATTAGGTGTGCCACAGCCTCATCCCTTGCTTGTTGAAGTAACTGTTGAGATGGGCGTTGCGGGAACCGAATGGAAAGGTGAAGGGTGGAGTCATCAGCGTATGAGTGGATAGGGTTAGATGTACAGCTTAGATCATTGATGAATAAAAGGAAGAGAGTTGGTGATAGGACAGAGCCCTGAGGACACCACTGTTGATAGATCTAGGAGAAGTACGATGGCCGTCTACAACAGCGGCTATAGAACGACCAGAAAGGAAGCTAGCGATGAAGGCACAGATAGAAGGATAGAAACCATAGGAGGGCAGTTTGGAAATTAAAGATTTATGCCAGACTCGATCGAAAGCCTTTGAGATGTCAAGTGCAATGGCAAAGCTTTCGCCAAAGTCCCGAAAGGAGGATGACCAGGAGTCTGAAAGGTAGGTGAGAAGATCGCCAGTGGAGCGTCCCTGACGGAACCCATACTGACGATCGGAAAGAAGGTTGTGATAGTAAAGATGCCTTAAAATTTTTCTATTAAGAATTGACTCGAAAACTTTTGAAATACAGGACGTTAAAGCAATTGGACGATAGTTGGAGGGTTGGGAGTGGTCACCCTTCTTTGGGACTGGCTGAATGAGAGCAAACTTCCAGCAAGAAGGAAAGGTACAAGTTGACAGACAAAGGCGAAACAGTTTGCCTAGGCAGGGTGTAAGCACAGAAGTACAGTTCTTGAGAACAACAGGAGGGACCCCATCAGGCCCATATGCCTTGTTAGTACTGAGGCCAGTGATGGCAGAAAATACATCAACTGAAGAAATTTTAATGTCAGCCATGAGGAAGTCAGAGGGGGGAAGTGATAGAGGAACAGCACCGGAATCGTCTAAGGTAGAATTGGAGGAGAATGTCTGTGCGAAGAGATCTGCTTTATCAGTAGAAGAAATAGCTACAGAACCATCAGAGTAGAAAAGAGGAGGGAAGGATGATGAGGTAAAGTTGTTAGAAAGATTTTTGGCAAGATGCCAGAAGGAGCGGGAAGAATTCGAGTCGGAGAGTTGAGAGCATTTAGTATGGATGAAATTATTTTTAGTAGAGCGAAGAACAGACTTAGCACGATTCCGGGCAGAAACGTAAAGATTATGTGATTCAGGGGTGAGTTGGCTCCGGTACCTTTTGTAGGCCCTCTCCTTGTTGCGGACAGCATTAGAACATGCGTGATTAAACCAAGGCTTTCTTGCATTAGTCAAAGGATATGAGTCATAGCTCGTAAAGTACAGACAATATGGTAATTTTACATGTACGGGCATCAGCTACGACACATACTCTATGTTCCTGTGCGATATGAAGCCACCCCACCTGCCAGTTTCCAAGATACTGGCCCGAATGGAAAGACGGACAGACGGACTGACAAGGACGATTCCTATATCCCCACCATATGGAATAATGGTGGGGATAATAATAATAATGATAATCATAATGATAATAATAATAATAATAATAATAATAATAATAATAATAATAATAATAATAATAATGATGATAATGATGATGATGATGATGATGATAACAACAATGACAACAAGAGGGGAAGGAAAAGAGACGATAATGGAAAAGGGGAAAATGAATGGGAAAAAAAAAAAGTGAGGGAAGTAAGAGAAGCGAGAAGGAGAGAAGAAAGGAGGCAGATGGTTAAGTGGAGCGGAAATGTGAAGATGCGTGAGTGATGAAGAATATGAACAGAAGGAAAAAAGACTAAGGAGGAAAGAGGAAGAGTGAGAGAAAGAGAAACAAGTGGTGCCAGTACAACAAACCTCTCCCGGCCAATCAAAGTCAAAGGTCATGGTGCCAATTGAAAGCCCATATGGGAGGTCATGTATATTGATAATAGTAAATATATCTGTCTTCAACCGGTTTCAAGTTATAGGCCTCTGAAAATCGGTGACCTTGATTATGACCTTTCAGGGTCATTCGATTACCTCCAAAATCTAATCACTTTTATTTCTTTATACCAGTGCCCACATATCCTGAAAATTTCATGTAACTTCATTCAGCCTTTTTCCGTAATGTTGATAAAAAACTCGACCAAAAACAATACCTGGCGGGACTCCGTCCCTGACGAGGTAAAAATGGAGGAATGAAAAGGGGAAAAAGAGTGAAAAGAAATGAGGGGAGGAAGGGGAGAAGAAAAGGAAATTTGAGAAGAAAATTAGGAAGGTCAATTAAAGAAGAGAAAACATATACAAAAGAGAAGGGGGACGACACGAGAGAAAAAAAAATAAAGGTGGATGAAGAAACGAAAGGAATGTAGGAATGGAGAGGAAAATGGGGAGGTAGAGAGGGATTAAGAGGAGTGAACATAAGAATGAGAGGAAAACGGCAACGAAGGGAAGGGGGAAGGTAAAGAAAATAGAAGACAAAGAGAGGTAAGAGGGAGAAGGGAGAGGAGGGAGAAGAGTTTAAAAAAAAGGGAAAGGAAACGTAGGGAATACATTTAGGTAACTCAGAGAGAGAGAGAGACAGACAGACAAACAGACAGATCGTGTCAAGGAATAACAAGGGTGTGTTGACAGAGCTCTGGCACGGAATAAGAAACATACAAACATTCTCTCTCTCTCTCTCTCTCTCTCTCTCTCTCTCTCTCTCTCTCTCTCTCTCTCTCTCTCTCTCTCTCTCTTCTTCTTCTTCTTCTTCATCATCATCATCATCATCATCATCATCATCATCATCATCATCATCATCATCATTTTCTTCTTCTTCTTCTTCTTCTTTTTGATCTTCTTTTTCTTATTTTTCTCTTCTTCCTAAAATCGTCTTCGTTAATGTATAACAACCTTCTGTACTCTATGTTGGGTGTTACACGATGCATAAATCTTACTTATTTTACAACTGTTTATCGTCGCAGTTAAACTCATCCCAGCCATAAATATTATTTACGATTCTTACAACCACCACTATCATCGTTAATGTACTTTTCACTGCCACTATACCTGTTAACCACCGACATTACTTGCGTCTTACTCCCACAATCATCAGAACTTCATCTCCAATACTGTCAAGGCGTTATTATGGCTACAGTTAACCCATCTCGCTCGAGATGTCTTTACCAAGTTACATAATGATCTGATGGTAGCTTGAGGACTGGATAGATTCCGTCCTCTGCATACTCAGTGGGTTTATGCCTGGTGGTGTAGAGGCAAAATACTCTGCAGCGGAGAGACGGCCATGATTTGTCTGCAAGGGTTTGAGTCTTCCATAGTTTTTAGATCATGTAATGGTATGAGGGACAAAAAGTGGCTTCTTGTCCATATATTTTGTGGGTTGTGATAGCGAGTCTTAAGGCTTCCACACCACGGAAAGTTTTATTTCGGAATGGGTACCACCAGTCCTGTATGTGCTGTCGCCCAGACAAAAACAACATAGCAAACATGTCATATGCACGAAATCCGATATGATGGATATGACAGTTCTTGTGAATGCATTGGCCAGACGTATCAACCCCTTGAGTAAATGTTGACTCAGAAAAATCAGAATAGTGTAAGCGCCGTCAACGTCACCTCGCACTGCTCTGCACAGTACCCTCATGATACCCTAAACAAACGACTTGATAAAGCACCTCACATTCGGGAGTCATATTATGGTGTTTGCAAACGCGTTTTATTGACGTTTCGGAGAACCCCGTGGAACAATAATCAAGTCTGTTCAAACGATACTGAAATTACAAAGGTGTTCCTTGCGCCTGCCTGGGATCAAACTAGCGTCCATACCAATAACAGACAGTCTCAAACCATCTGAATATAAGAGTGAATGGGTGTTGTAGTAAAAGTGTGAGAGTGGTCAAGTGTGAGACAGTATGTAAGAAAATGAGTGAGAAAATAAATAATGGATGTGTGAGTGAAAGCGTATGAGCGAGTGGGTTAGTAAGCGAAGCTGTATGAGCGTAAGAGTCAAAAAAAAGGTCGGAGTGGTAAAGAAAGTATGGCTGGGAATAAGAATGGGTGCATGTGTGCGTGCAACAATGTACTGTAAGTCTGAGTGAGAGAGAGAGAGAGAGAGAGAGAGAGAGAGAGAGAGAGAGAGAGAGAGAGAAACAGACAGACAGACAGACAGACAGAGACAAAGACAGAGGCTGAGAGCATTAAATAAAGTAAAAAAAAAAATCTCAATCTCACACACACACACACACACACACACACACACACACACACGGTTTCTAAATTACTAGAGCTAAATGATTATGTCAAAGAAAATCAACCACAAATAATATGCCTAACTGAAACAAAATTAACACCAAGAATATCCAATGATATACTAAACTTAGAGGAATACAATATATGGAGAAGAGACAGAAATTTAAAAAAGGGAGGAGGAATTATAATATTAACTAAGAAAAATCTAAAATTCAATGAAATAAAACTAGATATACCATCACAAGTAGAACTGATTGCAGTAGAGATCAACACATCTCAAGGTAAAGTAATTGTAGCCAATTTGTACATGCCACCCAGATCAAACACATGGGAAAGAGATGAATATCAGGACCTGGCAGAGAGTACAATTCAGATTTTAAGATCATTACTACATAAAATGGAAGAGAATTCAGATAGAATTATACTAACTGGGGATTTCAATACAAATATAAATTGGAATACTCTAGATATAATTAGCCAAGAAAGCTGTTGCGACCAAAAGCTCCTGGATCTCGTACAAGAGTTCTTCATAACGCAACATGTGAGGGAAACCACCAGAAAAAGAGGACTTGATGTACTATTGGCCACAGAAGTTTCGTTCCTCTCATTGTGGGCGATTTGATGAATGTGGCATCGTTGCATTCTCCCCCTCTACACCCCCTCCCTCCACCCGTCTCCCCAGATAGCTTCTGAGGTTTATGAACCGCGTTGTGAAGCACCTGAACGTCCGAGTTTACTGCATGTTACTCGATATGATGGGCATGATATATTATGCCTGTTGCTAATGAAAATTTGCGTGTTTCATGACTGTATTAATTTTTGCAGGAGTTATTAGAATGTATAAATGTGTCATGCCATTTGTACCAAATCACAGTAGTACTACCAAATACTAAAGCATCTGGCGTTACTTCCGACATTCTTCCAGTGTTATTAATGACTACACTCTTATAATCTGCTTAGGCCGACCAGTGCTACGAACAAGTTAAGGAATTTTTTTTTTTCTCATATATTCATTCATTTAAGAATTCATTAATATCGAAAGAGTGAGAGCAACAGATTTAAAATAGAAATTAAGAATACACACAAGTCTGTCAAAGTGAAAAACACATTAGAAACTGGCAACATCCAAGGGTGAACATACTAGATGAAGTAATATTGTAATAAAAATTAAAGAAGATTACCCGACAGAACACTGACAACCAGATAATTAGATTGTGTCGATAATATAGGTGATATGGCAGCCCTATCACAATCTAGGGCTCAGCCATAAAATCCCTCGTTACGACAGTAAAATCGGTGTAATCTTTTACCTTTCTTCCATCTTGCGTTTCTCTGTAATACCAGTATCCACTAGAATAAGACCACTGATGAGGAGGGATCAAGTAATGAAGACATTATGTGAACGGATGTTGTCACTCAGAACGCATGTATGAAAAATAAAGAAACGGCATCAGAAGTGTGGCTGTAAAAAAGCATAATAATACGGCGCCGTCAAACAGGGGTGGAGGATGAAAAGGCTCACATAGGAAATGATGAAAGGCAAATAAAAAGTGAACACTGATGAGTATGAAATACTCTACAGACAAAAGAAGAGACTGAGCGACGACAATAACATGTCGAAGGACAAGGATAGACGATGAAAGGCAAGGTGAGAAGGCGAAGGATAGGAAGACTGAAACCAAGTATATAAATGATATATGAGTAAATATTTGTCGGTAGTAATAGTCATTCTATTTGTAATATATATTACTGTATGCAGTTTTACAAAAGGAAAGGCAAGGTGAGAAGGCGATGGATAGGGAGACGGAAACCAAGTATATAAATGATCTATGGGTAAGTATTTGTCCGTAGTGATAGTCATTATATTTGTAACATATATTACTGTATACAGTTTGACAAAAGGAAAGGCTAGGTGAGAAGGCGATGGATAGGAAGACGGAAACCAGGTATATAAAATAATGATATATTGGTAAGTATCATCAAGTAAGTAAACATCGTTAACTCTGAATTATTTCATCATATTTATATATTTTTCCGTAGTAGTATCATTATATCTATAACATATATTACTGTATACTGTTTAAAAAAATAATACACACCATTAAGCATATATATATATATATATATATATATATATATATATATATATATATATATATATATATATATATATATATATATATATATATATATATATATATATATATATATATATATATATATATATATATATATATATATATATATATATATATATATATATATATATATATATATATATATATATATAGAGAGAGAGAGAGAGAGAGAGAGAGAGAGAGAGGGGGAAGGAAGAATTCAAATTGTAAAGTGCGAATTCTCCGAACCATCTGTAAGGAAGGCGTTTATCCACCCTCTTCCTCCCCTCCCCTCCCTCCAGGATTTACTCCTCAGAATCCGAGGTGTTCTGATATCTCATGGCACGGTTTTGTTCTCATAACCCGTTGCACCACCGCCAGGAAATGACAACCTTAAGCAATGGATCCACCTCAAGACAAGTTAGCAAAGCGAGGCCAAATTATTGGCATGAAGGAAGCAGGCCACACTGTAGCAGAGATAGCAGCACACCTCGGTTTATCTAAGCCAACTGTGCGACGGTGGATTCAAAGATGGGAGGAATCTGCCTGTCTACTAGATCGCCCTAGGTGTGGAGCACCGAGAAAAACCACCCCTCAAGAGGACAGACAAATAATTAACGAAGTTGAAAACGATCCTTTCACCAACGCAGTTGCTATCCAGGAAAGGCTGCATATGAATGTGTCTGCAGAAACTGTTAGGAGGCGACTTCACGAAACAGGACATCATCACCGAACTCCTGCAGTGAAAGGGCTACTTGACGATAGACATCGTGAGGCCAGGCTTCGCTTTGCTCACCAGCATGTTGACAAAGATTTATCATTCTGGGGCCGAGTTATCTTCTCAGATAGGAAGTCATTTTCTTCGTCAACCCATGGCCGACTTCACTGTTGGAGGGTAAACGGCACTAGGTATAACAGGCGCAACATCTACGAGGTGGCCAGAAGTGGCCATGTGACGGCCAATGTGTGGGGTTGGATACACCTCTATGGAATTGGAGAAATGGCAGAAATAGACGGGAGGTTCAACTCTGAAAAATACATAGAGATCCTGGAAGAGGTAATGCTGCCTAGTGTACGAAGTTTTGCCCTGCCTTATCCTGAGCAGATCATCTATATGCAGGTGTGTGTGTTTGTTGTTTATAGAAAATATCTATCTATCTATCTATCTATCTATTGCCAGACGCCTCAATCCCTTTTGGGGTGGCCACAAACAAATCGCCTCCAAGTCGCCCTGTCCCCCGCCATTTCACTGCCCTGCTCCCAACACACACGCCCCTCTCTCATATACCTCTCCACCCCATATACTGTATATGCCATATACTATTAGTCACTTTTACAATTAAACACTTTTTCATGATTAAAAATAAGTGCATCGGGGTCCTATTCATATGAACTGTCTCATCGTAATTTCAAGACCAGTTTGACAACCATTTGGGTATTTAATGGCTCTTACTAAATTCATTATACTAAACGATAGATGATTTTTTACTGGAATTAGTCTTAATCATTGCCTACAAGCAGTAGGAATGAACTTTACCGGTCACGTGTGAACACTGTAAGACAATCGTTAACCTGTCCTGTTTTCTCTCCATTCCTAGGATAATTCGCCCATCCACACAGCGAGAATTGTCAGATGCTGGTTTGAGGAGCAACGACATCTAGAGCTTCTGGAATGGCCTAGCAGGGGATGTGACCTCAACCCTATAGAAAATGTATGGGGAAGCATTGTTCATTCATGGGTGCCTGGCCAGGAGAGAACCTCCCGCCAGTTACTGGATCACAGCAGGGCTGAGTGGGAGACATTCAGACGCAATGCACACATCATATATAATGATGTTTCATCTATGCCACAGCGATTGCAAGAGGTAATAGAATGCGATGGAGGGTGGACTAAATATTAGATTTAATTTTGAACAGGTTGAAACTTTTATTGTAACCATGTTTGGTTACCTGAC
Organism: Coenobita brevimanus; assembly: GCF_032717465.1. NCBI lineage: Eukaryota > Metazoa > Arthropoda > Malacostraca > Decapoda > Coenobitidae > Coenobita > Coenobita brevimanus. Next base: position 20,658,424 of record NC_136957.1, on the reverse strand, counting down.
TGTATCAATATCATTTAAGCTTATTTATTTACCGGGTGGGAGAAATTAAGGATTGTCCTGTGAATATATGAAATGAAATGCATGACCTTTTACACATGTATGAACGTGCGTAAATAACCAAAGGTATCGGGTCAAAAATGGAAACAATATATATATGTTTTCTTTTAAGGTTCTCTTTGCAGGGAAAATGTCACTTCATGTTGTAATAACTATAAAATAAACACTATGTATTACATATTTTTCCTTATTACGTTGACATGTAGCTTAGTGACGATGATTCACTGGTTTTCATGCACGATGCGTACCATATTATGTTAACTGTAATACATAACTGAATAATCTTCCATAATACAGTATATTTGGGAAAATAAAATGTTTATCTACATTTGTTTCATAAACATAGTCATTTGTCATGAGCTGCCTCTGACTTGGTTACCGGATAATTTTATAGTTTCTCTCTATCATTGTTTCTCTCGGTAATTTGTTTTTCTTCTTCCACCACCCCCCCTCTCTCTCTCTCTCTCTATATATATATATATATATATATATATACATATATATATATATATGCATAATGGTTACCTTTTTAAAAAAACACAATACAGTAATGTTATAGATACAATGATACTACTACGGACAAATATGTAAATATGATGAAATAATTCAGAGTAAATGTTTACTACTAATTTGATTATATTTCCCTATATATATATATATATATATATATATATATATATATATATATATATATATATATATATATATATATATATATATATATATATATATATATATATATATATATATATATATATAATTTCAGTCTGCCAATCCTTCCCCTTCTCACTTTCTTTCTTCGTTTATTTTTTTCAAACCGTTTACAGTAATATAGGTTATAGGTAGATACGCTGACTACTACTATGGACAAATATACAGATGCGAAGAAATAATGCAGAGTAAATGATGCTTAGTTATTTCATTATAGTTTACCCATATATCTTTTTAACTATATACAGTAATATGTTACAAATATTATGACCATTAGTACGGACAATATCCATTTATCTTTTATATACATGGCTTCAGTCTAACTATCCATCGCCTTCTCACCTTGCCTTTCTTTTTGTCAAACTGTATACAGTAATATATGTTACAAATATAATTACTATTACTACGGACAAATACTTACCCATAGATCATTTATATACTTGGTTTCCGTCTCCCTATCCATCGCCTTCTCACCTTGCCTTTCCTTTTGTAAAACTGCATACAGTAATATATATTTCAAATAGAATGACTATTACTACCGACAAATATTTACACATATATCATTTATATACTTGGTTTCAGTCTTCCTATCCTTCGCCTTCTCACCTTGCCTTTCATCGTCTATCCTTGTCCTTCGACATGTTATTGTCGTCGTTCAGTCTCTTCTTTTGTCTGTAGAGTATTTCATACTCATCAGTGTTCACATTTTATTTGTCTTTCATCATTTCCTATGTGAGCCTTTTCATCCTCCACCCCTGTTTGACGGCGCCGTATTATTATGCTTTTTTACAGCCACACTTCTGATGCCGTTTCTTTATTTTTCATACATGCGTTCTGAGTGACACATCCGTTCACATAATGTCTTCATTACTGGATCCCTCCTCATCAGTGGTCTTATTCTAGTGGATACTGGTATTACAGAGAAACGCAAGATGGAAGAAAGGTAAAAGATTACACCGATTTTACTGTCGTAACGAGGGATTTTATGGCTGAGCCCTAGATTGTGATAGGGCTGCCATATCACCTATATTATCGACACAATCTAATTATCTGGTTGTCAGTGTTCTGTCGGGTAATCTTCTTTAATTTTTATTACAATATTATTTCATCTAGTATGTTCACCCTTGGATGTTGCCAGTTTCAAATGTGTTTATCACTTTGACAGACTTGTGTGTATTCTTAATTTCTATTTTAAATCTGTTGCTCTCACTCTTTCGATATTAATGAATTCTTAAATGAATGAATATATGAGGAAAAAAAAAATCCTTAACTTGTTCGTAGCACTGGTCGGCCTAAGCAGATTATAAGAGTGTAGTCATTAATAACACTGGAAGAATGTCGGAAGTAACGCCAGATGCTTTAGTATTTGGTAGTACTACTGTGATTTGGTACAAATGGCATGACACATTTATACATTCTAATAACTCCTGCAAAAATGAATACAGTCATGAAACACGCAAATTTTCATTAGCAACAGGCATAATATATCATGCCATTCATATCGAGTAACATGCAGTAAACTCCGACGGTCAGGTGCTTCACAACGCGGTTCATAAACCCCAGAAGCTATCTGGGGAGACGGGTGGAGGGAGGGGGTGTAGAGGGGGAGACTGCAACGTTGCCACATTCATCAAATCGCCCACAATGAGAGGAACGAAACTTCTGTGGCAAATAGTACATACCTTCAGTGCTAGATCTAATATTTACTAGGCAAGAAAATGATATTGACAGTTTAATATATCACCCTCCACTTGGCAAAAGCGATCATGCAGTACTAAATTATAACTTCAGGATAGCATATGACATAGTAAACAGCAATGACAGTTACAAAACAGCCTAAACTATAAAAAGGGAAATTATCAAGACCTAGAGAAGTATTTCTTAGAAGTTGATTGGGAAAAAGAGCTTAGAGGACAAAATTTAAACGCTGTATATAAAAAATTCTGTGAATTTTATGATATAGGAGTCCAGAAGTACATCCCACAGCACAAAGAAGCAGATAAGAAAATACAGAAATGGTTCAATACAGAATGTAAAAAATCAAAAGAAAGAAGAGATTTGTTGTGGAATAGATAAAGAAGACAGAATACTGAAAGGGCGTATAATAATTACAAACAGGCAAGAAACGATTATACAAGAATAAGGAGGGAAGCCCAAAAACAGTTTGAGGAGGATAAAATAAATAAAAGTAGTGATCAACCAAAGCTGTTTTACAGCTATATCAAAACCAAAACCAAAGTAAAAGATATCATACAAACATTTACGGACGAGGGAATCACTTATACACAAGAGAAAGATATTTGTGAAGCACTAAATAAGAATTTCCAATTAGTTTTTACAGAAGAAAAAAAATTTCGAGAGGGACTATATGGAATATGCATGTCCACACATACTACCAGATATACAAATAGCAGAAAAAGTAATACAGGAGGAGTTTAGTAGATTAGACAGAGGAAAAGCAAGTGGTCCTGATGAAATTTCATGTTGGGTATTACGAGAATGTGCAAAGGAGTTAAGTAAACCATTATTTTTAGTTTTCAAGAAATCCTTGAGTCAAGGTAAACTACCTGATATTTGGACAAAAGCAAATATTGTCCCCTTATTCAAGAAAGGAAATAGACAAAATCCACTCAACTACCGACCAGTATCACTGACCAGTGTTGTAAGCAAGGTATTAGAAAAGCTTATAAGAAAAGCTTGGGTGAATCATCTAGAAGAACACAGTATGATAACAGAAAGAAGAATTTCCAATTAGTTTTTACAGAAGAAAATAATTTTGAGAGGGACTATGTGGAACATGCATGTCCACACATACTACCAGATATACAAATAGCAGAAAAAGTAATACAGGAGGAGTTAAGTAGATTAGACAGAGGAAAAGCAAGTGGTCCTGATGAAATTTCATGTCGGGTATTACGAGAATGTGCAAAGGAGTTAAGTAAACCATTATTTTTAGTTTTCAAGAAATCCTTGAGTCAAGGTAAACTACCTGATATTTGGAAAAAAGCAAATATTGTCCTCTTATTCAAGAAAGGAAATAGACAAAATCCACTCAGCTACCGACCAGTATAACTGACCAGTGTTGTAAGCAAGGTATTAGAAGAGCTTATAAGAAAAGCTTGGGTGAATCATCTAGAAGAACACAGTATGATAACAGAAAGACAGTTTGGTTTCAGAAAAGGAAAATCATGTGTTACTAATCTGTTGAGCTACTATGACAGAGTAACAAACACAATACAGGAAAGGGAAGGATGGGTGGACAGTATCTATTTAGATTTCAAGAAAGCTTTTGACACAGTACCACACCAAAGACTTTTATGGAAACTGTACCATCAAGGAAGAATTCGAGGCAAACTGTTTTGTTGGATGCAAGACTTTCTCATAAAAAGAGAAATGAGAACAGTACTAAGAGGAAACTACTCATCATGGAAAGAAGTGACTAGTGGAGTACCACAGGGTTCAGTGCTGGCACCAATCATGTTTTTAGTGTATATTAATGATATAAACAGTAACACTGGAAATGAGAGCTATCTGAATATGTTTGCAGATGATGCAAAAATACAAAGGAGAATTACTAACACAGACTCTTGTAAAGAGCTACATGAAGAATTAAATAAACTTCATGAATGGAGTAGTATATGGCAAATGGAATTCAATGTGGACAAGTGTCATGTAATCAAGTTTGGTAAAAGTGGAAAAAGACCTGATTGGGATAATAAGTTAGGAAATAAAACCCTATACACATCAGAAAGAGAGAAAGACCTAGGTGTGATTATCAATAACAAACTATCTCCGGCTGACCACATCAGCGAGAAGGTACGGAACATGTATACACTGCTTGCAAATATGAGAATAGCATTCACATGCATAAATGAAGACATGCTAAGAAGGATAATAACATCATTCATTAGACCAACCCTGTAATATGCATCAGTAGTCTGAAGTCCTCATCTCAAAAAGCACATAGACAAGATTGAGAAAGTTCAAAGGGCCGCTGCAAGAGTGTGTGTATAGTACACTATCAGATTATTACGAGTAGTTATGCCTTTACCTTGGGATTTACTGTTATTTATTTCATTAGTAATTGGGAAACTCTTTACTAATGTAATAATTTTTTGTACTATCGCTTATCGCCCTTCTATCATCGCTTGTTCTATCATCTATCGTCGCCTGCTCAATTTGAGGTGCCTGAGTGGATGTATCTACATCATTGGTTGAACTTTTGTTCTTAATTTTGCAAGTCTTGATGCATCTATCCAAACATGGTACTAATGATTTCTGAGTGTAGTTGGTGCAACTTCCTGTACACCCACTTCTCAATCTCGAAAAAAATCCCTCCAACTCCCCATCTATCATTTAAGCTAAAACAAACTCCCTGCCTGCTAAGATGAGTCCCATCCCAACTATACAAGGCACTCCGTCAATAAAACCGGTCTCAGTTGTCTATGAAAGGTATTGCATTATCTTTGCAATACCTTTCAAGGCGGCAATTCAACCCTATTGCCCTGCTCAACCATTCCCTTCCAACCCGCCACCTGGGTAAAACACCAAGCACTACAGGGGTTCCTCCCCTCTCCCTAACCTTCTCTAACATCAACTTGTATTTCTGTCACAGTACCTCACTCTTACGGCTACTAATATCATTGCCTCTTACACTGAGGCACACAGTGGGTTTGTCACCACTATCCTTCACGATATTTGACATTTTTTCTATCACATTAGCCACCCTGGCCCCTGGAAGACACACATGTTTAGCGAGTGGAGTATACATGGCTCTGTAAAGATATCTCACCTGGGAGTCTCCAACAACAGCAACATTTTTCTTACCTTTCTTGTTCTGATTATACTTACCTGTACTGGAAGTTCTCTCACCATCCTTTGTAGTGCCACAAGTTTAACCCCTACACCGCGGGCTTGTTTACCAATGACTTGCGTGTGCCGCGGGGTTATTTGGGCTCCGACAGACTCTCAAAAAATATTTGCCAAAAATCAGTTATTAGTCCTAGATTAATAAAATTACATATGCTTATGGCACATACCTTCAGCTTTCTCCTGAAATGATTGTTGAGCCTTCTTCAGTTACCGTAGAACTTGTGGAGACCTCTGAAATAGGGTAACGAAGTCTCCACTTTACACTTCCCAACAACCCGTAATATGATTACCACAGCCAGATACAAACACTATAAACACTATTCTACAATTTTCAAGTAGTTTGGGATCCATTCTAAAAAAAAAAAACACTGTGAAAGCAATGGAAATTACGAGCGCGTCTGATCGTCGCACTGGCACTAGTTCGCTCTTAGTAGTCTGTCATTTATTATTCATAAAACCCCTCACACTTTATATTTCTATTACTATATAACACTTATATATATCTACAGTCTTTATTCATAAGTTTCCTTCAGTAGTATTAGTTTATTGTCACTGTAGGGATTCAATTTCTTTCAGTAAAATACGTAGCATTCACTTTCTCGTCCTGTATACTGGCATTGAGAGTGAATGTCACTTTCATCTTCACTCTCATAACTCATAGCATTCAGACATGCTAGAGTGAAACTTTCACTTTCATTACTCCTAGGGTATATACTCGTATTCTTATAATACTACTCATTTACATTTCTATTTACGTTCTCTATTTTATTTACGTTATTTACATTTCTATTTTATTTACACTGTGTTGTGCACTGTCACTTGAAATAACTTATAAAACTATTTTCCATTGTTCACGTATATTTACATTCATTACTTTCACTTGCTGTTTACACATTATTTACACATTATTTACAATTCCACTTGCACCGTTTTACTCAATAGAAAGATCGTAGTCACTCTTTTATCAATTGTCAGCCCTTTACCTCTTTCCACACAAGGTTTAGTAGGGGGTAAAGGTCACAGGGCCATTTGCATGGGGGTGAAAAAAGGCCTTCAAGTCAGCAAGAAGAAACATACGTACTCTCGCTTCGGAAGTTGAGAGTAACCTGATAACGGAGGGCCAGCTGGAGGCCTGCTAAGGGGTTATTCAGAGTTACCAATATTACTTCTTGAAAAAGCTAAGTCTAGCACTGATATGATTGGCAGGAAATCTAGACAATACATTATAAATTTGGTAGTTCCAGGTGAATGTAAATATCACTTAGGCTTCTCCCTTCCCTCCTTACATGTATATTTATTTCGAAAATAGATTAGAGGCCTACTTGGGAGATATATATTCAGAGCTACCAATGTTAGATCTTGAAACATCTTTGTTTAGCAGTGATATGATTGGCAGGAAATCTAGACAATACATTATAAATTAGGTAGTTCCAGGTGAATGTAAATATCACTTAGGCTTCTCCCTTCCCTCCTTACATGTATATTTATTACGAAAATAGATTATAGGGCATATTTCAAGGGGAAAAAAACAGCGAAAATTAGCGAACGAGTGCACGTGAGGTGTTGTCAGGTGATAATTAGCCAATTCCAGGTGTTTGGCACTCTCACTTACCTTATTTCTTTCTTGTATATATTATTTGGTATAAGAATAGGACATAGGGCTTATTTCAATGGATGAAATCAGTGAAAAATTCCAGGGAAGATTTACTTAGCGTAGCACGGCCGGGCAGGCGAGAGGATAGGGTAATGGAGGGGGGTAGGGAGGGGAGTCAAGAATGGGGAGAAATGGCTAAATTGTCAACAATGGATGGGAGTACAGATGAGATTAGGAGTGCTGACTAGTGTTGGACATTGGCAGTACTGTTAGATGATACAAGCCCCAACTTGGAAGCCCGGGTGAATTCAAAATAACACAGAATCACAAAAGCGACGCCCCGCGGTATGATCCCTTGCTGCCAAGCGTCACGAAAGTGACGCCCCGTGGTTAAGGGGTTAATATTCATGAATGTGTTTAGAGGTACTGTAATTTCTAAGTTAGGATGTAACCTGAATACTAGTCTATAAATTCCTATCCTAAGTAGTAATTAATATGTTAATTATTAATGTAGGGTTAACTTTATTTTTATATGCAAGTATCTCTGTATGTATGCATTGGGTGATGTAATTGTGGATGTTGAGCTATGGGAATTCCTCCGTCTGGTCGAGTAATGAATAACAGATGCGTGCAGCTTTTCCCCTTCTTTGTGCGTCGATTGTGGGGCGTCGAGTTTAAACCTTAAAACAGAATAATGATGAATACACAATTCTTTCCGTATCCTAATTGTGAAATGTTTACTAATGAAGCTGCTAGAACCCAAATATGTGAGATTAACAGTCAAAAAAGGCCTAAATAATGTCATTTATGAGGATTTAAAGGTCCCGTTTATCTTAGCCGTCACTAGATGGCATAAGCTGCCCCAAAATTCAAGGCGGGATAGTGATAAAATCAGTATCTAAATTAAGTAAGGATTAAATCCCAAATTTTCCCCAATTCAATCAAAGTCCTGGCGTCATGGGTACACTGCTAAATAAATTGTGAAGAGAATTGAAACCCACCATATTTAAAAAACACCACCTCATTTGACTTAGCAGTGGCGTCTCTAGCGTACCCAGGAAGCCCACTCGCTACCCAGACGTCGTGTAAAATGGACGTTGTTTCAGTCCCCAGACACCGGCAACGTCAGTGTGAGCACGAGGCCTTCCCGTAGTATTGTCCAAAGACTTGAACATACACACTTACACTACCCATGAATTATTTTATAAACCAAATGTAATTGTAATAGTATTATTGATCTATCAAGTGAATTTTTTTTTGTAAATAAGAAATAAAAATTTAAAAGTGATGTAATCTGGTAATGGATGGGCGAAATTCAAAACCATTAACCGTTTTCTTTCTTTAATTAAGGTTAGGAAATTAGGAGCGTGGAAGGGAACTTAGTGATTGTGAGCAATGATGTAATTTTGAATTGAACCTCGAGGCTAAACAAGCCCGAGTGATTACGAATTCTTGGTGATTAAACAATTTTTTAAATCGTACCTCGAGGTTACACAAGCCCGAGTGATTATGCATTTTTGGTGATTATGTAGTAATGACGATTAGGAACTATTAATAATCCTGAATTGATAGCGGATTATAGAGAATTACATGATGAGAGTATATTATATGGACGAAAATGAACACAAGTAATAATCCTTATTCGTTCGAGGCTATGCCAGCCCGAAAAGACAACCCATGCTTGTAAAAAGGTTCCTGTCTTGAGGCTATTGTCGAGCCCAAGAATAACTGACAAAAAGAAAGTAAGGTACAATGACCTCATAAATCGTTTGTATGTATCAAATTGTTTTCGCCTGGTGACAATGTTGGAGGAATGATCATCCAAACCAGGGTTTTAATATACAATCTTCTTTCATACTACAAAGGGTAATGTAATTAATAATGTTTTGTGGAAACTAGGATAAAGTTATTAAAGTAGAGTAAAGAATATATCATTTTTCTTTCTTGGTGTAACTAATCAAGGGAATTAAGTCCTCAAGCCTAATTCACTCCCCTTCCAATTCAAGATTCCTTCGCTAAGGGAACGACGACCACCTGTGGTACTGACTAAATCTAAGCTCGGCCAAAAACTACAAACGCTACCAAAATTTTTTTCTTAAATAATTATCATCTACTATACTAAGTCAAGTACCACCTGTATTACCTATGGGTAAGTTAACCAGTACCAACAACCGGTAAGATTATAAATATCCATTATTATCCCAGATGAACATAACGGTGGGGATAGTAAAAACTTTACCATTAGACTGGTGTCAACCGGTGGGATAAAATTACTAGCGTTACACTGGTGACAACCGGTGGGGATATAATTTCTGGCGTTACACTGGTGTCAACCGGTGGGATTGAAGAATACTGGTGGGATAAAATTACTGGTACTACACTGGTGGCAATAGCGGTGGAATATTCATCATTCCCAAATTGGTGGCGTTGGTGAGAATATGAAGGGAAGTGAAAGGTAAAGAGACAATATTTAAAAATTTCATTTCCTTTTTTTTGTGAGTAAGAATAGTACATTAGGGTCACCATGTCTCTGTATGGACAGTTGTTTGCTCAGACACAGCCGGAAGCTGATCGTCCGTCACAAATGGGGAGAGATCATGTAACCATTCAACTGGATGAGGCTGAGGTACAGTTTGGTACTACTAATAGAACACTGCTTTCACACTCGACCCCTTGTTCACACATTATGAATTCACATCACTTTCGCACAAAACCGCGCGATATCCCAATTTTGGAATTAAATCAGCTTCAAGGGATAGAAGCTACATCTCGCCTCGAAATGTTTTGTGAGGCGGTGGAACAAACTCATACCAGCAACGCAACCAGAATCCAGGTTGCCAAAAATCGAATGGGTTCCGAATTGGCCACTTTTATTCATAATTATCAAAAGAAGCATTTTGCACTGTCGTGGCCCGAGCTTTAAAAATTCTTGAGTGCGGAGTTTCCCATTGAGCTGAGTGTAGATCGAGCTTGGCAAGAGCTAGAGAACATGACCTATGACTGGAAGGAATCACCCCAGGCGTTTGTACATGCCATTGAGCTGAGTGTAGATCGAGCTTGGCAAGAGCTAGAGAACATGACCTATGACTGGGAGGAATCACCCCAGGCGTTTGTACATAGGTTCAGGTGTAAGCATGCGGCTCTCCTAAACAAAGTTCCCAAAAGAAGAGTATCCCTCGCGAGATAAACGGATCAAGAAGAAACTGTGATATGGTCTTCCGCTCGAGTCTAGGGAAAAATTGGAAGGTTACCTTGATGACGGATATCCACTCCGTAAATTCATTGACAGGATCGAAAATGAAAGGCAGCTTCTCGAAGAGAGGTATACCACCAGAGTTAATGCAATGCCGGATAGAGACAATAAAAGTGAAGATCCCTCAGATACCAATGTAGCTGATACTCCACCAAGACCATCCCATGATAACTGTCAATCCGAGTCAGACAAGGAAGTGACTGAATTGAGAGCTCAGTTAAGGGATTTGAAAACAAATTTAGAACAACTCAATCAAAAACAATCTACTCCTGTAACACCGAGGCGAAAATACTGTAGTCATTGTCTGAAGAGTTCACACACGTTGCAAGAATGTTGGGCCAAACCACCACCAGGCCACTGTTTTGATTGCCGTAGGTTGGGATGTCGTAGAGGCAGTAATGATTGCCCAGGTCGTATAAACCACAGCGCAGCGACGCGGAGCAATAACAGATTTCACCCACCCAGTCCAAATGCGAGGCAGACCGCCACTCAAACAAAGTTCCCCCATCAGTCTATTTGACTAACCGCAGGTATAACATCGCCCACAATAAGTGTCAGCGTGAATAACAAGATAGTGGACACTGTAGTTGATACAGGGAGTGGATATACCTTACTTAAAGAGGCCACCGTGAAGCAGTTAGGAACAAAAATAAATACGAGGAGAAATCCACCGAGATTACAGGGAGTCACAGGAGAAAGTTCATCAACAGTGGTGTCCAGTCGTCCCGAACGCCTACTTGACTACTGAAATGTTGTTCGGATGTGATGTCCTCGGACAATCTCTGTTGATCTGGAATGGTGCGCAACGAGCACTGATGTGTGGAGGAGCCCCGTACGTCGTAAACTATGTTCCGCGGCGGAAAGGAAAAGTTGAGCGAGTCCAGGCCACACCTATCAGAGCCGTCAGGAACCCTCAACAGTTGAAGCAAATTAATCTTGTATCAGTAGAGAGACTCACCCCATATCAAACCAAATTCATTGCCGTGCCAGTGAGTGAGGAGCCTAAAACCACTTTACTGTTTTACCCACAAGCGCGTTTCAGTCATAATAGTCACCCTTACTTATTACAGGTGAATTCAGAGAGCCTAGTCTATTTACCCCTCAATAATAGAGCCAAACAAGGTAAACTGTTTCGGATAGGTACCATTCTAGGCTCATATGAAATCATTGATGACCCTCCTGTAAGTACAGTCAACTCAGTTACCAAAATTCATAATGACCTGATCCCTACCAGTGATCGAACTGATGAAAGCGGAACTCGTGTTCAACGACTCCAAAAGCTAATTGACGAACAGACATGGCCACACTTAGATTCAGCTCAACAAGAAGAATTAGCTAACGTAATCCTGCAACATGATCCCCTCTTCATTTTGGAAAAAGGAGAACTAGGAACCATCAGCGGTCCCCCCGTTCACATTAAAGTAGCAGATCCACAGCTCAGCCGTGGACCGATCTATCGATACCCTGAACAAGCTAAACAGGTGATCGCTGAAATGTTGCAAGACATGGAAGAGAGAGAAATTATTGAAAGATCAACAGCTGCCTGGTTATCTCTTATTGTATTAGTTAACAAGCCGGACGGCAGCAAGCGCATGTGCTTAGATTATCGCCACGTGAATCAACATCTAGCCACGGATATCTATCCACTGCCCAGACTGGAAGAATTAGTCGAGCAGGCCGCAGGTCATAATTATTATGTGACTCTTGATATACGTGAGGCATATTTTCAAATCATGCTGGACGAGGAAAGTCGTGATTTAACCACATTCAGTGATGGAGTCACACTTTACAGATTTAGGCGCTTACCATTCGGACTAAAATGTTCCCCAGCCATATTTTCCCGACGAATGCAAGACATTCTTATTCCATTGTTGAAGCAAGGTTGGGTAAAGAATTATTTGGACGATTTGATAATTTGGGCTGATGACTTCCCCATGTTGCTGAGTCGCTTACAGCAACTATTCACTTTACTCACACAGAATGGGGCCAAGTTAAATTTAAGCAAATGTACTTTTGGGTTAAAAGAAGTAACCTTTCTTGGCCATAAAATCTTAGCGGCCAGGAGTACGCCTGACCCAAAAAATATAGAGGCCATCAACAAAATGAAAAGACCCACAAAAGTAAAAGAAGTCCGGAGATTCCTTGGAATGTGCGGGTTCTACCGAAAACACGTACCTTCGTTCGCAAAAATAGCAGCTCCCCTTACTAACTTAACAAGATCCGGAGTAGCGTTCGAATGGTCAGATGAGTGTCAATCCGCGTTTGATCAATTGAAGACGAGCTTGGTGAATGCACTAGTATTGGTAAGAGCCAACGTGACTCGACCATTCATTGTAACCACCGACGTGAGCAATACCCATTTTGGTGGCGTATTGAGTCAGATCCAACCAGACAACTCCAACTTGCCTATTGGTTACTTTTCCAAAAAGCTCAGTCCTTGCGAGAGAAAATATTCCGCAACAGACAAAGAAGCATTGGCAGTCGTTCTCACATGCCGCAACTTTCACCATTACTTGTGGGGTTCCCACTTTACTATCTTGACAGACCATCAACCGCTTACCAGCATTTTTAAGCGAAAGACCAAATCCCCACATATGAACCGATGGATTCTCGAGATGCGTGAGTACGACTACAACGTGCAATACGTCAAGGATAAATATAATGTAGTCGCCGATCAACTTTCTAGACCTGTCAGAGTGATATTCCACCAGTCGGAAACCAACTGGTTTGGATTTAGTCGAGACGAGATGAGAGATAAACAACGAGAAGAACCCATGTGGGATGAGTTAGTTAAGTACTTGCGTAGTGAGAAGCTCCCTGCTAAAAGACTACCGAAAGCTATGTTGAGCCAGTTCGCATTGATTGACGAACTATTATATTTTGCTCGTGAAACAAATGATGGTAGCATCCAATATTGTTTGGTGATTCCTTAGTCAATCATTAAAGAAGCTATCAAACACGCTCATGAAATCTCAGGGCATCTAGGTCAGAAAAAATCCATTAAGAAAGCCGAAGAACTATTCTATTGGCCGAATCTAAAGGTAGACGTATGCGAGTATGTGAAACAGTGTCCCACTTGTCAGAGATTCAAAGGTGAAACTGGGCTGCAGCAACCTTGGAAAGGTTTCCCGCCTGTAAGCAAACCATTGGAACGTATCGGGATTGACTTGACTGATATGGTTGCTGGATCTCAGGGTTACCGCTATGTCCTTACTGTGATAGATCATTATAGTAGGTTTGTGAAATATTATCCTCTCAGAGATAAACATACACAATACATCATACACTGTCTTGGGCAATACTTTACCGACTTTGGGACGCCACGAGGTATCGTGCTGGATAACGGCGGAGAGTTCACGAGTGGAGAATTCAAGAAGTTCTGCCGGAGGAACCAGGTGGACTTGTTCTACGTCACCCCTTATCATCCCCAGGGAAATTCCACCACTGAAAGGATGCATCGGACTATGAAAAGCATCCTAGCATCTCTCTGCAACGGACACCCCTTGCGTTGGCCTCAGCTGCTCCAATCGTGTCAAACCGTCATAAATCAAGCGGTGCACTCGAGCACGGGACAACAGCCTTATTATGCCTTCTTCTCACGCCATCCCCCTCTCCTCATTGGTACCTTATTGCCTTCTGTGGATGCAGAGGAGGACGACCTGGCGATAGCACACATGCTCATCAAGGGTACTAACCAAAAGATGAGTAGGCGATACTGGGAGGTGGCCAACAGGCGGAGGAGAGCACAGAAGGTTGGAGTCAATAGCTTGGTGTGGGACAAAAAAGAGACCATACAGCTGGGTACCTGTAGAAAACTGAATGCCAAATGGGACGGCCCGTATAAAGTGATTGAAGTGCTGCTAGATGGAAGTGTTTATATCATTGAAAATGTATTTAGTGGAAAAAAAATACAAAGGGCTGCTGAAAAGGTAAAACCATATTACAGTACCGAGGAATGGCTCTTAGAACCGTTGCAACAGGAGCTCGCCCCGGAGCCCGAAGATGAGTGATTACCACTGCGAGTGAGGAATGCCCCTCGGAGACTCATAGAGGAGTGTTAGTTAGAAAAGTAGACAAGTGCATGTGACGAATGTTGTGAAACATAACTGTTTAAAGTTATGTTCTGGGTGGACTCATCCCCGAGGAGAGGGTGTAAAAAAGGAAAAGAGAGAAGAGTTCCTGTTGGAACCGGGAAGTGCCTTACTTTGAGGGGAGTAATTAATCCCCTCACCCTACAGTTAGCACGGTTTGTGAGGTAGTGGAGTCTTCAGGACAGAATGAGCGCTCACCTCTTGCGGGCGGAAAGCTGGAAACAAAAGGACAGAGTGAATGTGTTTGCGAATGGAAGAGTGTAAGGAAGCGCCTCCCGTGGTGATCTCACTCTCGAGAGACCCTGTCGAGCTCAGGTGAGCGACAAGCTATCCTCCAAAACCTGAGGCTGACTGGGGCATAAATTCCCTCATAGCATCCTGTGTAGGGAGTGATCATACCTCCTAATGTAGTGAGTAAGCGACCTTCCGAGGTACGCATCAGGTGTTTAATGTGGACCAACAGGTGCCACCGATTGTGGGGAAAAGTATTCCAATTCAATGTGTTCATAGCAGTTATCAGAGTAACAACATTCCATCCATGCACATATCATAGACGATTGGCTTGGGTAAAATTTGTTTTCCAAACATGGGAGCCGTGTAGTGCCACAAATTTAATATTCATGTATGTGTTTAGAGGTACTGTAATTTCTAAGTTAGATAGGATGTAACCTGAATACTAGTCTATAAATTCCTATCCTAAGTAGTAATTCATATGTTAATGATTAATGTAGGGTTAACTTTATTTTTATATGTATGTATCTCTGTATCTATGCATTGGGTGATGTAATTGTGGATGTTGAGCTATGGGAATTCCTCTGTCTGGTAGAGTAATGAATAACAGATGCGTGCAGCTTTTCCCCTTCTTTGTGCGTCGATTGTGGGGCGCCGAGTTTAAACCTTAAACAGAATAATGATCAATATACAATTCTCTCCGTATCCTAGTTGTGAAATGCTTACTAATGAAGCTGATAGAACCCAAATATGTGAGATTAACAGTCAAAAAAGGCCTAAATAATGTCATTTGTGAGGATTTAAAGGTTCCCTTTATCTTAGCCATCACTAGATGGCATAAGCTGCCCCAAAATTCAAGGCGGGATAGTGATAAAATCAGTATCTAAATTAAGTAAGGATTAAATCCCAAATTTTCCCCAATTCAATCAAAAGTCCTGGCGTCATGGGTACACTGTTAAATAAATTGTGAAGAGAATTGAAACCCACCATATTTCAAAAACACCACCTCATTTGACTTAGCAGTGGCATCTCTAGTGTACTCAGGAAGCCCACTCGCTACCCAGACATCGTGTAAAATGGATGTTGTTTCAGTCCCCAGACACCGGCAACGTCAGTGTGAGCACGAGGCCTTCCCGTAGTATTGTCCAAAGACTTGAACATACACACTTACACTACCCATGAATTATTTTATAAACCAAATGTAATTGTAATAGTATTATTGATCTATCAAGTGAATTTTTTTTTGTAAATAAGAAATAGAAATTTAAAAGTGATGTAATCTGGTAACGGATGGGCGAAATTCAAAACCATTAACCGTTTTCTTTCTTAAATTAAGGTTAGGAAATTAGGAGCGTGGAAGGGAACTTAGTGATTGTGAGCAATGATGTAATTTTGAATTGAACCTCGAGGCTAAACAAGCCCGAGTGATTACGAATTCTTGGAGATTAAACAATTTTTTAAATCGTACCTCGAGGCTACACAAGCCCGAGTGATTATGCATTTTTGGTGATTATGTAGTAATGACGATTAGGAACTATTAATAATCCTGAATTGATAGTGGATTATAGAGAATTACATGATGATAGTATATTATATGGACGAAAATGAACACAAGTAATAATCCTTATTGGTTCGAGGCTATGCCAGCCCGAAAAGACAACCCATGCTTGTTAAAAGGTTCCTGTCTTGAGGCTATTGTCGAGCCCAAGAATAACTGACAGAAAGAAAGTAAGGTACAATGACCTCATAAATCGTTTGTATGTATCAAATTGTTTTCGCCTGGTGACAATGTTGGAGGAATGATCATCCAAACCAGGGTTTTAATGTACAATCTTCTTTCATACTACAAAGGGTAATGTAATTAAAAATGTTTTGTGGAAACTAGCATAAAGTTATTAAAGTAAAGTATATATCATTTTTCCTTCTTGGTGTACCTAATCAAGGGAATTAAGTCCTCAAGCCTAATTCACTCCCCTTCCAATTCAAGATTCCTTCGCTGAGGGAACGACGACCACCTGTGGTACTGACTAAATCTAAGCTCGGCCAAAAACTACAAACGCTACCAAAATTTTTTTCTTAAATAATTATCATCTACTATACTAAGTCAAGTACCACTTGTATTACCCATGGGTAAGTTAACCAGTACCAACAACCGGTAAGATTATAAATATCCGTTATTATCCCGGATGAACATAACGGTGGGGATAGTAAAAACTTTACCATTAGACTGGTGTCAACCGGTGGGATAAAATTACTAGCGTTACACTGGTGACAACCGGTGGGGATATAATTCCTGGCGTTACACTGGTGTCAACCGGTGGGATTGAAGAATACTGGTGGGATAAAATTACTGGTACTACACCTTCTCCTCTACTTCCCTCTCTGCCTTTCCTTCACATTCGTCCCGTAGTGCGTCGAAGGCATTAGTGGTCTTAACTTCCGTTTGCTTCTTAAGAGTGAACTTCGTTGCACCCTTGTCAACTAGTGTCCAACCTTCAGCCTTTTTCTCTTTCTTCTCCAACATCTCCTCCGACAATTCCTTCCTTTGTGACTTCTCCTGCCTGAGAATTTGTACCTCCCGCTTCAGTTCGAGAAGTTCCTCCTTTAGTTCAAGCTAGTCCTTTTCAATACCTGCAGTGGGGACACAGCTCTCTGCCGAGGAAGCCATATATATATTTATATATATAAAATGGGATACCTTATGTGCCCTAGGTTATGGTTTATCGTTTTGTTATGGCAAAAAGATAAACCCAGTGCAGGTTGGAAAGTCCTTGTTTCAAATGGAAAAACAATCAAGTGAAAATAGTGAGATTATTCGTGTCATTTTATATGGGACATTGTTTAAGAAAAATAACAACTCTGCTCCTAAAAGATCTGTGAATGCCTTGGACAAATTGAAAAAAAAAATGACTCCCTGCATATAACTACAGCTGATAAAAGCAGCGCTGTAGTAGTCATGAACAAATGTGACTACAAGGAAAAAATGAATGAACTGTTGCGTGACACCAAAACCTATTGTGAACTGAAAAGTGATCCAACTGAAAAACAAAGTAGAAAATTCCATTAAGAAATCAAGACTTTGCTAAGAGGAAGGGATAACTTGATCAAACAGTTCTCTGTGCAAAATCCATCTGCACCATATATGTATGGCTTGAGTAAAATTCACAAACCAAACAACCCTATCAGGCCAATTATAAGCTCTATAGGCTCTACGACATACAAGCTCTCCAAGTGGCTTGTAACACTGTTGTCCCCTGTTGTAGGCACTGTCTCTGATTCATTTGTACAAAACAATGAGGATTTGGTAAGAAAGTTAAAATGTCTAAATGTCATGTACCCTTACAAATTAGTCAGCTTTGATGTTAAATAATTATTCACAAATGTCCCTGTTGTTGATGTTTTAACTTTCCTGCCAAGCATTCTGGGTAGTAACATTGATGGTATTCCCTCTGAAAACATTATCAAGCTAATTTAATTTTGCATTGTGAACTCTTCTTTTACCTTTGAAGGCAAATTTTCCACAAAAAAATTTGGTATGGCCATGGGCAATTCCCTCTCCCCAGTTCTGGCAAATATTTACATGGAATACTTTGAGAAACAATTACTGACCTCCATAAAGGAGCAAAACATAGTTTGGCTCCGATACGTTGATGATATCCTGTGCTTCTGGCCTAACAGTCTTCCCATTGATGAATTTCTTCTGCAACTAAAATCGTTAATTCAATCGATAAAGTTTACTCATGAGATGGAAATGGATAATGAATTGGCATTTTTGGATGTAAAAGTTATCAGGGACCAAAATGTTTTGAAGACTAAGGTATACAGAAAACCTACAAATATTATGTCATATGTGCATTACTATTCAAACCATCATATTAATGTAAAAAAATTTGTGTTCATATCCATGTACCTAAGAGCATATAGAATTTCAGACCCAGATTTTTTAGATGATGAACTAAAAATGATTCAGAGTATTGGAAAGAAGCTAAATATCCACAAAGCATACTAACTCAGTGCCACAATACAGCCAAGAAACGATTCCTTGAAGTGAAAACTAATAAGCCAGATCGCCAGAATATTTAAAGAACCCTTTTCCTCCCCTTCCATGAAAATTTTCTTGATCTTGTTCACATACTGAGGAAATTTAATGTACAAGTAGTATTCAAATATGAGAACACAATAAAAAAAAACCTCATCAAGAACAGCCCTTTCAGTATTCAGGCGTTGTTTACAAAATCCTGTGTAAAAGCTGTAACAAATTTTACATAGGACAATCTGGGAAAGATTTGGAAACTAGAATCTCACAACATAAATACAGTGTAAAGACAGCCCAACAGAGTAGTGATTTATTTCAGCACAAAGTTTCCAGTGATCACCATATTGACTGGACAGGCTCCAAGATTCTAGCAAGATCAAAAAGCTTAGATGAAAGAAACGTAATAGAATCTTGTTTAATTTCTGACACATATGAAAAGAATGTAAACATGAGCTATGGTCATTTTAAGTGTGATAAATTCTTTACTGAATTAATTTTAAAGCAGTATCCCCCAGACTAACAACTGATTGTTCGCTATCATCTCTTGGTAGTGTAGTCACACCTGTGTGGGACACACCTAGCATTAATCCTCTAGGTCTTAAGTTAAGCAGCAGTACTTATCCCCTCCCTCCCCCCTCTCCCCTTCCCCCTTCCCCTCCTCCCCTCCCCCTTCCCACTCCCTCCCCCTCCCCTTTCCTCCCCTCCTACTCCATCCTCCTTTGTCACGTGCATCCCTATGCAAGAAAAAAGAAAGGTGCCTATCACCCATCACCCATTTTTAGATTCAGGTCATCCTTTGTTGTGTTCCACTCCCTGCTGCAGGTGACCATAAGTTAAGCTGCAGGTAAAAATTCAGGTCATCCTTTGTTCTGTGTGCTACTACTTTTTTTTTTTTTTTTTTTTTTTTTTTATGTGTCCGACTCTGGGCATAGGCTTCACAGCCTGCTATCAAGGCTCAGCAGTCCTCCTACATACCATACACCTCTACATGTCACCACTTCGGCGCTAACACCCACCGTCCATATTGAATACATGCTAGGGCTGTCTCATACAGGACTGGTGTATTGGTATTAGCGGGGGTATTTTTACGACATGTCGGCGGGTCTTCTGGTAGATCAGTAAAGCCTGATTTAATGAAACTCAAATCCTTAAACTGTTCCCTGCCCCAGCCGGGATTCGAACCTGGGTCCGTAAGGACTGCAGGCCACCTCTCTACCGATTGAGCCACCGCCTCCCCTTGCTGCGGGTGTGCATAAAAGACCTCTACCCTTTACATTTCAGCCTCACTCTGAAGATGTTATATACGAAAGTACTCACTGTCGCACCTTTCATTCCTCCTGTGGTTAGTTTGCATATATATATATATATATATATATATATATATATATATATATATATATATATATATATATATATATATATATATCACACTCTAAGTTTTTAGAGTGACATATATATATATATATATATATATATATATATATATATATATATATATATATATATATATATATATATATATATATATCACACTCTAAGTTTTTTTAGAGTGACATATATATATATATATATATATATATATATATATATATATATATATATATATATATATATATATATATATATATATATATCATCCTCTTGCATTATGACGCACACTCTTACTTACTCTATTACACATGCTCTGACACACACAGTCTACCACATGCTCATTCAATTCTTATTTTCTGTTTACTCTTACTGTTCCTTCTCTCACTCTCACATACTTCTATGCTCCCACTCACTCTCGCACTTCCTCGCAATCAAACTATGTCTCACCCTTAAAGTTATATTTACTCTTCCTTGTATATATATATATATATATATATATATATATATATATATATATATATATATATATATATATATATATATATATATATACCCGGATGCACAGTTTTATTTTCAGTTGGCGTAATCTGCCCACCCACCTCTTTCTAATAATTAATCTGATTTACTTTCCCAAACTGAAAAGTTTTATGTTTGCTCGGTTCCTCTTGCTTCGTCTCTTCGTTGTCATATCCGCACTGTTATATTTGCTGGACAGATTGGCGTAAACATACTGTGCATGTACTGTACAATATCGAAGCCTGGCATCCCGAGAACCTTGTCTCAGATTATCGATTTAGTTTTTTCAAAAGATTTTATAACCCCTCAAGACATCAAAACTGCAGCGGAACCATCACACACCAATAACATCCATCCTAATACATGCACGTATTCCATTCAGCACTTAAAGCAGTTACAGTATGGTACGAGATTGATTCCACCGTGCCCTGTTGCTACTTCCGTGATTTATATCATATAACTTACACATACAGCAAATTATATATATATATATATATATATATATATATATATATATATATATATATATATATATATATATATATATATATATATATTCACTCTCATCTTAAATGTCGGGACCAACTGCCTAGCCCCGGGCTCCTACGCTCCTCATGGGGCAATGTAGGATTGGATGATGGATGTATATATATATATATATATATATATATATATATATATATATACTGTATATATATATATATATATATATATATATATTTTGCAAGTTTGTGATTTCATACAGTTAGAGAAATTTCATGCATTTGCTCGATAAGTTGCATTTCTAGTTATGATTAGTATTCCTGGCACCATCCTTAAGTGCGAAGAAAAGTGAAGTTGATGATTATGATGAGAAGAAGGAGGAAGAGGAGGATTATATTATATGTGCTGATTACATATCACGCTTAATATAACCACAGGGAATAACATATACCTGGAGGTTTGCTTCCATTTGACAGCCGAGTGACTTCCCTGGTGAAAGTCTATACCTCTCCTCACCGTTACCATCTGAAAGCAGCAGCCCTCAGCAGTGGAGGTGAATTTGGTGTGTTTCATTTGTCTGCACTTCTACTGTACTTTTATTTGACTAATTTTCGAATTATATTTATTTAACTAGTTCTATGAACAATACTGTTTTCTCTACGATGTAGTATACTTAGCTTTTTAAGTCGTAGTTTCTCTGTCGTATATAGTTATACCCAATAGGTGGCATTTCAGGTTGTATGGTTATCCCTATTTAGGATTTATCTCTTCCCGCTAAGTAAATAGGCAAACTGTTTAGCCTACCATATCATTTAATACCTAATGCCATTTTATGAGGAGTGTTTTACTGAAGTGTCCGGGTAACACTGTCTTAATCATCCATGTCGACTGGCATGAATAGAGGTAAAGAAAACTATGTATTAACAATGCTTTGAGATTGAAATATAACTTAAAATGATAGGTGGTCCACTGCTACAATTTTTTTACGTAAGGAGAGGTTTATTGCGAACACATCAATCCCATCAGTATGAGATATCTTATGTAAGGTGCTCAAATAGTGTGGATACAATTAAAATAAATAAATAAATAACACAACGTCGTGCTAAGTGCAGCGTTGTCCACACTTCATTTTAGGAATGTACCCCGTGCCTCAGGCGGGCTCCTTTATGCACGGCATGTCACAGTGGAGGAAGAGGGGCTGAGAAGGAGGGGCCAGAGAGAGAAGGGAAGGTGGGTGGGGGGACGAGCGATGGTGTGGGGTGGAGTGAGGGAGGACAGGGAGGGTAGGGAGAATTAAATGCGAAGTGGTGGTCACATTATATGTCCATTTTTTTTCATTCAGGGTAAGATATAAAGGAGTTAATATCTGGTAGACAATGCTGCATTACACCTTGTATAGCGGCGTCAGGTAACAAGTTTTAGATAGGTCGTGATATCGAGGACTGACTCGTGAGAGAAGTCTACTGGCGTGACGGATCAAACATTAGTGCTGAGCCAGATAATTGTGTTTATCCGTGTATTTTGACTTCGGACGCAGAATGGAATCTGGATGGCTTTACTTCTGTAATGTTTGTGTAAGAAGTGTTCTCTACCCTTACATATAATTAATTTTTGGAACTAAATATCAAATGCAACCTTTGACATGGCTGTGTCCACTGTAAGGATGATCATCCTCTTGGTATACACTCTATCTGTACAGTCACCATCGTGTCAACTGTTTTATGGCATCTCTATATGAAAAGGCTATTTAAAATAATTGTGCATAAAAGAATTGTGCACTCCTTGCCGGTAAGGGTTTGAATGGACGTCAAACAACCCCAGCAACTCGGAATGATATTTTCCTCTGACAAAAAACATCTGGTAGAAATTGGTGGACAAGGCAATAATACGTTGTGCTGGAAACTTCTGGCTCTACACTAATGTTTGATCCGTTACGTCAGTATATTTCTCTCACGAGCCAGCCTTTGACATCACCACCTATCTAAAGCTTGTTATCTGACGCCGTTATACAAGATGTAAAGCAGCATTAACTACCAAATATTAACTCCTCTATATCATGCCCTGAATGAAAGAAAATAAACAAATTATGTGACCACCACTTCGCATTTCATTCTACCTCCCCTCCTTCTCCTCCCTCATTCCACTCCCGCACCATCGCTCGTCCCCCCACCCACCTTCCCTTCTCTCTCTGGTCCCTCCTTCTCAGCACCTCTTCCTCCACTGTGACACGTCGTGCATAAAGGAGCCCGCCTGAAGCATTGGGTGCCGGAGGATAGGTGATCATTTATGACCACGACTGCACCCTACTTGGATACGTCGGATATAATTTAACAAAATAACCCCGTGCCTAACTCAGATCAGTGATGACTTATGCAGGGGACGGTTGATGGGTGTGTGTGTGTTTTGTTTTTTACGCAAGGAAGAAGGAACCAAAGGCCAGGAGCCCACAAACTGTTCCTTCCAAGAAAAAAACAATACCACAGAAACCTAGACTCAAGATCCATTCATTTCGAGATGCCTGGACACACTGCGTTTGAAAGACTGGAGATAATAGGAAGTAGGAAATACAGACAGAGAGAGACAGTTCTAGAGCTGACCTGTGAATAAATGAAAGACTGAGAGTAACGGTTAACTCTTGCATTAGAGAGCTGGACAGAAAAGGAATGAGAGTTTTGTTGCTAAACGGGTGCTATGTGCCTGTCGTAGAGGTGAAGGAATGCAAGCAGACAGGTCAGAGGAGCAATGACCATTGAAGTACTGATAGAAAAGAGCTAAAAATACAACAGTGTGGCAAAGAGACTGAGGTTGAAGGAAGCCAGTAAGAGGAGGAGAGTTAACCCGTCACGTCCCGAGGTTTTCCGCACCTATTACATCCCCCAGTCCCGAGCCTTTTTGGAAATTTTTTTTTTTGCTAAAACTTCCGCTTAGGTCGAGAAACGAAGGAAAATCACAAAGAAAGTGGTTCCTGTGGTCTATAAGTGGTCCGTACAGGTGCGGTTCCCCCCTGCAGGTATGGTGTTCTGTAATGGGCTGGATATGCGTTTACGTTTTCTATGGTAAGGAATAATGGGAGAAACAACACACAACACCTCTATATTTATTGAATTTGAACTAATAAACAATAACAGTAACAATATAATGGATTTCAGACACATATATATGAAATATAAGCATTGTACCATCGCGTGAGCATAGCGAGTTTGGTCCGAGTCGTAACGTGCTATATGCTAAGTTTCTGGTATGAGTCAACCTATCATTTTTTCTACTTGTATACTTCTGTTTCAATGACATTTTACCAATTACAACTGTTTGTAAGTGTTTTCAGATGTTTTCATTCATTATGATGACATGCAGCATAAGTTTAGCGCACATCAGCTTAGAAAGCGCACTCACTATGACTCGTATTTCAACATACCAAATTGTTTTATCACTTTCCAATTATTTTCCCCTTTACATAGAACCTTTTCTCCACCACTGTAAAGGTTTTCAATTATTTTCATTCATTACGAGGGCATTTAGCGATATGCTAGCGCATATTCCCGTAGCAACCACGATCTCAAACACTCGTGTTTCATCATCTACTTTATTTATTCACTCCAATTATAATTTCCCACTTACATTACACACGTTTACACCCCTATAATGCACTGCACATACTTACTGCCATTATTTATTCAAGTGAGCGTGAGAATATCGCCTGAAAATACCCTCGCAAGGAATGTTTCGACATACATAATACTCACACACTTATATACTAATTCACTCACACACTTATATACTAATTATTCACTTTATCACTTGCTGACTTTTATTTTGACTAATACGTGCCTTATTCATTCAACTGAGCGTCAGGAAATCTTATCTTTATACACACGCTATGAATATTTGACTTAGAATATATATCATCACATACAATAATTTGAACTTATATTATACCCGTAAGAATGTCACATAATAATAATTATATAATTACAGGCCGTATTTATTGCACTGAGCGACAGAATATCGCATCATACAACCCTCTCTATGTAAGTTTCAACTTAGGGCAGATTTATATACTTACACACAATGTTTTCACTTATGTTCTACCCGTAGGCACTTTATACTAATATTTGGAGATCCACATGACTGATAATTTCACTGAGCGTCTGTCTGTCGCATTTACCTCATAATTTCAGCGTCCTTTCGCATTCACACCATGCTAAAATTGCATCAACGTGTGATATTCACTAAAACATGGGTGAATACAGAGACCCACGTCACACTGCACGCACTCATAGCGGGTGTCCTTCCTCTGTGTCGTGAGTCTCACCTGGGAATTACTGCACACGTGACACCTGCGTTGGGGCCTAAGTCTGTTGGGCTGGGGAGGGATAGGAGTGGGGAAATGGCGGCCGGATATTCTCTGGGGAGTTTGGGCAATAGGGGCAGTGCGGGTTCGATGTTGGGGCCTTTCAACAGCACACTTTGCAAAAATTTCTCTTGTGAGCTCCCTCACAAACCCTTCAAATGTTTCCTGAACTCCTGTGGTCATGGCGTGAAGGTGGTGGCAATTCAGAGCAGTGATATCTAGTAAGTGAAAGAACAGTTTTTTATACCACTTCATCGTTGTCCTGGCACACTCTACCGTCGATATCATGGAGTCTGACTGGTCCACGAGGCGCATGTTTATATTGTAATCCATAACACACTCAGGTTTCCAAACACGACGCCTGCTCTCGCTACGGTAATCTACAGAATCAGTACGGTGCATCAAGGGGCGGTGAACCGTGGACAAAAGGCTTACTTCTCTGTTGTGGTTCCACATTGTTGCAAGGATGTTGTTGGCTTTGAAGAAGACAACCTCACTCCTTGCAAGTTTCCGCCCTACCTTGGCCATGTGACGCCAGTTCACCTTTACGGTTCCACAGACTCCCGTTTCATGTGTGTGAAGATAACGAGCGAGAAGAGGGCTAGTGTACCAGTTGTCGAGGTAGAGAACGTGACCGCGATGAAGGTAGTCTTGTATCATCGTCTTTACCACTGCTCCCGACAGTCCAATACTTCGATCTTCTATTATGTCTGTCTGTTCACCGGTGTACAAGACTATGTCTTGCACGTATCCAGTCCTACAGTCACACATAACAAAGATCTTGAACCCAAAATGGTGCCTTTTGCTGGGTATATACTGTCTGAATGAAATATTGCCTCTCCACAACACGAGACTCTCGTCTATGACGAGATCTCTATAGGGATAGAATGAGGAACGAAAGGTTTGCCTGAGGTGATCAAAGACCAACCGAATTCGCCTCATTTTGTCAGTGTTGTTTGCATTTGCAGGGTCATGAGCATCATAAAAATGGAGGCGACTTAGAATTTGTTGAAACCGATTACGGCTCATCACTTGACCAAATATGGGGGTAAACATAACAGGGTCCCTAGTCCAGTAAGCAGGAATTCTATTCTTTCTTATAATGCCCATCAAAAGGACCAGGGCAAAAAATAAGAACATTTCTGGAAGGGAGACAGGGTAATCATAGAACATAGAATGCCTACTCCTTGTTCCCAATCTTTCACTTTCTAGGCGCTGGGCGCTTGCAAACAGGTTTGTTTGGTGGACAATCTGCTCAACAAATGCCTCACTGAAAAACAGGTGGAAAAAATCCAACCTGGTGGAATTACTGTGAATACCTGGTGCAATGCAGCCAGATCGCCCTTGCTCAGTGAAGGGGTGAATGAGGGGAGAAAAATCGCTCCCATCCTCCCAATCCCACGACACAAATCCCTCGTCCCCATCAGCCCCATCACCGCCTTCGTCTGGGTGGGGAGGAGATCCTGGTTGGGGAGGTGGGGGAGAAGGAGTATGGAGGGCTTCCCCACTGTCACTCCTCTTCCCTCTGCCTTTACCCTTTCCCTTTCCCTTACCCTTACAGCCTTGAGGAACATTAGGGGGCTGTGGGGATGAAATAGTAGAATATTGGGGAGCAGAAGACGTGCTGGGGAGTGGTTCCTCCCCACCTTCCCCCTCCATTACCACACCACGTGCTCTCTCACGCAACCTAGCTCGACCACGTGTTAGGGGATATTGGGGAGCATAAGACGTGCTTTGGAGTGGTTCCTCCCCACCTTCCCCCTCCCTGACAACCCCACGTGATAAGGAATGCACCCGCACTGGCCCACATGATCCACTATGCCGCCTCACACTACATAGGGAGAGCAATGACTCACTCACGTCACTCTCACTTTCCCTAATCCCTGGACTTTCCGTTTCACTCCCCACTCCCTCCACTTGACTTCCTAGCTCCCCAAACAGAATGCTAGGCCAATACCTGCTCATACGACGTGGTGTGCGCTCTGGGCCACGATGTGTAATGACCTCCCGTCCATACCACGTGGCAGCACGTCCCACGGCTCCGTCCTCGTCCTCGTCCTCGTCCTCGAATTCTGCTTCCAAATCACGCTGGTGATAGGGATAGGATATACCACGTACCTTCTTTGCCTCCTGCCCCTCTCTAGCAGCACGGTAAGTCACGTACTGCCGCTTCCTGGGTGACGGAACTTCCTCGTCACTGCTAGTGGTTTCTTCCTCCTCTGGCTGCACATAATCTTTGTCCATCTCCTCGTCATCCAGTGGGGAATCACTGTCGCCAGTAAAGGTGTCCAGTGCGACTTGAAACTCGCTCTCTGAGAGACCTCTCTTAGCCATGTCTGAGCAGGACCGTGGCTACCAGGTGAGTGGACGAGTGGCGGGCTAGCGCGGGTCGTGCGGGGTCGCCGAGTGTCCCCGCCTGGTGGCAGGTAGGGGAAATTCAGGCGAGGGTACGTACCACAAATCAAGTGCGAAATTTGAAAATTGTCAAAATTATGCACATTGCAATTGCACGACATACTGGTACGTCGCCGGGACTGGCAAATGCAAATTGTTGCAACGTACCCATACGTCGACGGGACGGGGCGGGTTAATGAGACGAAAAGCCTTTGACTCCACCTTGTTGAGAAGAGTTGTATGTGGGAAACCTCCTCACATATGAGAGTTGTACTCTACACATGGGCGAATAAAACCCGTGTATAAAGTGAACAACTGTGTAATGATAAAGAAAGTACGGAGTTGGCTTAGCACACCTAATCCATTGGAAGGAGATTTTACAAGAGATGTATTATGATCTTTCCAAGATAAATCCATAGAGAATGAAACCCCAAGTATGTTTGAGGATGATGCAGGATTGAGCTGGATATTGTTAAAAATTAGAGGGTACTCCTGGGGAAAGATTTTGTCGAGTTGGTAGGTGTAAGAACTGAGTCTTTTATGCATTAAAAAGAACAAGATTACTTTTACTCCAGTCAGTGATATGAGCCAAGTCAGACATTATGTGTGACATAGCCTCATCCCTCATTTGTTGAAGTAACTGCAGAGATGGATGTTGCATGAACTGAATGGAAAGGTGAAAGGTGGCATCTTCAGCGTATGAGTGGATAGGGTTAAAAATACAGCTTAGAAGGTCATTGATGTATAAAAGGAAGAGAGATGGTGATATGACAGAGCCCTGAGGAACACCACTGTTGACAGATCTAGGAGAAGAACTATGACCGTCTACAACAGCAGCCATAGAACTACCAGAAAGGAAACTAGAGATGAAGTCACAGATAGGAGGACAGAAACTGTAATCGGGCAGTTTGGAAATTAAAGATTTATGCCAGATTCAATTGAAAGCCTTTGAGATGTCAAGTGCAATGGCAAAGCTTTCACCAAAGTCCCGAAAGGAGGATGACCAGGCGTCTGAAAGGTAGGTGAGAACATCGCCAGTGGAGCGTCCCTGACGGAACCCATACTGACAATCAGAAAGAAGGTTGTGATAGGAAAGATGCTTTAAAATCATTTTTCTATTAAGAATTGACTCAAAAACTTTTCTCCTTCTTTTATATATTATTTTGTATAAGAATAGGGCATAGGGCACAATTCAATGGATAAAATGAGTGGAAAAATTCGTCCAGGATTTGTGTAGCGCAGCGCGGCTGGGCAGGCAAGAGGGTAGAGTAATGGAGGGGAGGTAAGGAGGGGAGTCAAGGACAGGGGAAAAATAGCTAAATTGTCAACAGTGGATGGGAGTACAGATGACATTAGCAGAACTGAGTATAGCTGGACACTAGTAGTACTGATAGATGATACAAGCCACCACTTGAAAGCCCAGGCGATTTCAAAATAACACAGAATCACAAAAGTGACACCCCGCAGTATGATCCCTTGCTCCCGAGCATCACACAAGTGACGCCTCGTGGTTAAGGGGTTAAACATTACACATTCCTCAAAGTTACTCTTTCCCCACGTTACTATCTTCCCCACACACTGTTTTCTTCCCTATGCATCACATTCATCTCCACACATTATTTTCTTCCCTCAACATTACTTTCTTTCCCTCATTTAGTTTCTTCCCCACGCATTCATTTCTTCCCCACACATTACCGTCTTCCTCACACCTTACATTCTTCTCAACAAATTAATTTCTTCACCACACATCACTTTTCTCCTCGTACATTACATTCTTCCCAACACATTCCTTACGTCTTCAGAAGCTGCTTTCCTCTCAGTGCATTACCTTCTTTCCCACACATTACTTTCTTCCTCACGTATTACATTTTCCCTGTTGTAACTTTCTTCCCTTCGTACCATTTTCCTCCCCATGTAATGTTTCTTTTATTACTTCCCAGTTAATACTTCTTAACTAAATAATTTGTTGCTCACATATTGATTTTTCCCTCACCATTTCTTATCCACAGTTAATGTCCTTAACATTCACTGCTTATATTCAGTTATTTTGTTCTAGTATTTTTTTTTCTCGAACTTATCTCTTCCCTACAGTCTACTTTTCCCCACTTATTCCATTCTTTCTCTACTAATTCCTTTTCACCAGATAATACTTTCCCCATATATCATTCTCTAAATCCACCAATTACACCGCTAATTGCATCCCAAAAGAATGCTCTCTTCACTCCAGCATTCTCTCATCTCCACTGACTACTTCCGTCCAACAATTTTCCCCAAAATAATTTATTCCACCCACTTAAAAATTTAAAACATTACTGGAGTGCGGTGTGAAAAAAATTGTATTTATTTCTGGAGCTCATTACCGTATTCATGAACACAATTACACTGGGAGCTAATTAGTTTGTTCTGTTCACCTCTCTCTCTCTCTCTCTCTCTCTCTCTCTCTCTCTCAAACAAATATTTTTTTTCCAGCACATTATGAATTGTAGTTATCGTTACTTTGAATCTGGCGGTAATGAATAAAATTTCCTGCTGAGAGAAGGAGAGAGAGAGAGATCACCCCGCCTCCACAGCACCTATAACTAGGTATTCAGGTACTGCTCATTTACTCCTACGATGCTGCCCTAGTACCTGTAGCCACACCTTTTATTACAAGAGGCTAAGGGCCCGGTTTAGATATATATTCTTTTTTCTTGCATTATGTTTTGTTGCCTATCATTTTTTTTTCTTTGGCCACGCTTTGCCATCTTACATGTTTCTTTTTTTTTCTTTTCCTTCCTCCCTTCCTCCTTTTCCTCCCCCTTCTCCTCCTCCTCCTCCTCCTCCTCCTCCCCCTTCTTCTTCTTCTTTATCGACGACTTCTTATTCTTCGTGTTCTTCTTCTATATTCGTTTCATTTTCTTCCTTATTCTCCTTCTGTCCAATCTCTCGTATCCTAGGTCTTTTCCTCATTCATGTTTCCTTCCTCCTCCATCACCTCTTCCTTGTCCTTCTCTCTGTCTTCTCTTCCTCCACAATCTGCTCTTACTCATCTGCTTCTTTCATCGCATTAACCAACCTGACAATTTTTAATCCTGGTTTCACTGCTCTTCCTCCTTCAAATCTTCCCCATCTCTCCTTCTCCTGTTCCTTCTTGTCCTCCTCCCCCTCCTCCTTATAATCATCTTCATTTCTATTAAGAACCCATTCTGTGGAGTTCTTATTACCTCCGCCAATGAAGTTGGAGGAAGTTATGCATCTCTCAATAGTTGTTGCTTGCCAGTGTATCATTAAATTGTGGGGACTGTGAAAACCTGAGGACGAGGGCACCAGGCACACCTCAAAAATTCTCTTCTCAGCTAATTTTCACCATTCATAAGTGTATTCATCGCCATAAAACCTACATCATCGTCTTTGTCGATGTTTTTTCCAGCTGATAAGGATGAAAAAAAAGGAGGGAAATCAAATACTAGAACCTTAAGGCGAAGATAATATATACTCACGCACAGTTAAATGAATTCCCAACGTCACAGCTCGAAAATTTTCTCGGACACCCTATAATGTTATGACATATATCGATTGAGAATTTTATCAGCTTTCTAATGAGACCAATCTCATTGTTGTATGACGAGTAGTGAAATACGTGTACTTTCGCCCTTGTGGGCTAGGATGAGTAACCTGTGATTTCTTTGCGTTTTATTCAGAAACTATGAGTCATACATAAAATCTGATTTCACCATGGGAAAGCCCATGAAATACTCTAAAAAGACTTTAAAAAAATGAAAACATTACACCTGAGGATAGTGTTAAGAGGTACACCGTAACGAAAATTCTTTTCAAATTTAGAATATGTCTCTTGCTTTTTTCTTATTTTCTCTGCAACTACTCGTTTTGGAGGAGTAGACTGTAGCACCAGTCGAACAGGGCAGTACTCCCGAGGTTGATGGCAAGCTGGTGATAGGGAGAGCTGGAGCTCCCGTTTCACCAGCCCTCAGGACTTGATCCTGACCATCTCCCTTTTCTGAACATTTTCAGTGCATTCATTTACACAGAGATTAGGCCAGCATGCTCTCATAATACCTCTACCTTCAACTGTCTACACCACACTACATGCGCATAACATATCACACCTTCTATTCACATCTTTAGTAATGGCCGCTGCAATCTTACAATCAAATGAGGTGGTACCTCGGATTGCCACCACCAGCAGGGTAGGGCTGGAGGCACAGGGTCCTCCCGGTCGTCATCAAGCGACTGTGCCGGCAGCGACTGTTGCTATTTCCGGGAATGCTCGTCGGCAAAGAGGTGACGGTGCGGCCTTATTCTTTACCAACATCCGCGGCCTTACCACAAATTTAAACTTGGTTCATTTTTTCCTTCAGTCCATATCCCCTTTGGCCCTTTTCCTCACAGAACCACAAATCTCACCCTCTACCGATATATCTTCATTTTGTTTTCCCGGTTACCATCTCCTTACAAACTTTCGAAACAAGGGCGGCACCTGTTGTTATATCAAATCCCAATATGCAGTTGATACTATTTTAAACTTCACTTCATCCAGTTTTGATTACTCATTATATAAATTAAATTGCCAAAACATTACCAAATATATCTGTGTTGTTTATCGTTCCCCCAATGATTCTTCGGAACCCAG
Source organism: Coenobita brevimanus (assembly GCF_032717465.1). Taxonomy (NCBI): domain Eukaryota; kingdom Metazoa; phylum Arthropoda; class Malacostraca; order Decapoda; family Coenobitidae; genus Coenobita; species Coenobita brevimanus. The sequence goes on along the minus strand of NC_136957.1, from coordinate 20,625,834 downwards.
TGTGTATTTGATTCCATATCCACTCAGTTGAGTAACCTTGACCTTGCCCTTGGCAATGAAATTACCATTTTGGGTGATTTTAACATACACAATGTTGAATGGTTATTGCATTCTGCCCGGACTGACGATGCTGGTCTAGAATGCGAGCTGTTTGCGGAATCGTTTAATCTCACCCAGTTGGTAAAGCAACCAACCAGAATACCTGATAATCCTGACCATAATGCCCATCTCTTGGATTTATTCTTGACAAATAATCCAGATCAATACAAGATAGAGGTACTGTCACCACTTGGATCCTCTGACCACAATCTCATCAAAGCCTCATTAGTTAACCCTCCTACACCTCCCCATTCCGAACCTGTCAGGGTGACCCGATGGCACTTTGACAGGGCAGACTGGGATGGATTTAGAAATTATCTTGCTGATGTTCCATGGCAGTCTTTCTTCTCTAGTGATCCCAATACTACCCAGTCCCACATTTGTGACTTAATACTAGCTGGTATGGATTTATTCATACCAAGTCAACAGTTCACTAAAAGATCAAACTCTCCAAAATGGTTTGATGGCAATTGTGCCAGAGCAACAGCCCAAAAGTCATTAGCATATAACTCTTACTTAAAATCAAAAACATCTGAATCACTCTCCCAATTTAAAATTGCTAGAAATCATGCAAAAGCTGTATTAAATCTATCTAAATCAAACTTTCTTCAAAAGCAAGCATCAAGACTACTTAACAACCCTAATGACAATAGAATATTCTGGTCAACTCTTAATTCTTTCAATAATAACTTTAACAAGTCATCTTCCATTCCCCCACTAAAATCTTCAGATTGCATTATTACAAATGACCCACGTGGGAAAGCAGATATCTTTGCTAGTACCTTTGCAAGAAACTCTACCATAGATGATACCAGCCAGAATGTCTCAGTACTGGAACTTGATTCTCCCGAAATTGCCCCATTTAAAATACAGACAAGATTCGTAAAATCCATCCTAGACAATTTACCTACCAACAAAGCTCCAGGCCCAGATGGAATTCCTCCAATTGTTTTGAAAAAGTGTTCCCCTGAACTTGCCAAATTATTCAGACTATGCATACGTACTTCTTTATTCCCAAATTCATGGAAAGAAGCCAATATCCACCCAGTTCCGAAGAAAGGAAGTTCGTCTGACCCATCCAATTACAGACCAATAGCTGTCACATCTTCTTTTGGTAAGGTATTTGAAACTTTAATTAATAAGCATATTGTTAAACATCTTGAATCCAACAACTTAATTAGTGATAGACAATACGGTTTTCGCCACGAAAGATCCACCATTGACATACCCAATCTCTTAACTCATACCATCCATCAATCAATTGATCTTTTTGGAGAAACTCATGCAGTAGCTCTTGATATCTCTAAAGCTTTCGACAGAGTATGGCACCGTTCCCTGCTGTCCAAACTCCCTTGCTATGGACTAACGTCTTTTGTTCCCTTGATTTCTTCTTATCTTAGTGACAGGAAAATAAGAGTAAAAGTAGATGATGTATATTCGAATTTCCACTCAATTAACGCCGGCGTGCCGCAGGGATCAGTTCTGGCTCCAACCCTATTTCTGGTTCATATTAATGATCTCTTATCTGTCACTCACAATCCCGTTCACTCATATGCAGATGACTCAACACTACATAGTTCATTCACACTCAGACATCCATTTACAAAGTCTAATATCTCTACCTCTCAACTCAGTACAGCCATCTCCATAAATCAATATCTAGCTACAATCAGTGAATGAGGACAAAACAACCTTGTCTCTTTTAATGCTAGTAAAACTAAATTTATACAGTTTACTAATAGACAGATATTGCCAGATTCGTACATTACCTTCAGTGCTACTAATATTCCCATCTCCAAAAGTATTGAAATTCTTGGTGTCTCACTTAACAGTGCCCTCAACTGGACCTCTCATGTCAGATCACTTGCTAAGGCCGCCTCAAAGAAACTTGGATTATTGTACAGAGTCCGTAACTTCTTCACCGATGAACAGTTAGCTATAATTTATAAGAGTCATGTGCGCTCTCAGCTTGAATATTGCTCACCCTTGTGGAAAGGTTGTGGAGAGGTTGCATTGAGACAACTGGACAAAATTCAGAAAAAAGCTGTTAGAATCATTAACAACCCTGCCATTACATATAAACTACCTCCCCTGCAAGCAAGAAGGAATGTTGCCTCCCTTGCATTATTTTACAGATTTTTTTTGGCAAATGCTCAGACGAGGTTGCGTCCATGGTGCTGCCTCTCCATGCCTTCCCTCGTGCTACACGGGCATCTGGTAGCGCTCATGACTGGAATGTCACTCAATCATATTGCAGAACTTCTGCCTATCAGAATTCTTTCATTCACCGAACTGCATGTCTCTGGAACTCGCTTCCCCAGAGTTGTTTTCCTCCAAATTTCAACCCACAACTGTTCAAGTCTAACTGTTACAGATATTTTATGAATGGAGGACACCAGTAGTCTGGTGTATGGATTTTTTTTTTTCCCCCATTTGTTTTTCCTTCCTCCGTTCTGTTATTTAAAAAAAAAAAAAAATACAGCAATGAGATTGGTCTCATTTGAAAGCTGATACAATTCTCTATCGATATATGTCCTAACATTATAGGGTGTCCGAGAAAACTTTAATGCTGTGACGTTGGGAATTCATTTAACTGTGCGTGAGTATATATTTTCCTCGCCTTAAGGTGCTAGTATTTGATTTCCCCCCCTTTTTTTCATGCTTATCAGCTGGAAAAAACATCGACAAAGACGATGATGTAGCATTAATGGCGATGAATACACTTATGAATGGTGAAAATTAGCTGAGAAGAGAATTTTTGGGGTGTGCCTGGTGCCCTCGTTTTCAGGTTTTCACGGTCCTCACGATTTAATGATACACCGGAATCGAAAGATTCGGCAAGCATGTCGGTCAGCTCCATATGCTTGTTTGTCTGTCTGCTCTTTTGTTTGTCTGCTCTCTGCAAGTCACAATTTTGCACGAATAGTCTGAAAAAAAAAAATCAGAAGGCAGATATCCGTAAACCCTGGATGCCTATTTTTCATCAAAATCGGCTAAACGCGCTGGGCTGGGTGGGGGTTTAACCCCCTCAGTGGCCATGGGTCCAGAAATCGTCGCGACCCAGTGGCCGGCCCAGACACCATTTTCTCAGAATTAGAAAATCTATTTTATTTTTCTTAACAAATTGAAGAGAAACGTCTGGCGAAGCTGGCAATGCAATTTTTAGTTTCCTAAACCCATCCTGTGCAATATAATGAAGAGTGAAGTATTTCACCAAATGACTACCTATACACTGGTGAACACTAAGCAGACCATCGGATCCATCTGTCGAGAGCTCTACTGTCCACACACCAGTGAAAACTAAGCAGACAATTGGATCCATCCAGCAAGTGGTCTGCCTATGGCAGTATCATGTTTGTTTGTTTGCCCACACGGTATTTCCAAAAGTTCTCAATAAATTTCAATGAAATTTGTCAAAGAATGAGCCATGTGTCATGAGTTGGTGTGATCATATATCTAAACAAATTCGTAACATTAAACTTTGGTGGGAAAACGCGAATTCTAGTGGAATCCCAGTATTTATCACTCAGTTTAACCGTCCCTGTATTTACTCAATCAGGAATGTTTTCAGGACATTTTTCACTGTTTCATAAGTGATCATCCTTGTGTTTGATGTTAGCACATCTGCTGAGTGATATTGCGGGCGTGTATTGCTCACACTCATTGGCCGTTAGCAAGTGCGGCCCAACACTCGCCTCTCTCCCACAATTTGAATCAGTCAGCATTTGGGCGCCATGGAAGCAGGATGGGCCCAGTGTGTAGCAGTGCCGTCATTGTCCAGTTCCTGAATTCCCACCTAGGGTGATTTGGCGAGAGGCTCAGCGTGTGCAGCGTCCTTCCTCAGCAACTACCCCCAGTCATCCGCTTAGTCCACTTTCTGACCAGTATTTCTTTTCGTTTTTCCTAAGTTTAAGAGTTTAGCTTTTGAGTAAGCGAGTGAGTGCGATCTCCTTATTTTGAATTTATTTTGAAACATGTAACAAATTTTTTTCACTGTAATCAATAAATTTAACAGTTCTTTTTCTTGAGCTTAATGTAATGTAAACTCGTGTTTTATTACTCCACATTTAGCTTATTTTAGTTATAGCTCCTAGTTTGCATAAACGCTTTGCAGTATTCACAACTGGTACTTAGGCCAGTCCTTTTTATTAACTTAAATCCGTTGTGCCATCTAGGAGTTAATTGCACCAGCAAGAACCTGTTCGTCATTAATAGCATTAGTTATTGATTTTCAGGGGTGGAGTCACACTCTCCAGAGGCCAACAGTACTAATAAACAGCACGTGTGAATAATTAGTCTCTGCTGTGTACTGTTGAGAAAGTTTATAAATTCTCGTCCTTAGAGAATTGGCGAAGTAAGCCGGCATAAAGTAATCATTGCTTGATTTTCACAAGTCAATTCTTTGTCCAGTTGTCAAGTATTATTGAATATTATTCTTTAATATTGCATATTCCATAAAAACTCCGTGACATTTGGCGATCTCATTCCAGGATATTAACTCTTAGCACTAAAGTTATCCACGAGATAATACTCACTCACTCATACTTAGGTATTTATCATTAAAGTCTATAGGCACTATCTTACTGGTGATTATTGATTTAGTTCTATTAATTTATGTAATAGTTTTCACAGTCTGTTCTTTGTTTAATTTTCTTGCTTTACCAGTTTAATTAGATGAAACTGATCACCACTAATCTGTGCCTATATTCTTCATTCTTGATTATTGACATCTTTCTTTGCAAAATTGCGGTCAGTACTGAGTCACTAGTTTACTTAGACTGAGTTAGCATCATGTCTACCAGCGTCTATGTACAGGATGTTAAAGATATGGGGCTTACGGATCCGGAGAAAATAAAGGACTTTGTCCTCTCTTGGTTTACTTACGAGCAGCAACGCGAGAGTGATGCTCGTGAGGAGCGTCGAATTCAGCGTGAGGAACGCAAAAAAGGGCGCGAATACGAGCGAGAACAGTGCGAGGAACGCGATAGAGAACGAAAACACGAGCGGAAACAACGCGAACTCGAGTTAAAACAACGTGAGAGAGAACGTGAATACGAGCGTGAACAACGAGAACATGAACGTGCCGAGCGAGAAGCACGCGAAAATCATGAAATTGAAATGTTGAAGCTCAAGAGAGAGTCCTTGGCTTCAGACACATCTGGTGCAGCTGGCCCAAGCTCCATGAGCGCTATCCCTGCACATATTATGGTGACCCCACACATCAAGCTTTCCCCATACAAGGAAGGCTAGTGAATAGAGCCATACATAGCTCGCTCTGAAGACATGGCTCAACTTTACCAGCTGGATGATGCAGCTAAGCAGCATCAGTTTCTTAGCCTGTTTGAGGGCCCTGCCCTCGATATTCTCCACAGAATTCATGGAGACAATCTCACTTATGAGATGATGAAGGCCACACTTATCAAAGCGTATGGTCTCACAGTTGACGACGCCAAGAGTCAGTTCATGAGGGCGCGTTTACAGGAAAAAGAGACTGCCGTTCAGTTTCTTGACTGGCTTACTGCTTACTTAGATGAGTGGATGGAGAAAGATGAAACTCCTTCCACGCATGAGGGGATAATCGACCTTATGCTGCGCACGCAGCTAGAAAAGTCGTGACCTACTGAACTTATGGCTCAGCTTAAGATCTGCCAGGTAAGAGATGCCAGCCAAATGGTGAAGAAGGCTGATGCATTCATTACTGCCTACAGGTATCAAACTCGCAAGCAGCATACCTGGAACAGGAAAGCTGATAAATCTGGGAAACCGTCTCAGACTGAACCCCAGCAACAAGGCTGTTTTCAGAATAATGGCCAAGGTCCAAAACCGCAGAGGAAGGACCAGGGGCAAAACACTCAGAAACCTGAGTGGAAGTGGTACAACAAGTACCCTAACCAGCAGCAGTATCAGCCACGCAACCAACCGACGGGACAAACCTTTTCAGCACCAGCCCCAGTGTATCGGAGGCAGGAGGCGAACGCAGCCTTCGTTCCTCAGCAGCAGCACTGTGGTGTCGTCCCTAGCAGTATGGGTACTTCCCCACAGTTCACTAGTCCCACAGCGACAGTGAACACTCCTCCACAGATGGCCAATGCTCCATATCCCCAGGCAGTGAGTACGACCCCTTGGGCATCTAATTCACAGGGCACTATGTTTGCCGCATCATTTATTCAGCAGCCTAATCAGTGGCTAGCTGCTTCCTCCACAGGCCCTCCCACAGGTGACAGTGCCTTCCTTGTTCAGCCAGGGTTTGTGGGAGGCATCCCTGTGAAGGTCCTGAGAGACAATGGTTCCTCAGGTTGCTCTGTCAGGCAGAGTCTAGTTCGGTCTGAGAAGTATACAGGTCGACAGATCCAAGCTAACGATATCAATGGATCAGTGAGATTGTTCCCTGAGGCACGTATCCAGGTGGCATCTCCATTTTACACTGGTACGACACTCACAGTTGTCATGCCAGAACCTTTATTTGACCTTATCATAGGCAATATTCCCGGTGCCAAGCATAGTTGCACCGAAGATGACACTACTCAGACTTCGACTGCAGTAACACAAGCCATGGCTGAGGCTCCAAACTGTGTCACCCCGGTGACAATTGAATCACCGCAAGATCTGATGTGTAGCCAAGTTGTTGTTCAAGAACAACATTCTGACCCAACACTTGCTGCCGTGTGGAAGAAGCAAAAGGGTAGAATGATAAAGTATTCACGGGGAGGTCAAGCCAAGTTCCTTCGTAAACAAGGACGGCTGTACCGTGAGTCACGAACACCCTGGGGCGAGGTTCAACTGCAGTCTGTCATTCCCGCTAAGTACCGCCTAGCAGTGTTAGAATGGGGTCATTGTTCAGCCTCAGGAGGTCACAGGGGCAAAAGGAAGACCCAGGGCCATATCCGAGCTGACTTTTTCTGGCCAGAGATGGGACAAGAAATACATAGTTTTGTGCGTTCCTGCAATGTGTGTCCACGTACCACTAATCAGGGACATGTCCTTCCTGTGCCGTTTGAAACCACACTGTAATCTCTGAGTCAGTTGAGAGACAGGGCGGTGGTAAACTGGATGCAGAACTGACGTCTCACCCGTTGGCCCCACAGGACACAGTATGTCCAGGGCCTGTACATACATATGTACCGTAAGTTAAGGGGGAAGTTTGAGAACCCCGTAGAGACAGTTTGAGGCTGTGTATGAATTACCTTGTGGAATGTCTCGAGCTGTGGGCCTCTCCGAGGATTCCCGGAGAATGCACAATATCCACATGAGTGTTCACACCCATGGTGGGTGTTAAAATGTGACCTGCCCGAGATTGCATAGGGATTCTCAGCTTCCTGTCATTAATCGTAAATGTAGAGTTAGGTTAACCAGTAAACTGCCTGTTCTAAGAGATTTGAGCAATTCAAGAACTGACACATTTCCTGGTTAATAAGTTAGCTTAACCAGTAAACAACAAGGGTCCTGAGAGATTTGTAAATCCTAAGACTACATTTCCTGGTTAATAATGACATAGGTACTGATTGCTAGGCAGAGAGAGAGAAATGACACTTTTGATGCTCCATCTTGATGTCTTTCGCAGGTGCAGCTGGTCGGTGCAGCATTGCCGTGCAGAACAGCTGATCGTCCCTGACGCATGGTGCTGCCTCTTCTCTTCTGCCTCGTCGTCATCATTTATTATTGATTTGCATTATGTAATTTTACATGTAAGTACAGTTACAGCACAACTGTCACACCCTTACCGTGTATTACATACATCACGCAACATAACAATTAGTTGTTAATGTAAGTTTGACCTTAGTACAGGATTTTTCACCGTCGTCATGGAGTTTTTTCCTCAAGCTTGCTTCTATTAACGTAAATACGAGGTTTTTTCGCTCACTGGCGACTGTGACTTTCTCCTGTAGCGGGATAGCACACACACACCACAGTGTGAATCTTGTGTGACTGAGTTAGGATTTATATGTATGTATATTGAAATTTTTTTCCTGAGAAAAATTTTTCATTTTTGATGGGGCGTAATGTCACGAGTTGGTGTGATCATATATCTAAACAACCTCGTAACATTAAACTTTGGTGGGAAACTGCAAATTCTAGTGGAGTCCCAGTATTTATCACTCAGTTTAACCATCCCTGTATTTACTCAATCAGGAATGTTTTCAGGACATTTTTCACTGTTTCATAAGTGATCGTCCTTGTGCACTATGTTAGCACCTCCACTGAGTGATACTGTGGGTGTGTATCGCTCAAACTCGTTGGCTGTTAGCACGTGTGGCCCGACACTTGCCTCTCTCCCACAATTTGAATCAGTCAGGATTTGAGTGCCGTGGAAGCAGTTTGGGCCCAGTGTGTAGCAGTGCCGCAGTTGTCCAGTTCCTCAATTCCCACCTAGCGTGATTTGACAAGAGGCTCAGCGTGTGCAGCGTCCTTCCTCAGCAATGACGCCCAGTCATCCGCTTAGTCCACTTTTCTGACCAGTATTTCTTTTCGTTTTTCCTAGGCTTAAGAGTTTAGCTTTTGAGTGAGTGCGTGCGATCTCCTTATTTTGAATTCATTTTGAAACATGTAACGTAAATTTATTTCATTGTAATCAATAAATTTAACAGTTCTTTTCCTTGAGCTTACTGTAATGTAAACTCGTGTTTTATTACTCCACATTTAGCTTATTTTAGTTATAGCTCCTAGTTTGCATAAACTCTTTGCATTATTCATAACTGGTACTTAGGCCAGTCCTTTTTATTAACTTAAATCCGTTGTGCCCTCTAGGAGTTAATTGCACCATCAAGAACCTGTTTATCATTAATAGCATTAGTTATTGATTGTCACGGGTGGAGTCACTTTCTCCAGAGGCCAACAGTACTAATAAACAGCACGTGTGAATAATTAGTCTCTGCTGTGTACTGTTGAGAAAGTTATAAATTCTCGTCCTTAGAGAATCGGCGAAGTAAAACGGCATAAAGAATCATTGCTTGATTTTCACATGTCATTTCTTTGTCCTGTTGTCGAGTATTATTGAATATTATTCTTTAATATTGCATATTCCATAAAAACTCCGTGACACCATGGACCAAGAAGGAATTGGTTAAAGTTTTGGAGGGATCCGGATCTTGATTCAGAGTCTCCAGAAGTTATTAATGAATTTCAATGAAATTTTATGTACGGGTGGGCCATGGACCAAGAAAAAAAATTATTAAACTTGAGGGCGGATCCATATCAGGATCAGCCACATATGCATCCAGCAAAAAATCTAAAGTTCTCAATGAATTTCAATAAAATTTTGTGGGAATAGTGGGCCATGGGTCAAGGAACAATTGATTAAATTTGGGGGCTGATCTGGATCCTATGTATTCCAACCAATATCTCCACGGATGCAGATCTGGTGTCATATGCACGGAGTGACTTTATGCTGGAAGTTACCGTTCCCTTCTCTGTTAAGCCTAAATTAACCTAACCTAACCAAACCTAACCTAACCTTAACCTAGTCTTATCCTAGATCAACCTAACCTTAATAAACCTATACTAAACTAATCTTAATTCACTAAATGACTCATTTCACAATCTGCCTGTAATATATATATATATATATATATATATATATATATACATATATATATATATATATATATATATATATATGTGTATATATATATATATATATACATATATGTATATATATATATATATATATATATATATATATATATATATATATATATATATATCGACCTATAGTTACCTACAGGTCGATAAGACATCAAACTATCTTCCTGACAGATGTATTTCATACAGTGTTGTTGATAAGTGGCACAAAATTTGAGGGAACATACGGATACTTTCAAAATGGAAGCTAAACGGCCACTCGGTGCATGCGCTCTGAGCAGAATGGTAACTTTCAGTATAAGTCACTCCGTGCATACAACACCGGATCCTTTCCAATTGCATTGGCGGAGATATGCGCTCTCTAAGCACTTTTTAGTTGATATTGTAGATATTTCTTTTTTTCGGGGGCAGGGGGGAATGGAAAATGTACAAGGCTGATATTCCAAGAGGTAGAGATATTTTTCTGGAATGATGTATTTTGGTTGCAGGCTTTTTTTTTGCCACAACAACTTTTTCTTCAGCACTAGCACTGCACTAGCTCCGTCTATGCTATTTTTTTCAGTTTTTGCTCTCTTCCACAACAAAAACTAATGAATTGATTGCTTTGCAAATGTTCCAGCATGTAGTCGTCAACATATACTAGTGCACTTGGGTTTTGACACTGAGATCCAACAGGCATTTTTTAAGATATTGAGAAAAATAAAAAGGGCCCCCTCATGCCTGAAAATGTTAAATCAAAATGTGTTGGGTGGATTTGATAAAACCTGGTGAAAATAATATAGAGTGTCATGTGTGAATATGACTTGCATAGTATGAATGACCTTGACTTTGATCTCAAAGTCACAGATTAAAATCAGAAAAAATTTGAGTCATACCGAAAGTCCCTTACTATTTGGTCTACAATGATAAAAGTATTTTCATCTGGATTATGGAGCTATTGGAACATTGCTTCAGTAATATCAGAATTCTAGTTACTATTACCTTTGTCGGATAGAGTCCGGCGAGGAATTGTTTTTGGTTATGTTTGTTTGTTTGTTAGCAATATTACGGAAGAACGGCTGAATGAAATTAGATGAAACTTTCATGACATGTGGAAATGGTCCCAAAAGAATGTGATTAAATTTCGGTGGTAATCGAGTGACCTTGAGAGGTCAAAATCAAAGTCACGGATTTTCAGAGGGCAATAACCTGAAACCATTTAAGACAGAGATATTTACAATTATCAACATACAGAAACTCGTAATACGGGCTTTCGTTTGGCACCAATACCTCTGACCTTCAGTGACCCTGAAAGGTCAAACTCAAGGTCACGCAGGGTTGCCAGATTTTTTTGATCGAGTTATCATACTGACGTTTCAAAACAACGTTTTTCCACCCAAATTATCGTATAAATATATCGGATGCCTTTGAACATTATAGTATATTTTTTCTGCTACTACTACACTACTCTCTACAGTAATATGATGATGATAAAATAAATGATGGAATTCTTACCAACACATCATCAGTGGTGTTTTAAATTTATATAAACAGCATTACTCTCATGTAATAGAAAAGAAAACATGGAAATTCATACCGGTAAAAGTTTTGATATATGCAGTGGCTAATGTAAATACTGTGTACAGCAGGTATCATTTGAGGGAGGTTTGTATAACAATATTCAGTTTAGAAAAGTCAATTCATCAAAATTTATTAAATAAAATAAACAATTCCCCTACAAATCATTGATTACACAAGATACTTTTAGATAATTCTTGTTATCAAAATAAATATTTATTTTATACTGTATAGTACTTCACGGTGACGACTGACGAATATCAAACCGTAACAGTCAACCGTGACTCGAAATGTGCCTGTACATTTCGTTCAGTACAACAAGCCAAGCTACCGTATCTCATAAACACAATTACCCTACGTGCACTAAGGAAAATTACGACTTCTCATTTTACAGACAACATATTATCCGTGGAAAAGATATATTCTTAATGAAAAGGCTTTTTTTAAATCATCTTTTAAAATTAAAACCCTTATGCCATTAAACAGAACTATCTTACATAAGGTACGATAATAAGAAAAGGTATCGTACATCGTACCAGAGGCAGTTTAATCGTACAAGTACGATAATTATCGTACGAATGGCAACCCTGAGGTCACGGATATTCAGTGGGCTATAACTCGGTATTGGTTGAAAAGAGAGGTATTTATTATTGTCAACATATAGGAAGTCACATATAGGTTTTTAATTGGTACCATGACCTTTGACCACAAGTGACCTTGAAAGGTCAAACTTAAGGTCACGGATATTCAGGGGGCTATAACTCGAAGCTCGTTGGTGATAGATATATACTACTATCAAGATGTAGGAAGTCTCATATGGGCATTTATTTGGCACCATGACCTTTGACCTAGTGATCTTGAAAGGTCAAACGTAAGATCATTGATTTTCAGAAGGCATAACTTGAAAACATTTGCGCCATTACCATAGATTTTGTGTATCGTACTGACACTAAATTACATTGCCGATTCAGTATTCAACAGCAATAATACAACTGATGTTGGGTGAGGTTTGTTGTGCCTGGCACCACTTAGTAGTAGTAGTATCATTGTTATTATTATTATTATTATTATTATTATTATTGTTATTATTGTTATTATTATTATTATTATTATTAATTTTATTATTACTTGTGTCACCATTATTATTATTATTATTATTATTGCTTGTGTCACCATTATTATTATCATTATTATTATTATTATTATTATTATTATTATTATTATTATTATTAATATCATTATTATTATTATTATCATCATTTCAATACCATTGTTTTTATTGGTAGTAGAAGTAGAAGTAGAATTAGTAGTAGCAGTAGTAGTAGTAGCAGTAGTAGTAGTAGTAGTAGCAGTAGTAGTAGTAGCAGCAGCAGCAGCAGTAGTAGTAGTAGTAGTAGTAGTAGTAGTAGTAGCAGCAGCAGCAGTAGTAGTAGTAGTAGTAGTAGTAGCAGCAGCAGTAGTAGTAGTAGTAGTAGTAGTAGTAGTAGTGGTAGTAGTAGTAGTATCATCATCGTATTCTTTTATTTTATCTTCAAAACTTTATTAGTATATTTTTCTTTTCCTCCTTCGGAGCATTCACTTTATCGTCATCATCAAGATCATCTAATTATTAAAATATCATAACTGTGTGGGTAAATTTTACCCCCTTCATATCATGATCATGATCATTATCAGCATCGTCGTCGTCGTCATCTCTCATTTTCATGACATCAGCTATGTACAGTACTTTCCTTTTCCTTTTCGACCTCATCGTCATCATCATCATCATCATCATCATTATTATCATCATCATGACCCTTATACTTCATCATAATCCTGCATTTTCATTTTCATCACATCTTAATATCATTTTCCTTCTCCTTCCACTCCTTCTCCTCATCTTTCTTTTTTCATTTCATCATCCTGAATGTTTCTCCACCTAAAGATTGGGTCAGGCGGAACATCGTTATATTAAGCACATTATTATCTTTATATATTTTCATTTTTCCTCCTTTCCACTGTTTTAACATCAGTTTTCCCTCCTCCCCCTTGTCTTACTCCTTAAAGCACCATAACATTTCCGCTTCTCCTCCTCCTCGTCCAGCTAAGAGTGGGAAGAGAGATGAGAAGTTCCCAAATTCCTATTATAAGTTGAGGCCACAGGAGAGAGGCACTGATTGGGCATAGGCTGGGCGACGAAGGGGAAGGAGAGGAAGAAACTGGAGGGAAGAGTAAAGGAAATATGAGGAGGAGGGAGGAGAGATGGAGAGTAAAAGGGTGGAGAAGGAGGAAAGGGAGAAAGGTTACAAAGAAGGAGGGAACAGAGGCAGACAGGAAATTGATGGAGAGGGAGGAAAAGATAGGATGAGAAGAGTAGGGAGGATAAGGGGTAAAGAGAATTAAAGCGGAGGATGCAGAAAAGAGAGAGGCATTGAATTAAAAAAGGCTGTTGGGGAAGTGTGAGGCGGAAAAAGAATTTGCTAAAGAGAGAGAGAGAGAGAGAGAGAGAGAGAGAGAGAGAGAGAGATGGCCTATTTATAAGATGAAAGGGAGGATGGGTGAGAGATAGATATTGATCAGACATAGGTTAGGAGCTAGGGCGGCGAGGAAGAGGAAATGGAAGAGAAGAATAAAGGCTGGGAAAGTAAATTTTTGAATAAATAGTAAAAGAAAAGTAGAGAGGAGAAGCAGATAAGATAAGGGAGTGAAAGGAAATAAAGATGGAGAATGTAAACGGAAGGGATGAAAGAGAAACACTAATTGGTCAGAAACTTAGTAAGGATAGCGGAGAAGATAACAAGCTGCAGAAAGAAAAAGAAGGATGAAAATAGATGAGGGAAACAGAGAGGAGATTTGACACATTCGAAGAGACATAGGATGTAAAAAGGAGAAAATACAAGACAGGGATGATGAAAACGAATGGGATGCCGAGGGAAGTAATGAGAGAAAAACTGACCGGTTAGAGCGTAGGAAGTAGAATAAGAATAAGAAACTTGGTGGGAAATGGGTTAAAGGAAAAAAACACAGCAATGGACAATAAACGGCAACCGAGCTAAGGTCCTTTCCGGGTTGCTTGTTACAGGTTAGGTTACAACTAACGAAGATATCCTGGACGTTAAAGACAAGCCCAGAAATTTAGGTAAAGTCCTCGAGCCTACCAAATTCCCCAGTAGAAACAGGCAGGTGATGAGAAGGACCACCATGCAACATTGAAACTTTATCATTGAAATTTTATAGGAAAGAAGAAAAGAAATTACTGTACACAACTGTATCTTAACCTGAAAAACATGTAACACTGAGACATCAATACCTACGGTATATCGGCGTTGTTCTGCGGCGGCGTCCTCAAGGAGCTGGTGTAAACATTTTTTTTTTTTCTCAAATGTACTACTCAGCAGTGAACATAATTAGCTGGGGATTAGAAGAGAAATACTTTTCCGGACACTTTTTAAAGGTTAGTACTGCATTATTGTTTACCACGTTGGGAAGGCAATGTGCTTCAAATCTTTACATCTAAACTGAAAAAGAAATGCTTAGCAACAAATGATTGAAATCACTTGCCAACAATATTATGACTGTTTCCCCAAGTATAATTCGGCCGATCTATTGCAAAGCATTTTTCGATAGCCATAATGTAGTGCCCTTTGCCTAAGTCTGCCCTTTAGTGTTTTTAAGCGTTCCTTATATGATTTGTTTCTCATTCCTTGAGGAACAGTCGATTGAGAAGGGACAGGAGGATAGGCAGACAGGGATGGAAGGTATAACTGAAAGATGAGGGGTGGGGGGGATGAAGAGATAAGCAAATTACTGAAGTGAGGGAAGACGAGTAAGAAAGAATGCATGAGTGAGGCGAGAACGGAAGTGGTGGAGAGAGGGGCAGAGCGATATAGAGGTGAAAAAGAAACTCTCAGCAGAATATTTGATGACTGATGAACAGATGGGGACTCCAGTGTGTCAAAAGTTGTGTGGATCAATTATCTGCAATATGCCGATAGTGAAAACAAACAATGAAAAGGGCTGTTTTATTTGCATGGCATTTTCGATCCCGAGAAAGCATGAGGCAAGGCGAACAGGAAGGGATTCTGGAAAGCGTTACGCATGTACTCATATGGTGTCAAAGGGATATTGTTAATACTGTATAGAGTATTTCTGATGGCAGTGAAGCATGCTTAAATGAAGATACATATTTTCAGTGACTGGTCACTGCCAGTGTTGGAGTGAGACATGGTTGTGGGATGTCACCATTGGTGTTCTGTATAAAAGGAGAGGAGTTTATGAGAAAGGTCACGATCATGGATGCATAAAGATTGGTGACAAGTGTATGCAGATGGCGATGTGATGTTTGTAACGAGGAAGATCTTCGATTTTTTTTTTTTTTTAATACTGTGTGCTATAATGGTCTAGAGTGTAATGCTATTAATGGCAATGTAGCGGTTTGAGGAAGACAGATATTCATTGTGATGAGTTTGTGAATGAAGAAATTTGAAAATGGTAGAAGAGTTAAGTAACCTGATTCATTGACAGAAACGGAAGAGTATAAATGTTTATTTTACAGAGAACTGCATGGCGCAGTCTGATAAGATGGTAGATTCTCTGAAGGCCTTGCTACGAAGTAAAGGACTGCGCGACAGTTTCCTGAAGGTGTTCGTGCCCGCCTCAAGATTCTGGTGTGAAAACTAGTATGGCATATAAAAAAAATGATAATAAAATAAATAAAACATCGAGTTAGAGCAATATTCTCGTGTGTTATAGGGGCTCCAGAGCACCTCTTCCTTACCAGTTTATTTCTGCACGTCTTTTTTTTTTTTTTTTTTTTTTATGTGTCCGACTCTGGGCATAGGTTCGTTAATACTGACGTCCGTGATACTTATGTAGATATGTCAATATTAACACGATATAATTAAGAGAAGAAGAAATTGATGCGTAGTATGAAAAGTACAGAACATTGCTGAGGAAAAGGTGTTGGAAAGCCTTCTAAGCCGACAAAAAGACAATTTTAGGGATCGAGCAAAATGTATATGAAAACCAACTTGACAGACATTGCAATAAGGCAAATTTTACAAGCATAACATGTTTCTATGTCACTGATTACACAGCACATATTTCATTTTCTTCAGTCAAAGGAAGTAATTTTCGTTTTTTCTTGCTACCGTCAGGCGATTATCTTTCCACGAGAGACTTTTGAACCACAGGGGATGGATGTCGTCATCCTTAACCCCCTGCATTATGCAAGAAGTCTCCCCTGACCTTAACAAAACCGACTGAAGGAGATTAGAATGAAATCACGACAACGTCATCAGGATGTTGTGGGAAAGATTAATATTATTTTATTTTTCATCATTATGAAAATATGGGTGGAAGAGAGTGTAAGGTATTTTGATTACTGTTTGCTTTGTTTCGCTTATTCTTCGTTTTTTTAAAGTTCCACTTATTCTTTAGTGCATTCTCTAATTTCTCTTATTTTTTCCCTTGCTGTCACTTCTGTTTTCCATATCATCCATTTCCTCCTCTCGCTCCCTCTTCCTTTCTCATGTTTACCTTTTACACTTCTTCCTCCCCATCCCTTCACCTCCATTCTTTTTTATCCTTCTCTACAGACCCCTACCTCCTCACTCTCTTCTCGTTCCTTCCCCTCCCCCTTCCCCAACATCGCTCTGTCCACTGTTCTCCTTTTCTCTATTTTTCCTTCCCCCTTTCCCCTCTCTTCCTTCTTTTCTCCATCCCATCTTTATTTTCCATCCTCTCATTTTATTTTGTCACTCCTTTTCCCCCCTTTCAGTTTCCTCATCTACGTTCACTTTTCCTGCCTTTTCTTTCCTATTTCTTCACCCCTTCTCTCCCCTTTCTTCTTCATTTCCTGTCTTTTACTCTCCTTTCCTCTCTTTTCCACATCCTCCTTCCATGCTTTTCCCACCCTCATCACGTCTCCTTCTACTCTTCCTCCCGTCGTTTCCCCGTTCCCTGCCTAACTTCCTGTCCCACAAGACCCTTAAACGTTACCTCAGCTATTGTTGATTTTTTTTTTACTAGAATATTCATCATCATCATCATCACCATTATCATTTTATTATCATCATAACAATGGCCTCATTATTATTATTATTATTATTATTATCATCATCATCATCATCATCATTCTCATCATCATCACCATGACCAAAGTTTTTGCCCATGTCAGCCATAAAAACATAGTGGAGGGCCAACACTGAACTTACTGACATCCCTCAGAGCCGCACTTTGAGATGATCAGAGCCCACTGTAGTCGGTTTCACGGAATCTGACGCACTGATTTCGCCAGCTGAGGAGAGTTGGATTTGGTAACATTGCATGAAGCTCTCGGGCTGTGACTGGTCAGTTTCCATTGTGTTTGAACGTGCACCAAATTGACTTTTATTCCAACTAAGGCCAACACTTATTTGTAAGATACCGGATTATACAGATATATATTAAAGCAATGATATCTTTATTTATAAATATATGCTTTTAAATTGTTAAAGATAAACCTGAACGACACTGATAACAAAACTACTTAAAGTCGCAACTGGACACATACGAACACTGCGACTGTGGCGGGAACGTTCATAGCAAGGTGGTTCCGAGGTCCTGTAAAGGCTCGAATATTTTTCCCACCACTTCCACGCGGTGCGACAGTCAACAGTCTACACCTTGCCCTTCATTACCTCATCTGCTAATATACAACCTTACCCTAGATACACTTAGTTTATCTTCTAACAATTATGATTTGTGTAAGCACACACACACACACACACACACACACACACACACACACACACACCTCACCGGGGCCAATACATGCTATTCGCTATTCTCAGTATATATAGTGAACATACATATTTTCATTACCTTCACCGGTAACAGTAGCTTTAAAAATCTGCATTTGTTTGTATTCATAGTCAGATTCAGTAAAATTATTTCTTACATTACTAAGTTTGGTGTTTGATTTTCCTGAACATTTTTATATGTATCATAAGACAGACATTCCGACAGACAGACGGACACCCTATCCCTGGTTGCCATGTACCCTCTCCTCAAGCATGCTGTATCTCTGTCCCCTCGACAGAGAGGGGCCGGGAAAGTAATGGATTACATCAGTGTACAGTACAATGAACCGAATTTTTGTTAATGGTGGAAGAAAGGAAAGTAAGATAAAAGCAAACCCCATGGGAAATTAATAACTGAACTCTGCTGCTATAATAAAATCGCGTGCAGTGTGAGCGAAATCAAACATAACGAAATTAATTTAAATCAGTCGCTGACTATTGTCTGTATGCGTCCAGTTGCAGCTTGGTTTTGTTATCAGTGTTGTTCAGGTTTATCTCTAGAAATTTAAAAGGCACATATTTATCATTAAAGATATCATTGCTTTAACCCCTTAACAAAGGGGCGTCACTTTCGTGACGCTCGGCCACAATGGATCATACCACGAGGCGTCACTTTTGTGATTCTGTGTTATTTTGAATTATCCCGGGCTCTCAAGTGGTGGCTTGTATCATCTATCGGTACTGCCAATGTCCAACACTAGCCAGCACTCCAAATCTCATCTGTACTCCCATCCATTGTTGACAATTTAGCGATTTTACCCCCTTCGTGACTCCCCTCCCTACCTGCCCTCCATTACCCTGTCCTCTCACCTCCCACACCGCACTGCGTTACGCAAATCTCCCCTGGATTTTCCACAGATTTCATCCATTGAAATAAGCCCTATGCCCTATACTTATACAAAATAATATATACAAAAAAAAAAAACAGGTAAGTGATAGTGTTATACACCAGGAATTGGCTAATTATCACCTGACAAAACCTCACGTGCATTCATTCACTACATTACCATGGTAATTTCCCCTTTGAATTATGCCTTGTAATCGATGTCTGTAACAAAAATATATATCAGAAAGGAAGGGAGAAGCCTAAGTGACATTTACATTCACCTGGAACTACCTATTTCTTTATGTATTGCCAAGATTTTCTACCTATAAATAATTAGCATGTAAGTTAGCAGCAGTCAGCCTAAGTGTCATTGTCAACCCTTCCCTTCTCAGATAAGCCGCGGCATTTAGTTCCTTGTCCTCCGCTGTAGTGAAACAATGTCGCACTCGCGCCCCGCCATTCCTGCCGCTTCTGCGCCCATTGCAAAGGGCCCCGTGACCTCTACCCCTAAGAAAAGTAGTGAGGGAAGCAGGAAAGGCCTTAGTGACTGCAGTGGCACGTGAACTGGCAGAACTGTCCATTGTTATGATGGACAGTGATTTTGACAATTCGGGTGAATCGTGTGATGAGCTGGGTGAGGTTATTGTGCCAGAAACAGCTACAACGAGTGCTTCAGTGTCAGAATTAGTGTCTAGCTCCAAGGGAAAGGAGCCTTTAGTGCAGCAAGGACAGGAATTTGGGAAGAGAGAGAAAAGGCAGTGTGTTAGCCCCAGAACAATGCCCCCACGTGACCCAGCCCGCCATGAGTCACGAGTGCATTCACCTCCCCGTTCCCCAAGCCCCACTTCACTCATTTCTTCATCATCGTCGGCTGAGTTATCTCCGGAGTCTTCATCGTCGGAGTCACCACCAGCATCAACAGTGAAGGCAGGCCGTAGAGGTAGAGGTAAATCAAGGAGAGTGAAAAGTAGTGTAGCTAGTAGGGTAAGGGCTGCTAGTGCTGTACGGCAACCTAGGATCAGTGCGAGTGACCTTGACCGAGATAAATCTGCCTCACAGCCAACCTCCACCACCACCACCACCACCCGCCCTACACCGCCACGACAAGGAATCCTGGACGCCTTCACGTGGACGGAAGGGTCAGATTTTGTGCCTGAAAATTTAGTATTTGATGAGAGCTCCTCAGGAGTTCAGCCTGCCTTCACTATTGACGAAAATGCTGAGTGTGTGGACTACCTTTTGGCCTTCCTAGATGACGGAGTCATGCAGCACATATGTAATGAGACCAACAGGTATGAATCACAACGTGCTGCACGTGGTACAGGTGCAGCCAAGATGCAACAGTGGTCCATGCTGGGAGTGCAGGAGCTGTATGTGTTCTTTGCCCTCATGCTTCTCATGCCACACTCCAAGAAACATGAGTTGGAAGAATACTGGTCCATGGACCCCTTACTACCCTCACCCACCTTCAATAAGTACATGGCCAGAGATCGCTTCCGGAACATCATGGGAAACCTGCACTTTGCCGACAACGATGTACCTTCCCAAACCGACCCACTCTGGAAGATCCGGGAGATTCTGAGCAGAATGAAGGATAAGTTTATGTCATTCTTTCACCCCTTTCAGAAGGTTGTCATTGACGAATCCTTGGTTTTGTTCAGAGGACGTCTTCGGTTTGTTCAGTACATTCCAAGCAAACGCCATCGCTTTGCAATTAAGTTCTTTGTACTGTGCGACTGTAAGACGGGGTACATCCTTGACTTCGTCATATATTCAGCCAGCACTGTCGATCTGGATAAAACACACCCCCTTGGCTTCTCAGGCTGTGTAGTGAAAGTGCTCCTAGAAAAGTATTTTGGTGGGAATCATGTGCTGTATACAGACAACTACTATACAGCACCGAAACTTGCCAAATACCCTTCTGAGCGCGGCATTGGCTCCTGCGGCACTGTAAAAAGTAATCGTGCCCACTTCCCCAAATTCCCAGAGGCAGGAACCTCGCAGCGAGGAGACGTGCACCTACGCAAGTCTGAGAAGATGCTGGCAATACGGTGGCATGACAAGAGGGTCGTGCACATGCTCACCACCGTAAATAAGGGGGAGATGAGAGACAGTGGGAAGGTCGACCGTAGGACAGGCGAACCTGTGATGAAACCTGATGCTGTGTTGGACTGTAATATCAACATGCTGCTGGTGGACAAGTCCGACATGATGATTGATGAGATCGACTGCCTCAGGAAGAATACTAGGTGGTACAGGAAAGTTTTTCTGCATCTCATAGATATGACGATGCTGAACGCCTTCATCATGTACAAGATGAAGGTCAAGCCACCCAAGTCCTTCTCCCTGAGGTTGTTCGCCAGGACTTGTGTCCAGCAGCTGCTGGAAAGATATGGTAGGGTGACAGCAGCAACTCCAAGGCGCCATCCAGTAACACTTCCCGACCGACTTGAGCAGAGGGCGTATATGAATCGGCACAGACTTGAGCTTATGCCTGCCACAGGGAAAAGGAAGGCTGCGATTCGCAGGTGTCAGGTATGTGCACATACCACCCGCCGCACACCTGAGCACAAACGCACCTCTTGGCAGTGCACTGAGTGCCAGGTTCCCCTCTGTGTTACCTGCTTCTTCGATTACCACAGCCAGAAGCAGTTCTAACAGTGCAAGTGTGAAAGAAGAATAATTTGGAAATAATGTGTAAATAATGTGTAAATAATGTGTAAATAGCAGGTGAAAGCAATGGATGTTCAGTACATATGATTGAACAGTGTATTATAATTTTATCTTACTGAAAGTGACAGTGAATAACATAGTGTAAGTAAAATAGAAGGGTAAATATTGAAAATAGATTAGAAAATGTAAACAGTAAAGTAAGTAATTAGTAATATAAGAATATGAGTACAAATAATTTATGTTATAACAGTGAAAGTGAATCTGTGGCTCTCTACGTATTTTACTGAATGAAAAATTGAATGACTTCAGTGACAATAAATTAATACGACTGAAGGAAACTTATGGAGAAAGACTCCAGATATATATAAGTGTGATATAGTAATAGAAATATAGAGTGTGAGGGGTTTTATGAATAATAAATGACAGAGTACCAAGAGCGAACTACCGCAAGTGCGACGATCAGACGCGCTCGTAATTTCCATTGCTTTCACAGTGGTTTTTTTTTGGAGTATGGATCCCAAACTACTTGAATATCATAGAATAGTGTTTATAGTGTTTATATCTGGCTGTGGTAATCATATTACGGGTTGTCGGGAAGTGTAAAGTGGAGACTTTGTTACCCTACTTCAGAGGTCTCCACAAGTCCTACGGTAACAGACGAAGGCTCAACAAACATTCCAGTAGAAAGCTCAAGGTATGTGCCATAAGCATACTTAATTTTAATATTCTAGGACTAATAACTGATTTTTGGCAAATATTTTTTGAGAGTCTGTTGGAGCCCGAATAACCCCGCGGGACACGCAAGTCATTGGTAAACATGCCCGCGGTGTAGGGGTTAACTTGTATCAGTACAATCCGGTATCTTACAAATAAGTGATGGCCTTGGTTGGAATACAAAGTCAATTTGGTGCACGTTCAGACACAACAGAAATTGACCATTCACAGTGCAAGAGTTTCGCGCAGTGTCACCAAATCCACATGTCATCGGCTACCAAAATCAGTGCGTCAGACTCCGTGAAACTGACTAGAGTTAACCCTTTTCAGTAGAACTACTGTCCGTCATGTTATCACCCTGGGTCGAGTGGGTAGCCAACCTGATATATCGACAACATATTATGTCAATAAGGAGATAATACTGTAGACGAGAACTGACATTTGCTATTAAACACATGTAGAGGCAGTTTACTGTCATGAAAAAGAAATATCATCAAACTGCCAGCTTCTGCTGAATGGGCTGTAGATGGCTTCTGATGACTTTATGGTGGAAAAGTTAGAGTGGAATTGAACCTTACCCTGTAAGGGTCTGAGGTCTTGTGAGAACCCTACTTTGTGAGGAGTCGCAAAGCAACTGCTTCATCCTGGATACACTGCAGAATTGAAGATATGTTGCAAATTTCTGCTGTGGCAGGTACCACAGAGCAAGCAGCAGCTGCATGCATTATTCTGTGACAGTAGGCCTCGTATGCCTTGGAGCCAAAGCCTAATATTATAGCAATTTCATGGACTGGTTTGAGGTATTCTCCAGGGGAAACCCCTGACGATATTGTTTCCAGATGACCTTTTACCGTCTAATATTTCAATTACGGAACTGTTTGTTTTTCTTGAACACAGTATTGACCTTGTAAAAACATGCATTATGCACCCAAATTGTGACAACTTGCTCCACCCTACACACTTTTATTCACCACCTGTTCTTCCTTTGTAGCCTACTTACTGTGGTTCACAGAGCTACTGCTAAGCACCACCTGTATCCTCTCTTCTTTCCCGATTGCACACTGTAAGACACCAGCTGTGTTTTCCTATCTGAAGCAACTACTTCCCTCCCCTACTCACGTACCCTTTCTTTACTACTGTAGCTGATCCTTTCCACCAGTGTCGCCACACATCATCATTCACAAACCTACTCTAAGTGCCACCTGTGCTTTCCCAGCGGTCCCACCAAACACCATCCTTTATATCACCGGCCTTTCCATGCGCATCATCTTTTACCAGCCTCTTCCTTTCTGTCACGTCAACAAACTACCATTACCACTACCGCCACAGCCTCCTTATCCTCATTTTTAATCAATCAATGGGCTACTGACGACTGAATAGCTGTTACAGCGGCATTATTCTATGTGATGGATAGCCCCTGTGATGTCAAGAGAGGTATCTATTTTTATCTGCTTGGGTAGCCGGACATGTGCATCACCGACATCATTGGACTCAAGGAATAAGCTGAAGTGATAAAAACTATAGTATCTCAGATTAAAGTGGCCATACTCTCTTTACTCAAAATTCGCCCAGATTTTCTTCTTTTGCAGCTTGTATCACAATGTGAAAGATCTACATCCTTATCATAACACTTCTTCGTTTCTAGTAACACATATTAGTGTTAACATTTTCATCTAACTCAGCATTCAAGATGGAGAGATGGCAATTTTAGACCTAGTTAAAGTAAAAAAAGGATATCTGCTTGACATCCAGTAAGGCTCACATGGATCGTGTCCCCACCAACTGATGGTGATATGGACTCTGTTTTGATGCACTCATAGTAACTGTAGGATGCAAGTAGAGTACGGTCAGTGAATACGCCATATCTCACAGCAAAATAGCCCTGCGAACCAAACATTCAACTAATGTATCTATACGGTTTGGTCCCTCCAAGAGAGTAAGTCTGACCTTGTAATAGCTAACATTTCCTCCCCAATCAAAGTTAACGCCTGACCCTCGTATCCACGTAACTAGATTCATCTGCTACTCCTCAAAGTCCTACACTAGCAGACACTAGTGATGATGGCCATGCTTAAATTCACAGTTGTTAAGACTGGTTCCTGGCACATTTAAAGCTGCTCCTTTTAATCCCTTATTTCCCTTCCTCCACTATTTTTTGACTCAGTTTCGAAACCTATACAACGTTGATGCATAATCTTTACTATAATGCCCACCAAGAAGGCAACCGCCAGTAGGGCTGTGCCATGAATATTATACCACTGCCTGGCTCTCAAAAGTCAACTGGCCTCTTTGCGTCACACACCTGCAGACCTACAGTATTTCTAAATAGGCCCCATAGTTATACCCTGGAGGTACTCAGTTTGCTTGTCAGCTACCTATTTTTCATGTCACTCTTAACAGCTGTCCTGCTTGATTCATTTTCGACCCCTGAGCATTCCATTCAGGCCGCTACACTATTATTATTACTATTATTATTATTTGGTTTTTGCAGAAGACGAACAGGGGAAGGAAAAACAATTTAAATAACAAAACTTCGATACACCGGATTCCAGGTGTCCTCCTTTCATTAAAAAATCTGGAACATTTGAACTTGAACTGCCGTAGGTTGAAGTCTGAAGGGAAAATTGTCTGAGGATACGAGTTCCAAAGAGAAGCAGTTCGGGAAATTAATTCTAATAGACAAAAGTTCTGCAATATGGCAGTGTGGCAGTCCAGTCATGAGCTCTACCAGTTCCCCATGTATCAAGGGGGAAGGCGTGGAGAGGTGGCACAATGGATGCAACTTCATCTGAGAATTTGAATGAAAATATCTGCAAAATAATGCCAGGGAGGCAATATTCCATCTTACCTGTAGGGAAGAAATTCACTTGTAATTCAAGGGTTATTAATAATTCTTCTGGATTTGTTCTGTGTTTTATCTAGTTGTTTTAATGCAATCTCTCCACATCCTCTCCACACG